>NC_142359.1:33453362-33802529 GCF_059441175.1 Urocampus carinirostris
AGAGGCACGTTCAGGTGGAGACTGATATATTAGCTCTTATCATGACATCAGCTCATCAATCAAGTGTATGTGTTTGTTTTGTAGAGAAAGCATAAAAATCACTCTAAATGGGAACTGAATTAATGTTACCATAACATACAGTTGGTCAATATGGCTCTAAAACAGGAGGGCGCTCTAGCCCTGTGTTGACAATTTTGACCTTGCCCTGTTGAGCGAACAACTAGTGTTTCATGAAAGAATTGGGATTGGAAAATAATCATGAGTTAATAATCCTGCCAGGTAATTAGTTAAAA
The DNA here is from genome assembly GCF_059441175.1 of Urocampus carinirostris. Classification (NCBI taxonomy): domain Eukaryota; kingdom Metazoa; phylum Chordata; class Actinopteri; order Syngnathiformes; family Syngnathidae; genus Urocampus; species Urocampus carinirostris. The sequence goes on from NC_142359.1 coordinate 33,453,656, forward strand.
CACCCTTCGAGATGTAGGAAAATACACAGAATAGCCACATCGAGGAGCATAGTTCCACATAAGGTGCATAGTTCCACATAAGGTGCATAGTTCAAAGAAAAAAATAACCGCTGTTATTTTAGAGAATAATTGTTTAAAGGTATTTATTCCAAAATGTGAATATATGACAAAGAGGTTACAAGTGTTTTGTGCCAGGTTCTGGTAGTGTTTTGGAGAAAATGGTGAATGCAGTGATGGTAAAACAAAGGGCGAGCAACCAAAAAGGGGCTAACTGGCCAAAATAAATTACAGAGACCTAACAGGGGCTAACCGGGAGCAATCACTGAAAAGAGTTTGCAGCCTTGGCAGATAAATGTGAGGCTGGCCGACCAAAAACATGCAGTGAGCAGGCTAACCGGCAATGAATCCAAAAACAGCCAGGAATAAACCAACTGAAAACAGTAGGCTATTTAAATGCTAATGGCGGCTAATCAGTAGCAAACAAAACAGTCTTCAGCACACTCACGCTAGCTGGGAGATAGCTGGACAATAATATACCAATCGCAACACATGAGTCATAAAAAAGTTAAAGTTTAAATATTTGCTTTATTAGGTATGTGTTAACAATTCCCAACTGAGTTCAAATGAGCCATATGTGCTTAATTATCAACTCCATCTATCTGTTTTTATTTACTTTTGTCAGAGCCGTTCAGGCAGAACACATTCAATTCGAGGAATAGATGTTGGGAGGAGTGCTGGAAAGAAACTCGATGCTTGTCCTGTGTGGCTTTTTTTAAATTTCTGTTGCATGAGAATTGTGAAAGTAAGAAAAGGCCTGCTTCTAGTAAAGTCTCAAACCAAACCCCCCAAAAAGATGACAAGAAATGCACGTACTTGCACACATATCATGAATAAGCTGAGTGAGGCTGTGGTGATGACTTTAAGCCAGAAGATAGCAGCAGAGGATAACAAAGTCCCAAATTACGGAAGCTCTTTTAAAGAAAATTCATATGCTGCATTCACATGCACACATGTAGTCCAGTCACTTTTGTAAGATAACATTTGTCTTCCTATGCCTCTGTTAACACCTCTCGGTTCTCGCAGCGATCTGGCGGCTTGTTTGGAAACCACATCAACTACTACAACCAGAGAGACGGGCGTGCCTCCTTGCAGCAGTCATTTACCACCCAGATCCCATTGAACATTAGCCAAAAGGGCTCACCATGTGAAGGCGAGAGCCCTTCCCACGAGAAGCTAATGGACTCCACCAACTTCACGCCCTCCTCGTATTCCTTGTCCGATTCCAACGCCAACATCAACAACGCCAACAACACTGGCATGGCAGTCGCTTCCCCACAGGCTGCCGTCCGTCTCCCTGGCACGTCCGTCAGCACAGTAGGTGGCAACACCGGGCAGCTGCTGACGCCCGTCCTGCTGCCCAGGTCAGCCTGGTGCTTCCCTCCCAAGAGGTGAGCGCACCGATGTCCGTTGAGCTTGTGGGGATGACGGTCATCTTCTCTTTTTACGTTTTTCACCCCCTTTCTCATTTTTTTTCCTTCTTGTGTGTGACGGCTCGCAATACATGATTTTGACAACCTTGTTCGGAATGTTGCCAAGAGGAGCTGTGTGCTTGCTGATTCTAATCCCTTAAAAATTCTTCTCAGGAAGCGCTAGACCAAGGGGTGTGAACCTATGGCTAGCTAGCCATATATGACTCTTTTCATCAGTACACTTTTGCGTATTTATATATCGATACTGTTACATACAATGCCGGTTTTGGCCCGCGCATCGGCAGATATTTACTGTTTAGTTGAAGTATATATAGGGCCCAATTCTAACTACAGTTTACAGTCATGGTGTCATGCCATCAGACCCCATTTTGGCTGAACATTGAAAAAAAAAATCCTTTATATCATGGGTGTCCAAACTTTTCGGAAAGCAGGCCAGATTTGGTAAGCTGAAAATGTGTGAGGGCCGACTATTCAGCCTGGCATTCTTTGAAACATTAACACTAACACTCAAAACATGCACGAGAAGCTAATTGGACACTATAAATTGTCCATAGTTGTGATTATGAGAGTGAATGGTTGTCTGTCTCCATGTGGTCCTGTGGTGAACCACGACTCTTTCATTTTTTTCTTCATGCTTTGGGCTGCGCGCTAACCACACTGCCATCCATAGTAATAATTATTATTTTTGAGAAGGTTGGTGATGGAGTTTGGAAGAGTGTGTGATAGGCGTAAGTTATGTGTGAATGTTGGGAAGTGTAAGGTGATGAAGTGTTCACGTGATGGAGTGGGCATGGCGTTGGAAATAAGGTTGCATGGACAGGTCCTGGAAGAGGTTGAAAGCTTTAGGTACTTGGGTTGTGATGTGGCTCCAGTTCGTGGAATGGAGTGCGAGGTATTGCACAGAGTGAATCAAGGAAGCAAGGTTTTGGGTGCTCTGAGGAGAGTGATGGGCAACAAGAGTATGAGTATAGATTTTAAGAGAGGACTATATGAGAGTGTGATTTTGCCAACTGTGTTGTATGGTGCAGAGACCTAGAGCCTGAACGCAGATTTGAGAAGGAAATTAAATGTTTTTGAGATGAAGTGTTTGAGGAGTATGTTAGGAGTGAAAAGATTGGATGGATTGAGAAATGAAATTGTGAGAGACAGAACTAGAGTAGTCGTTGAACTGAGCAAGCGTGTGGATAAGACAGTACACGGTTGGTTTGGAAACATGGATAGGATGGACAAGGAGCGAATGTTGAAGAGGATCTACAGAGTAGAAGTAAATGGAAGGAGAGCAAGAGGAAGGCCGCGATTGACATGGATGGATGGTGTTATGAGTGCACTGCAGGAAAGAGGTCTAAATATAGTGGAAGCTGCTAGAGCTCTTGTTGGTGATAGGAATGAGTGGAGAGGTGTTGTAAAAGGATAGTGTGATGTTTAGACGCGTTCTAAGGGATAGGCAGGCCACCTGTATGATGCGGCAGGGGTAAACCAGTGAAAGCTGTCGGGCCTGTTGAACATAAGAGTTTGTTGTGTCACCCTGACCCGAGTGACATGGCCGCTTTCTTGTGTCCCGTTTCATCTGGAGGGACGAAAGCATGACCAACTTGAGTGCCGAGGTGCTTAACTTGTCCAAATTGTCCCTAGGTGTGAATGAGCGAGTGAGTTGTCTGTCTCTATGTGCCCCGCAACTGGCTGGCAACCGGTTCAGCCTACTGCCCGAAGATAGCTGGGATGAGCTCCAGCATCCCCGCGACCCTACTGAGGATAAGCTGTGCAGATAATGGATGGATAACCACTATGGCTTTAAATATGGTCGGGCTTATTCTTTTTTTCGGTGGCATAGAAGAAAACAGCGAGCTGCTCATTTCCACACGGAATGCATTATAAATACAAAACGCCTTGGTGACGTCTGGAAATATTTATGACGCCCTTCGAGAGAAATGTGTTCATATTTTTGCCAACATTATTCATAGAGTACAGGAGAAAAACGAGAGGTTTGGCAATATTTTTTGTAATATTTACCAAATACTCACAAGATTTAGCCTTTTTCACCCACAAATAAAGATGTATACATCCGAATGGAACAGCAGTGGACTGAATCATCAGAAATGCTAGACTTCCCTTTCTGTATCATTGGTGTTGTATTTTCTCTCCGCACAGTAATGAATATGTGCTTGTCTTTGTAATCACCATCTCGAATGGTCCCATGTTCCGAAAACACTTAAAGTAAAATGAACAGAGTAGAACCTAAAACGACTTAGCTGAAAAAGACGTCAGCTGTTCGGGTGCGGGGAGCCGTTGGCGTTCTGAATGATTCAATGCCAAATTCTTCAAAATGTGTGGAATGGACTTAAATTTGTTTATTTTTATATTTGTTTCAGCCTGCAGGTATGAATCTGATGCGGCTTGTATAAAGAAAAAATAGAGTTTCGTTAGTAAATTTAAACCAGGTGTGCTCTGTAAAAGTGTAGACAAGCAATACATAAAGGGAAATACTAAACTGTAAATATATGTTTAGTCCTGACGGCCCACCACAGATTGAACCTGATTGACTATTACTTGGTGGTACTCCCAGTTTTAGCTCTAATGCTAGCCCTCGCTGTTCCTCCAGTTCTCTTGCTTTCCATGTACAGAAAAAAGCAATCCTGCCTTGTCCGCATTTTTGTGTTCATCCCACGTGTTGTTCACAGCTCCAACTCGAACAACAGCTGTCATCCCATCATCCTCAGGGACGAGGGCTCTACGGAGACGTACAACGAGAGATACGCCAACATGAGGGAGTTCCACCAGGACCAACACTCGCTTTCCTCCGACACGTACGACTCGTATTCTGGCGGCATGTTTATGTATGAGTTGATTGTGCTGGAAAATGCAATTCTGTTTTAGGCCACAATACCTAAGTAGTGGCTAACACACAAGTCCATTTTAAGGTTGAAGTTAAGGCCAACAGTTAATATGTTTAGTAATCCCCTTCTGTTTATTCAGCTTTATTCACATACTTTTTTTTCTTCTGAAATGTTTTGTTTTTCGTTCTGGCTAGCTCACTTAACAAAACTTACTGGTTCATTTCTTCGCGCCTTCCAATTGGATTATTCCGGAAGCCATGCATGCTGAGTAAACTCTGATGACTGGTCATACAAATAGACTATTTGGACTGGTCCAAACACCCAGATTTAGATTTGTACTATTACTAATTCAAGAAAATAAAAATACTCATTGTGAGGTCTAACATTGCTCCTTTTCTGACATCAGACTTCTGTGCAATGACGACACCTGCAAGCAACTGACTCCCATGGAGGAAGGAGACAACACGGAGGAGAGAAGAGTAGGCGACGGGTGGCAGTCTCCTAGAAGGGTCTTTCTCTGTCCTACCTCTCTAGGTGGGTCTGGATTTGATTCAATTTATCTTTATCGATTGCTTCTCTTTTGACATTTTGTTCCCTTATTGCTCACCAGCGCGCAGATCTTCTTTCCATTTGGAGTGTCTGAGGAGGCATTCGAGGCCAGATGTCTCTCAGAAGACAGCCGTACCGCTGCACCTTGTCCACCATCCGGTACATGCTTGTTCGATAGACATTTGTTCTTTTATTACATACTTTTCAAACCCCCCCAATCCCATCGGCCTCACAAAAACACTGATTAACCCCCAAGGCACTGGCGGTGGCCGGGTTAATAAGGAGAAGCCACTCACCCACCCTCTTCAGCAAGCTGTGCTCCATGCCGCCTGCCAGTCCCACAGGTAGTCACCCACGTCATTGACTTGGTCATCAGACTTAACTAAAATGTTTCCCTCCTTCACCAGAACAAGTCACAGACTGCTTGTATCAGCGGGTTCCCTCGCTGAGGTTAGAGGGATCCAACTCTCATGAGAAGCTCAACACCAGCTTGCCCTCCATTAACTGCAGGCTCATGTAAGACGGAACACTCAAGGTCTACTGAACAGAAAAAAAGAAAGGGTCAAAAACACCCACAACTGGGTCAAAACAGACTTCTCATGTAAAACAACCCCCAAAACAATTACTAAACACCCTCCAAAATATAGGGAGAACTAAAAATGTCTTACTCAAACAGATGAATATTAATCATAAATATGATTTTTTTTCCTCTTCATGAGCTGAGAGGGGTTTATGTGTCCTACTGATCCTAGAGCTATATTGTCTGGGGGCCTTAAGCCCCCAGGTAGAATCTCCAATGACAAACAGGTCCTAGGTGAAGGGCCAGACCACAGCTCATAGTTCCCAGGGTCCACCTATGTATTCAGGCCTGGAGATGGGGTCCACTGGCGAGCGGCTGGTGGCCGGATTTATGCTCACGACCTGGGCGTAGTTTCTGCTCCGGCCTGGCTTAGCACAAAGAGACGGCTGGGCTCACCACCTAGGGGAGGGGTGAAAGGGGTCAGGTGCGTAGAGAACTAACTGACAGGCAAAGAATGGGTCGTTAGCGCACTGAACCCTGGCTACAGAAACTAGCCTTTGGGACATGGAATATCACCTCTCTGGCAGGGAAGGAGCCTGAGCTGGTGTGTGAGGTTGAGAGGTTTCAACAACGTATAGTCAGACTCCCCTCCACACACAGCTTGGGCTCTGGTAACAGTCCACGTGAGCGGTCCGGGACTCTTTTTCACTCTGGAGTTGCCCGTGGCGAGAGGCGCTAAGCAGATGTGGGCACATTAGTGGCCCCACGGCTCAGCACCCGTGTATTGGGGCTCACCTCCTAGACTAAATGGTAGCTTACCTCCAACTTTGGGTAGGGAGATGGGTATGGGTCCTGACTGTTGTTTGTGCTTATTCTTCTAACAACAGTTTAGACTACCTACACCTCTTGGAGTCCTTGGAGAGGAACGCCTCCCTGATTTAAACCTGAGTCGTGTTTCGTTATTGGACTTCCGTGCCCATTACAGCTTGTCCATAAAGAACATGATGTTCAAACATAAGGTTGTTCATATGTGCACCCGGCACCAGGTAACCCTCATATTTGTTGGTGGTAACTAGCGATAAGGGTTGCTTTCAAGCTGAAGAACTTTTATCGGGCCGTCCTGGCAGGTATCAGCTGGCCAAATGAAATGCAGTTTCGGCAGTCGCTAAGGCAACAACTTTGGCATGGAAGGAGTTTAGCGAGGCCTTGGAAAGCATAGACGGGTTTGAGGAAATTCTGGTCCACGATCCGGCGTCTTTGGGTGGGAAAACGGCGTGTCATCAACGGTATGTATAGTGGAGATGGGGTGCTGCTGACCTCGACCTGGGACGTTGTGAATCGGTGGGCAAAATACCTCCTCAACCCCACCAACATATCTTCTTTACGTCCTGCTTTGTTATGTTTCGGCATTATAGGGTACCGGACAGTCTTAACTGGGCTGTGTAGTTCCTGTATGCCAGATTCCAAAGTTTGGTCCACATTGCCGGCAATAAGTCTGATTCGTTGCAGTGGGAGTTGGACACAACCACGGCTGCCCACAGATTCTTTTCATTACTTTTATAGACATAATTTCTAGGGCAGCCGTGGCGTAAATGGGTCCAGTTTGGGGGCCTCAGCATTGCATCTTTGCTTTTCGCAGAGCGTGTAGTGCTGTTGTTTTAAGTATCTCGGGGTATTGTTCATGAGCGAATGTCCACCGTCATGCGGACGCTGTACCAGTCCGTCGTCGAGAAGAAGGAGATAAGCTATCGATAAACCATTCAATTTACATTCCTACCCTCACCTGTGCTCATGAACTGTGGGTCATGACCGAAAGAACAAGATCCCAGATACAAGTGGCTGAATTAAGTTTGTAGCGCAGGGTGGCCGGGCTCTCCCTTGGAGATTGGATAAGAGCTCAGTCATCAGGGAGTGGCCCAGTGTAGAACCGCTGCCCCTCGGTGTTGAGAGGAACCAGCTGAGGTGGCACGGGCATCTGACCCCGGATAAGTGAAAGATAATAGATGGATGGGTAGATGAATGAATATGAATTTTAATTGATACAAAAAATAAATATTAAATAACTAAATACAATGTGTTTAGTTATGCGGAATCAAAAGATCTATTCAGGGTTTTTTTTTGTCATAGCTCTTATAGAATGTATAGCAAACACTACATTGAGAGAGTAAGGAGATAAAAAATGGGGGGAAAGAAAAATATACCTTAACATTAGTAAATGTAAAAGGCACATCATAAGTGTTATTTTTGATATTTTGTGATATAATTATAATAGCTGACAACTTGTATATGCTGTAAATAATGAGTTAAAGCAAGCCCTGCAAATGAGCTTCCAGCACACCCGCCATTCTCCTGAGGAAAATTAATTAATAAGTTGAAGTGATTCATAGAATATAAGCTATTATTACATACATTCATATTATGTGCAAGGTGTCCACAAAGTCTGGGCACACAGAGGATCAACACATACTTTAAAAAAAACATTTGTAATATTAAGAAATTACATTTTCAACATGATTTCTATCATTTCGATGCATCATTTTATGCGCCTTGCAAAATCCAGATGAACTCAATGGAATAGGTCAACATTGCTGTTGATTTCAGCAGACTGACTCGTAATTCGTAATTCGTAAGTAAACATTCTCTTTTAGCATACAAACAAAGAAAACAGGGGTAAAAAGGTCTGGATATATATATATACATATAAATAAAACAGAAATTAAAGATTTATTTTGTCGCATTTGTTTAGTTAAGTGTCTATAGTTCAGAGGTCCTGGGTTCAATTTTAGTTACCTGTCTCCCTCTTTCGCCCCATGCCTGAATAGATTTTCCCTGAATATCCCAAAAACATTCATAGCTGAATGGGTGTGTACGCAAGTTCGCCTTTTTTTCTGTGCCGTGTGGTTGGCTGTTAACCAGCCCAGGATGTCCTCTTCCCTGTGCTCAAAGTGAAGATATGTGGTCGCAAAAAGAAATAAGTCATTTTAGTCGTTTGATGATTTATTCAGGGCAGCACGGCGGCGCAGTGGTGAGCGCGTGTGCGGCACCATTCTGAGGTCATGAGATCGAACCTCCTGTGTGGAGTTTGCATCACTCCCCGTGCCTGCATGGGTTTCCTCTGGGCACTCCGGTTTCCTTCCACATTCGCAAAACACATGCATGTCAGGTTAATTGGCCAGTCCAAATTGTCCCTAGGTGTAAATGAGCCAGCAAATTTTCTATCCCTGTGCGCCCTGCGAATAGCTGGCAACCAGTTCAGGGTGTTCAGGGATAGCTGGGATGGGTCCAGCAACCCCGCGACCCTGCAGATAATGGATGGATGGATGGATGGATGGATGGATGGATGGATGGATGGATGGATGGATGACATATTCAGTATTTACATTTTGACACTCCACAACACAATTTTTGGGCCATACGTTGCCAAAAAATAAACTATCCCGGAAAATGTGTGCTATTTTGTGCATCAAATTAATCAAGTTTTAGATAGGTTCCTTTTGACCCAGTTTGAGGTGTTCTTAAAAAATTGAACGTTAGATATTTTCACTATTACGTATGTGTTAAAAATGCCAACAAAAGAGCCTTTGGGCTTTTTTTTCCTATTATTCCTATGTGCTTTTATCTTACTTTTATCAGGCGAACAACAACCAGCCAAAAAGATGAATAAAGAAGAGTTGATTTGAAATACACACACATCAAGTATTACTCTGCTGCCATCTTCTGGCTTAAAGTCATAATTGCAACCTTTAGTTTTACAATGCTGCTCCCCACCTTTAAACATTCATAAAGTAAAGCACCTTCTTCTCTTTTGTAGGTACTGTGACAATAATGGGAACAACCGTGTATGCAATCACAGTCCCGCCTCCTGCATGCCCGATCAGCGAGCGCGGCGACCCGTATCGCTTACGGTGCCCTCGGTTTTGGGTCACGACTCCACCTCAGTGTCTCACAGCAGCGCCGGAAGTCTGGTGGAGGCGGTGAGTGTGCCCGGTCGTGAGCAATGTTCCCTGCCATCTTCTACGGGCCTGAGCAATCACACTAGGTGAGCGTCGGCTGGAACAACGGTGGGCAACATCAATCCCGGTTGTGGCAACTAGATCGTTATTAAATCTGAGATCACATCCAGCTACATTCTGCTGGCTGTCCAGCAACACTTGTTAGTTTTTCCGATAAATTGGCTATTGTAATATTGGAAAGGTTGCACGGCCCACAATCCTCAGATGAGATTACCGTTCTTTTGTTACATAATACAAACATTTTTGTGGATTTATTTAGTTGGTTGCACAGTACAGTATTTACTGTATTTAATCACACATTTGAGTGTAAACACAATGTTGGCAAAAAGATTAACTGTTACATTCAAATCATTTGCAAATTACACTAGAGCGATCAAAGAGACCCCAAAACATCTATTCCTGTCTTTTTCTCCTTCTTTATTCTTTACCCTTTTCTCTTTCAGTTATTTTCTTTTTTGTTTCATTTTCCCTAGCTTTTTTCTTCTTTTCTCTTCCGTTATTTTTTTTATTCTCTAGTTATCTTTTTTTCTTTTTTTGTTACTTCCTTTTCTCTTTTTCTGAGCTTTTTGCTTCTTTTCACTTTCTTTTTTGTATTTTTATAATTTCTCTTGCTTTGTTTTTTTGTTTTTTCCTTTTTCTCTTTCTCTTTGCCCCCCCTTTTTAAGTCATTTTGTGCATCATATTACAAAATAATTGGTAATATATGGATGAAAGCAACAAAAACAATCCGAAAAGCTTTTTGGGTGCCAAAAGAGCCAGCTTTTTTTGGTGAGCAGATCCGAAAGCCGCTCATCTAATAAAAAGACGGAACGTTGCACAGCAACGTTTACATAGTCACAAAGGTAAGAAAGGTCATGTTGTCCGTGCAGTCAATATTTAAATTAAACCACTTCTGTCTCTCTATACATTAATGTCTTAGTGATAAAAAAAATAACACAATAATATATACTTTTTTTAAAAGAAAACACTTCCATTCAAACTCCCTCCCACCCCCCATGCCACCTCTCTTTTGCATTTACTCAATCTCGTGCGGACATTGACTTCAAAATACTGCACTTAAAACAACCCACCTTGTTTTTGCCTGCATGCACTGTTGTTCTGGTCGAATTTGCTCACGGATTATTTTGGAATTTCGAGCCCTGACTTTTATGCGCAGGATAGTTTTTGTGTGCGCTGAGAAGCTCTGGGCAGTTCGAGGGAACATCGGTTGTGAGCCCCTCCCCCAACAAATCTTTTGACTCCCTCCTCCACCTTGCCATTTCTTTTACCTACAGATGCTAATATCAGAAGGATTAGGCCAGTTTGCGCAGGACCCCTCCTTCATTGAGGCCACCAAGGCCGAGCTGGCGGATGCCTGCGACATGACCATCGAGGAAATGGAACACGCCGCCAAGATCCTCAATGGTAACAACACTGCCGCTGCAGGCGCTTCAGATGCCGCCGCGCTTACTCCAGCACCAGCCGCCGCTGAGCACAGCCCGAACGGCAACATCCTGCCCTTCCATGAGGACAGGGACCGAGGGGCGGAGGAGGGTGGGAACAGAAATTACGCCTGTGAGCCCTTGTCCTCGGAAGAGTGTCAGGGACGACAGGAAGAGGAGGAGGAAGGGAAGGAAGGACACCACAGAAGCCCCACGTTGATGACGAGAACACTGCAGAGGACCAGCGGGCTGCTAGAGGATGAGGATATAGAGTGTGTGACCAGCTTGTAGGGCCCCCACTGGATGTATCACCTGCTGATAGGCCCCACCCTATCCACACACATACACATGCACCTCCACCTGGACAGAGTGAGCAGCTGTGGACAAACGCTTTGTACGTCTGAATGTTTGTAGAAAAGTATATCACACTATACTCTATATCAGGGGTCGGGAACCTATGGTTCACAAGCCATATATGTCTCTTTCAATGGTACATATGGTGCGGAGATATAATTCATTCATAGCACTTTATTCTCTGGTGTTCCCAAGACAAATAATTACAACCCGATGTTTGTACATGGAATAAAAAGCAGCAACGAATTAGCCATTGGTTCAGAGCAGTATATATAGGGCATATTCTCAACTACAGTTTACAGTCAGGGTGTCACACCAACATACCCCGTTTAGGCAGTAAGTCACTCAGAAAACCTTTAAATGTAAGCTCATTAAACAATTTATATTGCTGTTAAGGTATCTTATAATGAAGACTCACAGAACAAACAGCAAATACCCCAAAACGCCAGCAAACCACTCAGACCAATTGATTGGGTGAGCCGTAGACGTGGGCGGATCTCTCCACAGAGCACTCCCTTCGCCAAAGGTAAATACAGCAATATCCTTATCGTTTGCAGTATTTTGTGACATTTTCACAAATGAACTTTGCTTGCATGTTGTTTTAAAACTATTATTTAGGACAAAAATGACAAAATAAGCCTTTTAGGTTAGTAAGGTAGCAAGACAAATTTTAAATGGTATATTATTGACATGGGACATATTATTGTTATTACGTTGGGTTAACCCAACGTGTTTAGCTTTTACCAGGAGAGCGGGTATGGCGGTTTTGTTGAATTTTTTCTTCAAATATTAGGTGTGTTTTTAAATGTATTTTTGCTTGTATGGCTCTTTGGGTCCAAAAAGTTCCCGACCCCTGCTCTATATTATCAGAGTCTGCTCTCGTCTACGTGTATTTTCCCTCTTTGTACCCACACGTATGTGTGCAAGAGCATGCGTCTCTAAAGTGCCTCACAGTTTCCTCACGTTTTCAAAGCGATGAGCGAAGGCGTTGAAGGGAAGGAAATTATCCAATGTCCTCAATGTCTTCTTTTGGTACCGCCAAGGGCGGGGCGTACCAAGGTGAAGTTCCTCCTCCTCGGTTCCCTCGGATTGATGCGCTGTATCATCAAAAAATTCAACCTTCTCCTCTTCCACAGGAACGCCTCTTCAAATGGGGGATGCGAGGGATTGTTTCTGCAAAACAACATCGGACGTCGGGTGAAATAATCCCCAAGTTTCGGGTTGGTCCATTTTTGGATCCCGACTTAGGTTATTTCTTACCCAAATCTTTTTAGAGTTTGGTTTGCCATTCTGTCCCCCCCAAGGTCCCTTGATTTGTTTGCACAATCACCCCGATTGTCTTTCTACTTGTACTTTTAGGAAACATTTAATTGGCTTTGAATAACAAAGCAGGACGTAAGACTTTTTGTTTCAGGTTGTGTGAATGGCTCGGTACGATTGTGCGCACTTGCGTGTAAAACGGGCGATATTTCCCTCTCAGTTTGCACCTTTTACAGGTTTTATCTATTTATTTATTTATTTTCTCCCAGAAAATAGAGATGAGAACGTGTGTGTGCGTGTGTGTTGACTAGGGTGGTTACTTATATTCCACAAAGAAGATTTTTAAAACTAGGCTGTAATCTAAGGTAATATTATACGTGTGTGCGCTTTTGGGTGCATGTGAGGTTGCTTGGGGTAATAAGCCTCTACGAGAGGGGTGGGCAAACTACGGCCCAGAGGCCACATGCGGCCCATCAGGCGTTTTAATCTAGCCCACTCAACAAAAATGGTAAAAGTATAATTTTGTATGAATAAATTGTAAAATGTAAAAAATATATATCATGTATGAAAACTTTGCCAAGACCCAAGAACAGTGGAGAAGACTGCATGCAATTAGGGGTTCTGTGAACCGTGATGCTTTTATGAGGAAATGGGGCTTTTTTTCCCCCTCTGAGTTAAATGTCTGTTATAACAAATAAATTAATTTTTTAGTCTGCAAAATGTTGAAGAAATTCAGAGCTGTTAACACAGCTTTAACTTTGAAAGTGAAACTATCTGACAAATGTCAAAAATAAAGTTGCATTTGACTGTCTTGGCAAGATGAGCTCAGGGTGTTATGAAAACAAAGAATGTATAAACAGGAGCAGGGTAGTGGGGTATGGTTAGTTGGCAAGGTTAAAACCAACCTCTTCTTTCTGTAACTGTAGCAAGCTGACTTGATGTTAAAAAAGTATTACCAATGAATATACTGTATGTCGTTTTGATGCCACTTCTATCCTCAGTGTTATTTTGTGTGCCTCCATAAAACTATATTTTCAATAAAGCATTAATGTTTATGAGCTCATGGTAAACAATCAAACAATTGGCAACATGTTTCTATGCTTGCTACATTATTAATCATGTATTAATTTGATTTATGAAGTTGTTTATCAAATTTGCTGAGAAAACAATCAATTGTGAACGAGCCCTATCGAATTTAGAGTTTTCCAATACAGATTTTCAAATGGGAGATATTACTTTGTTACAATTACTTTTGATTTAAGTTTTTATCCATCAATGAACTACTTCGTCTATAAATGTCGAGTGTTTCAAAACCAATTGGATAAAATGAGCTATTTAGAAACAAATATGCAATGGAATATAAAAAGTCCATGTAAATGCAAAAGAGAAAAAAAATGGATGAGCCTACATTATCTTTTTTACCTCATGTATTACCGAGTTATCAGAATCGGGATTCTGTATCGGCATATACAAAAACATTAAATCATCCGGTCTCTTTCTTTTGCTCCTGGCACGGCTCCTCTGACAAACCTTTTAACCCAATGTGGCCCGTGACTCAAAAGGTATGCCCACCCCTGCTCTTTGAAAAGGTTACCACAGAGGCATGTTTCCAGATTGATTCAAAGTTTGTGAGCTCTGAGAAACGTTCCTATTTTGAATCAACTAAGATAGTTCTTTTTTTCATTTAAGATGGTATTTTCTTTATAATGATGATTGTTATAGACAAAGAAATTGAATGCAGTGATGGCCGTAACACACTGTTATCATTAGATAAGTAATCTTTCTCTCCGAATGAACTCTTAGGGCTGAGTTAAACGATGCTGCAAGAATTTTCAATCCATCGAGTAACATCTACAGGAAACATGTTTCCTGTTTGTTTGTTTTTTTTTTATTCTTTTTCCTAGTACCGATTACAAAGTGTCCTAAAAGTCACTCTGCACTCTTTTTTTTCCCTTTTGGACGGAATAAGAATAAGAATTGTCTTTATTGTCATTAATATCAACGTTGCAAATTATTGTATGCAACAAATTTAGACATGGCACTGCAGGATAAAACATGGCTATCCGCCTCGACAGAGGATAACATTGAAGGAACATTACAAAAGTATCACCTGGAAATCCCTTTTTTTTAATTTTGGTGTCAGAAAGTAGTTTTAGCACATCATCTGAAGACTTGCTGGAAAAATTCAATAGGCACTTTTAAAATGTCCGGTCTAAATAAATCAATGTGTTAAACTTATTTTTCTAGTCGAATAAATGTTTTAAGTCAACAGAAACGTCTAATGTGACAGATGGCCTTTCATTTGAATCATTTAAGGATTTCTCTTATTTGACTCAGAACAAATGTTTAATAGCAAAAGAAGAAAAAAAGTTAAAACTAGGAGATAATTCGGTCAATTAATTTGTTTCATCAAATTAACTAAAAAAAAATTAAAATAAAACAAACATAAATTGTGGAATAAGAGTATTGCACATGACTAAAAAATGTCAACTTGATATTGAAATTCAAAAAATAAATAAATTCAACAACCATAATTTTCCGAACCCAAAGAAATTGACTTGGAAATATAACTGTAACTATTTTACTACATTTTCTTTGCAGTGTAACAGAACATGCTGGATCAAATCCTCAACCCAATGTGTAAACTGTTGTCTCTAATATAACCTGATTTTGGAAAAAAAATAAACATCTTGTGTTGAATATACTTACTTTCTACGATAAGGCGGAGCAACCCAATTTATTTGGGATGTTTTACACAAATCAATACTTCCCCCGAAAAGAGACTAACTTGGGACAACCCAGCGCTGATTTAGTGTTTTAGCACTCTTTGCAACTCACGAACATGTTGTTTGAATCTGACTCAATATTAAATACTGATACTTTTTTGTGACTATTTATACACCGTGGCTTTAAATACAGTGCGGCTTATTCTTTTTTCTTTCCGTGGCAGCAACGAGGAAATCTGCAAGATGCTCTTTTCTACAACGCATGCACTCTAAATACAAATTACAGCTGTGAAGTCTGGAATTATTTATGACACTCTGAGAGAGAAATGTTTTTTGCTAACATTATTCATATAAAACATGAGAGGAGCAAACCAGGAGGTTTCACAGTATTTTATTCAATATTTACAATGTACTCACGATACTTTTTATCTTACAAATCAAATCCTCAATTTGTACATCCGAATTGGACAGCATCGGAAGATATCAAAAATGTTAAATTTCTCTTTCCATATGATTGTCATAATTGTCAAGTTGCTGAAGTTGTCTATAATACTTGAGGAACGATAACAAGCAAATGCAGTTTGATCTATTACCGCGACGACCCCAATGACAATCACAAAAAATACACGTCTATGTTGCAGTCTGGCACTATTCTCCACAGTACGATTCCCTGGTGCTGTTGTCTAGCATTATTGGGCTCACATTTAACGCAACGCAGCCTTCATTCGCATTTACTTGCCACGCAGTAATAAATATGTGCTTATCTTTGTAATCAGCATCTTGAGGGGTCACAATGATCTAAAAACACATGACGTAAACAACTCCGAGCAGAAATCGACGCAGCTGAAAACAACGTCAGGGCTGTGGGAGCGTGGCGTTGTTGGCGGCAAGTGTGCATATAATGTAAGAAATTGACGCAAATTGAATAGTTCTTATGGCTGTTTAGCCTGCGGCTTAATTTCATTCTTAAATTGATCATGCAGCTTTTAATCAGGTGTGCTCTGTAGTCCGGAATTTACGGTATTCATTGAATCCAAACAAGGTTTCCAATAAATAATCCCCAAAACATCATATATACACACACCATTGTGACAAAAATGAACAGGGGAAACAAAAACAAAGTGTACAGTGACCTTTAGAACACTATAATATGTCATAGTGTTCTAAATATGTTTCATATGTTGGATTTTGACGCCACCTTGAAAACGTTGCCATTTAGGTTCCTCTCATCACTGCTGTTTGCAGAAACAGTTAAAGCTCACTGTCGGGTGTGTTAGCATGTCTGTGTGCATTTTTTCTGCCACTCCTGCGACATGTGAATTATGCAAACTCAATATGAAGTCGTTATGAGGTTCGAATGATTTTTGATTGTGACGCTTACTTGCGGTTTCAGAAGCCAGCTTGTTTTCATGTTGAGTGATGTGACTAAAGGCCCTTTTGATTGTTCCTCAATATTGAGCCAGAGTAACCCTCTTTTGTAATAGCAACAAATCCAACAAGAGATCTGCTTTGTTCCGCCCTTCATGCACCACATATCAGAAAAACATACTTGAAATGAGGTGAGCTTCAGTGTTACTACTGACCTGAAATCAGTCATCTGCTAATCTACTACGGTCAATTGAGTTCACCAGTGGGGAACAGCAGGCATCACCATTGTGACGGCTCAGTAGCCGCTCGGTGGGGCTGAACAATATGTAGAGGTGGGTATGACTATATGTTATAAATTGTGGGTGCTCATCATAAATTTCTTGGGCCCTGTCCTTGTGGAAGAGCAGGATGATGCCATTCAGGCTGGCCTGAAATGTGAATGAACCACCTAATATATAAGAATATTGGACCCTTCAAAAACGGTGTTCCAGCACATTGCAATGTCGATTTGAATGTAATTGTTTGGCCCCACCGCTTGTTTTTTGTTTTTTTTTTACTCTGGGAAAAAAGGGCTGTTCCCAGTTCAATGTAAAGCTCCTTTGAAACCTAAACATAGTTTATAAGGTTTTCATCCTTAAGCCATTCATTTTAGCGATTGTCTTCTAAATGTTTTGAACTTCTGCTTCCACTCGTTGGCAAGGCAGACGCAAATTCCCCCCAACCTGCAGTGGTGCCTTAGGATAAGAGTGACTCGACGTAAGCGTTGGTTGTTTTCATTAAGGTAAGAGTTAAGAAAATAGGATTTTAGCAACAGGACAGTAACTGAACAAACTTCTCAACAGATAGAGGAGGGTTTGCCCAAAAAACAAGCTTTATAGACAACTGTTTTGCCTTTAGCTCTGCTAGCTAACAAATAGGCTAGCACATAGCTTCTATGTGGCAGTGTCATAACTGTTAGAAATTTAAAAAATAACTATTACAGACAGATCTTGTTTATCTTCTGCTTTTACTTTGGTTTAATATGTTTCTAATTGTTGTTGTGAAACTCATTTTTAATTGTGTTAGATTATATTCTGATGCCGAGTGAAGTACTTTCGAGGCAGTGCCATTTTTTTTTAAAGATCGTACAATATATTCACCGATCCGTTCCATATTTCAAAAAAGCTTTATTAACTTCTTATTGATGTTGTTGTCATTCCCGGGTACATAAAGCAATGGTCCCCAACGACTGGGTCGGGGACTGGTATCAGGCCGCACAGAAAGATAAGATAACTTATTTTTTTGCTTATCATGGTTTTACTGACCCAGCTATGGTTACACCGAATGAGAACTGGGGGTTTGAAGCGGTGCGTTTGAACCAAAATCAGTGTGGCTCGCGGAGTTGCCTGTCGGGCGGTGCAACCGTCACATTGGAAGCGGGGATCACTGACTGGAAAATAAAGCAAGGGATGAATCAAGCCAAATTTCTGCGCGTTTAGCCAATCAGCGTGGAGAATGGTCAACTGCAGCATGTTACAAAGATGGTAAACACACTTTTGGTAGCAGAGTTTGAACGTCACAAAAACCCCACGTAACACGCGGATCGACGTTATATTTTGCATTAAACGTTATGATAGGGCCCAGTATGTGTTGTAGTTAGTTGGCGCTGAGGTGCCCATGTCATGTGATTTTAGTGCATTGTTACAAAGACGCTCAAATTTGCGCACAGTGAATTTACACTCATTAGTATCAATATTGTTATGATAATGTTGTTATCATAAATGCTGTCATTGTTGTTCTTATAATTCGGATTATTATTTTAGTAAAAGTACATATCTTTGGTTCTAAACAAATTGTCAGACATGACAGAATAAGGTTGGGGATCACTACATTAAAGGACAATTTCCTTATGGTTTGAGTCATACTCATAACAATTGTGTCTGAAGGCACCACTGCCAAGGCTCGTAATATCTAGGCCTTAAAAAAGTGATAATAATAGTAAACCCTTACTACAGACAGACAGATTTTTTTTCACAGCATATCTGATGAATGAATATATAATCAAGTGACTTTTGGGAAATACTAGGTTTGGAATGTTTTAACGGCCTACTGACTGTAGCATCACTTGAGATTAGTTATTCTACTAAGGGGAATATTGCGTTCATGCAGGCTTTGCATGGCTTCCACTGGAAAGGAAGGGAGAGCGTGTGTGTATAGATATTTTATCGCAAAGTATATTCGAATACTAGTTTCCGTAGTAAATTTATTCTATTTTAGATATGAAATGGAGAAATATAATCTAAATACAATGGGTGGACAGTGCATTTTCAAGGCGTTCACAGGGCTTGGGATCATAGTCCCTGAAGGTTTTAGTTTCGACACTAGACATACAGGATAGTTTGATGTGACCTAAGCGAAAAGACCGTTTCTACAAGTCAACCCGAGTCAAAACTAAAAGTGTTTGTAAGTCGGACCAATTGTTAAGATGAACAAGAATGTAAGTGAAGAAAACAAGTCAGCTTTTAACTCCCAATGCGAGTGAGCATTAATGTATATGAGTGTATGTTAGTGTGAGCAGTGTTTATACGTTTCATTTGCTGAGAGGAATCAAGAATTACACTCTCACTGGGTTGTTTTTGTCTTTCCAAATCTGCGTTTTTGTGCCGAGAGGCGTTCAAAGACCAATTTGTTTGTTTGCTCGCGTGCAGTGTTGATGACATCACCGTGTTTAAAAGTTTCAAAACAACGTGTGTATTTTTTCCTCTCACGAGTAGCTGTAAACCAATGGTGTCAGGGCCTTTCAATGGCCGACATCACCTGGTCACTTTGGTTGCATGATCTCACGTTGCCACAACTTTTTTCTCTTCTTTTCAAAATTGCTTCTTTCCACGTTTCATATGTTAAGACCTAAGAAAAGGGAAAGAAGATAAAAGTTGAAAAAATAATAATCACTTTTCTACTCCTATTTTCCCAAAAAACGTGACACTTAAAAAAACAAAAATTTAAATTGTAAATAAGCCGTGTACAGTTTGTATCTGTAAGTTGTCAGTCTGTCATTTGTGACAGAGTCTGTCTTGCTTATAACGCACGCTACCAATAAATTGAAAAATAAAATAAAAGGAAAAAGTATATTTAGACTGTATGGTCCCTTGAAAGCAAGTTTTAAATTAATATTTGATGTATATTCCTGTAACATTGCATTTTTATCTGGGGAATGACGTTATTAAAAACATGCAAATAAAGTGCATTTCCTACAACCGTCTTTTTCATGGCCATTTCTTTTTTCTTTATTTTATTGGTCAGTGCACTGATTATGTTGGTTGGGGGCGTTGAGAAGGGTATACCCCCCGTCCGGTCCTCACCCTTTTAATAAGGTTATTGTGCATCCTACTCTTTTCCACGACACCAGTACCCACCAATGTTGAGTAATGTAATGCCCACCACAATTATTTAGATTAAACATGTCCAAAGTCCGGCTCGAGGGCCAGTTAAAACCTGTGATGACATTTTTACTGGCCCGCGGCCTTTATCATAAAATGAATAATATGTTGCCCGCTAGTAATGTTGTGTGCAGTAAAGACGCTCCCCTACTTGCAGACGATCGTTCGTAAGTTGAATTTGTTCGTAAGTTGCTTCAGTGCTATATTTTGTATGTTTCAGGTTTATATAAGTATGTTTAAGGCTTGTATAAGTAACCTGTATTGTTTTGTACTGAAAAATAAACATTTCATAATATAATATGCTCTATAAAGATAAATAGATGTGAGTTTAACTTACTTTTGGAAGATGCGCTTCAAGAGGTCCTCCTCCGTGGTTAAAAATGGCAGAAAAAAAGCATTCCAACATTTTCTCAACCCCATCAAGCTTTCTTATTCCACTTTCATTTCAAAAGAAACGGCTCGCCTCTTCTTTACACTTTACACCAACCATATTGAATGGATGCACAAGATATTAAATTATAAAAATGTCAAAGTTCTTAGCACGCTCTATATAGTAAAGAGATAGTCAGTATAGAATGTTTACACACGAACTAGGAAGAGGAAGCAGATTTTTTTCTTCCGGGTGGATGCTGGTTGATCTCTCACAGCGCCACACGCCTGTAGCGGCGGAAAGAAGCACTATTGTACAGTCCTGTACTCAGAAAAAGGTGCATACAATATAAAATCTAAATCTCAGCAATGTCTGGATATTTTTCGACATCCCAAAAACCATGTTCGTATTTATCGTTTTACGTAAGTCGAATGGTCATAAGTAGGGGAGCGTCTGTATAAGATACATCTGTATGAAAAAAAAATCTCAATTTCACCAGATGATGGCAGTAACCCGTTGGCTCCCTTGCCCATGGCTCTGTGAGAATTTTAGCTCACCTCATTTCTGACATGGGTACTGTAGATTTTAAAAAAAGGAAAGTTGATTGTGAAGGCCACTGCTCCCAGAACAATTGGTAATTGGAGTGTATCTAATGGACTCAAAACAACTGCATCCGTCTAATATGACAAGACACTGTGGCTGTTTTCAAAGAATATAACATTAATAGGCACTGCCAGACAATCAAATGCTGTGAAAAGGTGAAGCAACCGGAAGCTGTTTTTGTTTGTTTGTTGTTGTTTTTTTGTGAAGTTCAGCGGGGAAGGAGCAAGGACTGGCAAACTAAGGAAAGACCACATGCATGTGATTTTCATTTTCCAAATGCTGATTGTAAGGGAATTGAGAAAGCAGGGGTGGCCAAATTATGGCCCACGGGCCACATGCGGCCTTGCAGGATTTTTAATCCGACCTGCCAAACAGAGTCAAAGTGTAGTGACATATGTAAAAGTACCCCAAAAAAATATGTTTTTGGTGCCAGCTTCGTACCCATTGTCCCTTTTTGTGTCTACTACAAAAATACTTCTTCAGAAATACTACAAAATTGTCTAATGTTGTGTTTAAAAATATGGACCCAATGTATCATTATCACCCAAAAATGATACAGAAATACTACAAAAATACTACTACAGTAATACTATATAACAGAAATACTAATACAAAAATACTAAAATACTACTAAAAAAATCTACTACAGAAATAAAGTACAACAAAAATACATTTACAAAAATGCTACAAAAATACTACAGAAAAATAGAAGTTCCTACGGGAATACGACAACGATATGAATGCTTTTTATTTGCTAAAATAATCATGTTTACTTTTGATGTATTTTCACCCCACAATTATCACCTGCGCTTCCAAAGTGCTTTGTTATCCTTTTTATGTTGCTTATTTACAAATTATTCAATCCAGTCAAACGGTTGTACACTATTTGTAAAAAATTATCAGGTACTACTCATGTTTTGCTTTTAGTCTACTTGAATCTTTTCATCCCATTTGACTTTATATTATCGATTTTTATCTATTGTGTTGTTTTTTATTCATTTATTTGAATGTAGTTAAATTAGAAAAGTTGTCTACTCCAAAGCAGGGAGGATTTTGATTTGTTTAAGTAGGTGATTGCAGACAAATTTAATTTAAAGTGAATTAAAAACATTTATATTTGATCATTTCAACCTTTTATCTCAGGCACATTTAAGGGGATGCATGTCACATGATAATAACTTTTGTGAAAATAGCAATACGCGACACTGAACAGACCCATCCTCTTTGTGTCAGAGGTTGAGATTTTCTTAGCAAATGTGCCTGTATGCAGAGGTGGGTAGAGTAACCAAAATTTTTACTCACGTAAAAGTACTGTAGAAGTAAAAAGTAGTCATCGAAATAATTACTTGAGTAAAAGTCAAAAAGTACTTGGTGAAAAAATTTCTCAAGTTCTGAGTATCTGTTTTTGAAACCACCATTCAATCAAATCATCAAAGTCCATCCAATTGACAAGAAATTGCCATTCTGTGAACCCCTCCATCCATCCATTTTCTGCACCGCTTATCCTCAGCAGGGTCACGGAGGTGCCGGTGCCAATCCAAGTTGTCTTCAGGCAGTGGGCAGGAGACACCTTGAACAGGTAAACAGCCAGTTGCAGGGCTCATGGAAACCGACAACTTGGTCGCTCATTCGCACTTAGGGACAATTTGCGCTAGCTAAACTTGAACCCTGGACCTGCGCACCCTGGGGCTGTGTGCGAACTACCACTAAGCCGCCCATATATACATATATAAATATATAAAGTATACAGTGGTTTGCAGCCAGCTATCAACTTCTCCACAACAGCATCTCGGACCTGCCTGATGTGTTCCTCGTTCCTCATGATGCTCTCTACGCTTTAAACAGACCTCTGAGACCATCACAGTGCAGGTATATCTATACAGAAATTTGACAGGTGGATTCCATTTATCATCATTTAAATCAACGTTGAATCATTCAGCGATCCTCACTGAACGTCTGAGTTTGCTGCAATGAACGAAAAGGGGCTAAATAATTTTGCACACCCACTTTTTCGTTTTTTATTTATTAAAAAAGTTTAAAATATCCAATATAGTGTGTTCCACTTCATGATTGTGTCCCACTTATTGACGATTCTGAAGTCTGAAATGTGGCAAAAGGTCACAAAGTTCAAGGGGACCAAATACAGTAGTTTTGCAATCCACTGTATATTTATATATATATATATATATATATATATATATATATATATATATATATATATATATATATATATATATATATATATATATATATATATATATATATATATATATATATATATATATATATATATACATAGATAGATAGATAGATAGATAAAATCACAGGTCCATGAAATTTACCCTGGTTATCCATGGTGGGCCCATTTCCTCACGGTAACAAGCACATCTTTCTGGATGCAAATGAACCTGTTTTAAGAGGGGGTGGGGGGTTCATTTCAAAACCTCACAAGCAAGAATCATAATGTTGATTGATCAGGGAAGAATCAATGTATATATTTAATAACCAAATGGTACAAGCATTTATACTTAAACTATTTCATTACATTAAAAGGGACATTTTGTACAAGAAAAAAAAACGGCGTCCGGTGGAAGCTGTGAACATCTTCGTCAAAAGACTGAAAATATGTGAGGAAAAAATAAGCAGTATGAGAAAAGTAACGTTTATTTGCAGGGATAACTTTGGAAACACTTTTCCGAAGGTACCAAAAGACAAACTTGAACCCGAAAAAAAAGCATAAGATGTCGCTTTAAGGTAAAGACATAAATAGAACAGATGTTGGGAAACGTTGTATGCAATGAGATTGGACATGGCACTCCAGGGTAAAACATGTAGTTGTGACCTTGAAGAGAAAAAAAGACAAAAGACTATCAGGATAAATAGGAAACGGGAAAAAAAACGTCAAATAAGCAAGCTTAAGAACAATTCAAATGTACTTGTTGCTATTTAGTTTCAGTCAGTGGTCCAACAAGATCCATCCCCACTAGCTCAAACGGCTGTTTGACCTAAACAAACAAACAAAGAACAACAAGTGAGGAGTAAATTCCCTTTGACTGGAAAGGATATCTGGGTTAGGTAAAGCAGAAAAATAATATCATATTAAAGGATTAATAATTACATGAAATGTATTTCACTGTTGTCTTAAACTCAAAGGTGTGAGGTGTTACAATGAGTGACTACATTATGAGTAAATTTAAATGTGAAGGCCTAAATATCCAGTTCATAATACACGTTTCATTATTTTTACAATATTTCTGGTGAAAATTATGTACTGTAGTATAACGTTGTGGGGTGGGATTTGTCTCATGTAAAATATACTGTGGCTCCAAAAAAGTTGGAAAACACTGCTTTACAGCTAATGTAAACAAACTATTCTTACGGTAATTGGTGTATACTCCACCTCCTGCTCAATCGTAGACTGGCCAGCCTGGCAAATTTCACATTCTGACACTTGCGAAAAACACAAAAAGGTAGTCCACAACATTCATAATCTCTGAAATTACAGAATAGAACAGAATACAACAATGATGTATGATAAGGTTAAAGTTCATTTGTAATGTGATTAGATAAGAAGGAAGATAGTTTGCTGTGTTTTCATTTACCCATTTGTCAATGTCCATACTCATTCCAGGCCAGAAAAAATATTTTGAAATTGCATCCCTGGGTTTTATTATTTTATTTGTGGGGCTGGCATGGAAGTCTACAAAGATGGCATTCGCCTCTTCCACTCCATAGACCTCTGGGATTTGGGATCTAGAAATTCCTTTTTTTGCAAAAGACTTGGTCTCCGGGCAGCACGGCGGCGCAGTGGTTAGCGCGTGTTCTAAGGTCTTGGGAACCTCCTGTGTCGGTTCAAATCCAGCCACCGGACTTCCTGTGCTGAGTTTGTATGTTCTCCCCGTGCTTGCGTGGGTTTCCTCCGGGCACTTCGGTTTCCTCCCACATTCCAAAGACATGCATTTCAGGTGGATTGGCCGGTCCAAATTGTCCCTAGGTGTGAATGAGCGAGCGAGTTGTCTGTCCCTGTGTGCCCTGCGATTGGCTGGCAACCAGCTCAGGGTGTCCCCTGCCCACTGCCGATGATTGCTGGGATGGGCTCCAGCACCCCCGCCCCTACTGAGGATAAGCGGTGTAGCTGATGAGATGAGATGAGATGAGATATATATATATATATATATATATATATATATATATATATATATATATATACTGGACTGTCTCAGAAAATTAGAATATTGTGATAAAGTTCTTTATTTTCTGTGATGCAATTAAAAAAACAAAAATGTCATACATTCTGGATTCATTACACATCAACTGAACTATTTCAAGCCTTTTATTATTTGAATATTGCTGAATTTGGCTTACAGCTTAAGAAAACTCAAAAACCCTATCTCAAAAAATTAGAATATCATGAAAAAGTATACAAGTAGGCTATTCAACTAATCACCTGAATCATCTAATTAACTCGAAACACCTTGCGAGGGTTTCCTGAGCCTTAAAAACACTCAGCTTGGTTCAGTAAACTAAATCACAAGTATGGGGAAGACTGCTGATCTGTCTGCTGTCCAGAGGACCATCATTGATACCCTCCATCAGGAGGGTAAGACACAAAAAGAAATTTCTCAAAGAGCAGGCTGTTCACAGAGTGCAGTTTCAAAGCATATCCACAAAAAGTCTGTTGGAAGGGAAAAATATGGCCGGAAACGCTGCACAACCAAGAGAGATGACCGCAGCCTTAACAAAATTGTAAAGAAGAGCCGCTTCCAGAATTTTGGGGAGCTTCAAAGACAGTGGGCTGAAGCTGGAGTCCAGGTATCAAAAGCCACAGTTCACAGACGTGTCCGGGAAATGGGCTACAATAGCCCATGGTCAAGCCACTTCTGAACTCAAGACAACGGAAGAAGCGTCTGACTTGGGCTATGGAGAAGAAGCACTGGACAGTTGCAGAGTGGTCCAAAGTCCTCTTTTCAGACGAAAGCAAGTTTTGAATTTCATTTGGGAGTCAAGGCGCCAGAGTCTGGAGAAAGGCTGGAGAGGAGCAAAATCCAAGTTGCTTGAAATCCAGTGTGGAGTTCCCACAGTCAGCAATGGTTTGGGGAGCCATGTCAGCTGCTGGTGTTGGTCCACTGTGTTTCATCAAGTCCAGAGTAAATGCAACTGTGTACCAAGAGATTTTAGAGCACTACATGCTTCCATCTGCTGAAAAGCTCTATGGAGATGAGGATTTCATTTTCCAGCATGATCTGGCACCTGCCCACAGTGCCAAAACCACCAGTAACTGGTGCACTGACCATGGCATCACTGTCCTTGATTGGCCTGCTAATTCCCCTGACCTGAACCCCATCGAGAATTTGTGGGGTATAGTTAAGAAGAAGATGAAAGACACCAGACCTACAAATGCAAATGAGCTGAAGGCCGCTATCGAAGCATCCTGGGCATCAATAACACCTTAGCAATGCCACAGGCTGATTGCCTCCATGCCACGCCGGATTGATGCAGTAATCCGTGCAAAAGGATTCCCAACCAAGTACTGAGTGCATCAATGGACATTTTCAAATGTTTGATTTAGTTTTGCTGTTATAAAATTATTTTTTGACTTGGTCTGAGGAAGTATTCTAATATTTTGAGATTTTTTTCAGCTGTAAGCCAAAATCAGCAATATTCAAATAATAAAAGGCTTGAAATAGTTCAGTTGATGTGTAATGAATCCAGAATGTATGACATTTTTGTTTTTTTAATTGCATTACAGAAAATAAAGAACTTTATCACAATATTCAAATTTTCTGAGACGGTCCAGTATATATATATATATATATATAATATATAAGCTTGTGTGTGTGTGTGTGTGTGTGTGTGTGTGTGTGTGTGTGTGTGTGTGTGTGTGTGTGTGTGTGTGTGTGTGTGTGTGTGCGTGTGTGTGAGGCTATAACTATATACGCTGCGCATACAGTTTACGTATCCCTTAACCGCCAGGGCATGTAACAATACTGATACTAGATCCTAAATCACTTGTGAAAAAATATTTCTTTCTAAATTTTGAGTATCACATACTGTCTGTCCCCGTGTGCCCTGCGATTGGCTGGCAACCAGTTCAGGGTGTCCCCTGCCCACTGCCCAGAGATGGCTGGGATGGGCTCCAGCCCCCCCGCGACCCTAATGAGGATGAGCGGTACGGCTAATGAGATGAGATGAGATAGTACAGTACGCATTGCATCACTTGTGGCTTTTATATGTTTGTTGAAACACGAACTTTGTGGCAATTAAGCTACGTCCTTTTGCTTTTGTGACATATCAAAGGCGTTTTGTTTTGTATTTCTTCAATTTGTATTTATAAACAAATTAATTGCGTATGAATAAATAACCAGATGGATTAATACATAAAATGATTCCATCAAACAATTATTTTCAAAGAGTTACATACAACTTTAAATAGGTAGGTTTTCTAAATAAATAACTCAATTGAAATGGCTCCATTAAAAAGGGAGACAATTTTAAAGTGGTATATTACAGGCTCTGGTTTAATTCTTATTTCATAAATGTAATCAAATCATCAAACTTCATACCGTAGAATAAAAGGCCCTAAAAAGTTTGCTTTGTCTGGAGACTGGGTTTGGCGTTTTTACTAAGGCTTGTCTTAAAATACATTGTATGGCTCACAGTATAAATATATATTTCATTAATATGTTTCTTTTGGCCATAAAGGTTCGCGCCCCTTGATCAAGATGAATAGAAGTGAAATGAAAACGTATTTATGGAGCGACTGTGTGGCAATACAGTTAAAAAAAAATAAACACATCCAAACCCTGCTCAAAAATCTAAATAAAAGAAATAAAACAAATAGATGATGTGCCTTAAACAAACAAACGTACTTATGTGGAGAGGGTTTGATTAACGGGTTCATTGTAACCTAACATATCAGAATAAGAGTACACTTCCTTTTGGACAAATCTACTCAAGTCACAACGTAAAAAAGTATAGTGATGTAAATATAACTTGTTACTACCCGCCCACCTCTGTGTGTATGTCACAAAGACAAGAGAGTGAGTGAGGTGAAGTCAGTCAGAAAAGTTGCATGTGTGTGCTTGTGAATTTGACTCCAGGAAGACAAGTGACGCTCTTCACTTTCATGGCTGCATTCGGCCCCCCAAAAAACTGATGTTCGTGTGACACCATGTGTGGGAGTCGAGGAAGAAATGCACCTGGACGTTACGATGACGACTTTACCTTTGTCAATCCCGTGGTCAAATATCTACTGTTCATATTTAATTTCCTCTTCTGGGTGAGTCTGCTGCTATTGTGTCGGGTGCGTGGGAGCTGCAAGAGTTGTTCTTCTTCAAAGTCAACAAATGTATTCGATGTGTTTAAAGTAAAACATAGTTGCCGTGTTCTAAACCAGCCAATGTCTAAATCCATCATTCGATCACATTTGGATTAAAGATTAAAGTTGGTGTGACATAAATAGAAAACTAGCATTTACTTGATTCCTTCCCTTGTTGTGAGTGTGCGATTGCAGGTTCAGACTTGCCGCCATTACTAATGGAATGTGCTGATGTGGTTACACTTACCCGAGCACCACTCTGGAATACACATTCTTGTAATATCTACATTCACACTACATTTTGTGTTTATAACGCTTGATATATTTATAGGAACTATGTACTCCTTTTTGCGTTAATATGATGCATTAAGCGTGGATTCTTTGAATTACATTTGGTTCAGTATTACTGTACTCTAAAGCTGTATGAAAGAAAATCATTCTACAACTGCAACTACTACTTCTCGGTTGCCGAATAGAATGCCCTTTGTGTTAAGAATACAACAAAACAATTCTAAAATAAATATGAAGTAAAAACACATTTGAAAGCTATATGAAAAACAATTAACTTATTCATCTCATCTCATTATGGTAAGGCGCCCGCTTTGAGACTGGGAGGTCGGTGGTTCGCGCCCCGGCCGAGTCATTCCTAAGACTTAAAAAGTGGTCGGCGGCGCCCTCTGTTGGCTGCGGCTGCATCGGCTCGCTACAACGGGCCAGGTGCAATCGACATTTCGTTCTGTGTACATTGTTACACAGAATGACAATACAAGGAAATTATTATTATTATTATTATTATTATTAGCCGTACCGCTTATCCTCATTAGGGTCGCGGGGGGCTGGAGCCCATCCCAGCCATCTCCAGGCAGTGGGCAGGGGACACCCTGAACTGGTTGCGTGCTTGTGCGGGGGTAGCGGGGTGGTGCATGGGGGCGTGTATTTGTGCTCCTTGGTACAAATCTTCATTGAACTTTGTCCATTCCCATATCATTTTAACTCGCTAGCTGAGTCTCGTTGTCAAAAGAGGTTTGGATATTTTTTGTGCCTTACCAAATAGAAACAAAATTTCAAAACTGCAATTTGTAATCCTTGGGTTGTCTCTGTGTCATATTAAAATGTGTTTGATGACCTGAAACCTCCGTGAGTGATAAACGTGCAAAAAACACAAAAATCGGGAATGGGCAAATACAAAATAATTGTGGGTTAAAGGTGGTGGGTCTGTAATGCATTAGGTCTTCCCCCATTTTGCCTGTTCCATGAGTTAACCAGAGGCAAAGTTTCACCAAAGTCAGAGCCAGTTTGAAACTAAAAGAGAAATGAGAATGAGATTAACAAAGGCAGAACGTTAACCACGGCCAACAGTATCTGTTATCCAAATATTTAGGGGGGATTGTATTAACGAATGATGTTAGGACCTGGTGTGGTGGAAGAGCCTAGCAGGCAAGAAACCAGTATCAATAGGATGTAGGGCCCAACAAGGCTACATCCCCTTCCACTACCCAACCAAACCCCAGGCAGCAGTGAAGGGCAGAAAGTGGGTCCTGTAGTCCAGAGCAACCCCACCGGAGACAAGCTGCCCCCAACCAGTCTGCCTGATTCCATCCACCGGAGACCAGATGCAGAGGCACAAGCAAGCATGTAGAAGGAGCGAAGGTACAGGGGGGGCAGGAAGAGACAGGGGTCAGGGCGGGTGCCAGAGGGTGCCCTGAGGTCTAGACGCTCTGAACTGCAATCACCAGCAAAGGAGCGACAGGGGAACCGAGGACAGGACTCCCTGCGGAGTCAGGCTGAATAGAGGCGGAAAAGAGCCATCCAAGCCGCGCAATAGAGGGCTACCACTGGGAGACAGACCTAGCATGCAGTCAACCGTGTTGTTGATGTTCTTGAAGGCAGCAGTTTTGATCCTGACTAAAAAAAAATCTAAATTTAGATGTGGCCAAAACACATGAGCAGTGATATTTTAGGTAATGTTCAAAGTCTGTTTACTTTTCTATTTACTTGATATAATTAGCATAGCGGCACGCCAGCTGAGTGGTTAGCGTGTCGTGGCACAGTTCTGAGGTCATGGGATCAAATCCAGCTACCAGCCTTTCTGTGTGGAGTTTGCCTGTTCTCCCCATGCTTGCGGGGATGTCACTCTTGTTTCCTCCCACATTCCAAAGACATGCATGTCAGGTTAAACGACTAGTCCAAATTGTCCCTAGGCGTGAATGAGCGAGTGAATTGTCTGTCTCTGTGTGCCCTGCGACCGGCTGGCAACCAGTTAGGGGTGTCCCCTGCCCACTGCCCAAAGATAGCTGGGATGGGCTCTAGCACCCCCACGAACCTACTGGAAATAAGCGGTGAAGATAATGGATGGATGGATGGATAGTCAGCATATTTCAGTATGACTACATGAACTCCCAAACTATGACGGGTATTAGGGCCCGGTCACACAGCCGTTTGCGTCTGTATCGCGGGTAAAATTTTGCGGGTTTTTTTTGCCCGTGGTTGCCCGCGAGGGAAAATGCGCAAAATTGGCCAACCCGCTGTTCATCTGTGGTATGCCCGCAAAACAGACGCTGGTGACTGTTCCGCTTCCTCATCGCGTCATTTCCGCGTCATTTTCTCGTGTGGATCACGGGTATAAAAGCTCCCGAGCCGGTGTTGTGCCCAAATCCGACTCCTACGCAACCCCCCCTCGCGTGAACGCGCATTCTGCTGCGATCGCTTTGGTTGGAAGCGTGCATTGACGTTGGTGACTTTTTCATCCGCGTTAACAAACGCATTTTGTAGAATACGATCGCACTTTATTGTCTAAATAAACGCGTTATATAGACTAGGATCTCCCAATTGTTATAATTAGCTCGCTTTATTGTTTTAATAAGCGTTTTATATAGAATACGATCGCTTTTGTTGGAAGCGCAGCAGGGGGGAGGATTTTATATACGGTGTGCATTACCGTTCGATTACGTTCACAACAAAAAACAAAGACGGAATGGTTTAAGTTGTATTACATTCCCAACAAATGCAAGACGAATTGGTTTTGGTTATATGTTCGCCATTACATTCCCTAAAAGTGATATAGAAGTGAGATAAAACGAGGTAAAAGTGGTTGTAGTAGCGAGGGGATGCAAATCTCGGCAGGGATGCATTTCTCGGCATAACACCGGGCTGTAGAAATCATAACCGCTCAAGACACAGTCCCGTGAAGATCAAGATTTCAAGCTATGGCACCGAAGAAGCCAATATGTTATTATTGTAATAGTTTTTCATTTTGATTTTATGATCTTGTTATGAAATGAAAATAAATGTCAAGAAATAAAAATGGATTAAGACGAGGTCACTACGGTGACGGGGATCCATGTCCACCCCTTGACGTCTCGAGCACAACTGACGTGTGCCCGGCAAATCGCGCTGTATATACGCGGAGAAAGGCGCTTGACCGTCACACGCGTAACACGCTAATTTCATGTAATAACACCACGATACAGGCGCAGAACATGTTATGACCGTGCTCCACCCACGATTACCCGCTGAAATTTCCCGTCCTACCCATGTGTAACCACGCCCTAGCCGCGGCCAGAGCACGTCGTCCCGCGTCATTTCCGCGTCATTACCTCGTGTGCCGCCCGCGGTTAACACGTGCTCAAAGTTTTGAGCAGCTCAAAATTTTTTCGCGCGGCCAACCGCGTGTGAATTTCCGACCGCGAGTGAAGCACTGCTGTATCTCGTCTATATGGCGGTCTCAAAGCGTCCAACAGCTCCCAACAGCGTCTGCTTCACGGCCAGAAATATCTGGCCGTGATTCAGCCTCGATACGCCCGTGATAGACTGTGTACCCGTGCTCTAAAGTATTGGGTAGCGCAAAACTTTTACGCGCTGCCAACCGTGCGTGAATTTCCGACCGCGTGTTAAGCACTGCTGTATCTCGTCTGTATGGCGATCTCAAAGCGTCCAATAGCGTCCGCCTCACAGGCAGAAATTTCTGGCCGTGATTCAGCCGCAAACGGCTGTGTGACCGGGCCCTTACATTCGTAATGGACAACCATTCACTTTCATTCTGATGCCTAGAGGCAAATTAAACCTTTCCCTTTGGGGACACGCAAATTTAAAGATGTATAATCTACTCACAAAAAAAAACACAAGAACAAAATACCCAGTGTCGGTAACGCTACCCTAACTAGTTAAGAGGGAAAGTAACTATTTGTGTTACTTTAAAAAAAAAAAGTTGTTGTATGTCAAAGAATTTGAAATTTTCTGAGCAAAATATAAAACCCTTTGGTAACCTTCTTGACCAGACTTTATTTGAAGAGATTTTTACTATTTTTACAGAACCGTTTCCCGGCCTCTTCGGGGGTTTTTTGTTTGTCGTTTTAATCCATTCATTATCAATTATTCTGTATCATTATGCATGAAATGACTTAAAAAGGGGGAAATAGAGAAAAAAAGGCAAAAGTTGAGGGGAAAAAAAAAGAAAAAAATACAACAGCAAGGCAAAAAAACTATAAACTTTACTTTTCTATATGAACACGTTAACTTTGAAAAATACAGGAAATCTTATTCAAGTATTCATAAACAAAACATTTTTCACCTGAAAATGCAAAACAATCAAATGAAAATTGAAAATATTAAATGCAATAAAAATAAAAAATAAATTACAATTCTATTTTAACCAAGTTCGACACAGATCCTGTGAAAAACACGCAAAAATATCAATTAAAATAGGTAAAACAGAAAGCAAAAGATTAGCAGTCTTTAAGATTGAAAGATTGCATGCACTAGCAATCAATATCATTAAAATGAGTAAAAAATTGACTCATTTTTCTGCTCTTTACACATACAGTACTTTCTTTTGTCTTCTGTATTGAAATCTATTTTTAGCCAGCACCTATAGAATCATCTCCGTGTTTCTAAACAAGTGTGATGTTTTGAAGCTGCGCATGCATTGCTGGAGCAAAATGGCAGAATCCGTGTCAGTTTATAGCAGCCCATTGACACAAAAAGATTGTAGATCATAAATAGGAAAATCTCAAAATAGCACAAAGCATGTGCTCGCAGCAAGATAGCGACTTTATGTTAATCATTAAAGTCAAGCAGAAAAAAACCTTTTAATCTGCGCTGGATTTCTTCCTTTGAAGGTACGATAATAATTCAAATTTGGCCTTGAAATCGCTTAAAAAGTGCTTGAATTAGGCCATGAAAAAGGTGTACGAACCCTGAAGACTGTGCTTATCTCCTTTTGCCGATTGCTTTCAGATGATTGCCATGGCCATGATCGCCATCGGGGTGTACTCCCGCGTCGTCAAACATGCAGGTAAGCCGATCGCCAACCTAAGCAAGAGATGGTTCCCAACCAAGCATTTAAAGACCAACCGATGCCGCAGGTACGGCGATGGCGTGCCTGGCTGTGGATCCGGCAATGATGCTGCTGGTGGTTGGTGTCCTCATGTTCCTCATAACGTTCTCTGGCTGTGTAGGCTCACTGAGGGAAAACATTTGCCTGCTACAGTTTGTAGGTCGCCGTCCGGTAACCGAAAATATTGAGCGATGGGTGGTACCTGCTCATTTATCTCGTTTTTCTTGCCTAGTTCTGCATCAGCCTGACGGTCATCTTCATACTTCAGTTGGCTGCTGGGGTACTGGGATTCATCTTCTCTGATAAGGTCCTACTTTTTTAATGTTTACTGAGGATTACTATGGCAGTCTACTGTTTTTTTGTTTGTTTTTTTCAAAGCAGTAGAATACCTATTTGCTTTAGGACATTCAAATAATATTGACATCGATATTTATCTGATTTATTTGTCACGGTTTGCTCATTGCCCTCACTTGGGTTGCCTGACTGGCTTCCCTCCCATTTAAACTCTCTCATTCACTCCCTGTCAGTCCGTCAACGAACCTCTGCACTTGCAAGACTTGTATTTTGACTCTGTCCGGTATCCTGCTCGTCTATCCAGTATCCTGTATCGATCCCGCCTGACTCGTCCTGTCCGGTATCTTGCTCTAGTCTCCAGTATCCGGTATCGATCCCGCCTGTCTCGTCCTGTCTGGTAGCTTGTTCCAGTCTCCAGTATCCGGTATCGATTCCGCCTGTCTCGTCCTTTCCGATATCTTGCTCCAGTCTCCAGTATCCTGTATCGATCCCATCTTTCTCATCTTGTCCAGTATCTTGCTCCAGTCTCCAGTATCTGGTATCGATCCCGCCTGTCTCGTCCTGTCCGGTATCTCGCTCCAGTCTCCACTATCCTGTATCGATCCCGTCTGTCTTATCCTCTCCGGTATCTTTCTCCAGTCTCAAGTACCCGGTATCGATCCTGTCTGTCTCATCCTGTCCCGTATCTTGCTCCAGTCTCCAGTATCCAGTATCGATCCCGCCTGTCGCGTCCTGTCTGGTATCTCGCTCCAGTCTCCAGCATCCGTTATCGATCCCGTCTGTCCCGTCTGGTTTCTTGCTCCAGTCTACGGTATCGATCCCGTCTGTCCCGTCCTGTCCGGTATCTTGCTCCAGTATCCGGTATCGATCCCTGCTGTCTTATCCTGTCCGGTATCTTGCTCCAGTCTCCAGTATCCGGTATCGATCCCGCCTGTTTGTCCTGTCCGGTATCTCGCTCCAGTCTCCAGCATCCATTATCTTTCTCCAGTCTCCAGTACCCGGTATCGATCCTGTCTGTCTCATCCTGTCCAGTATCTTGCTCCAGTCTCCAGTATCCGGTATCGATCCCGCCTGTCTCGTCCTGTCCGGTATCTCGCTCCAGTCTCTAGCATCCATTATCGATCCCGTCTGTCCCGTCCGGTTTCTTGCTCCGGTCTACGGTATCGATCCCGTCTGTCCCGTCCGGTTTCTTGCTCCAGTCTACAGTATCAATCCCGCCCGTCCCGTCCTGTCCGGTATCTTGCTCCAGTATCCGGTATAGATCCCGTCTGTCTTATCCTGTCCGGTATCCTGCTCGTGCAACCAGTATCTGGTATCTGTCCCGTCCTGTCCGGTTTCTTGCTGTTGTATCAAGTATTTGGTATCGATTCCGTCTGCCCTGTCCGGTTTCGATCTCTTCTGCCCAGCGATCGCTGAATCGCTGGCGTTTATGTTCCCACGCGTGACTGCCCCGTTCCCTTAAAATAAAGCTTGTGTGAAAATGTTGCGCGTCTGGGTCCACCGTCTGTTCGGGTTTTGACATTATTAAACTAAGCAGGTTATTTTGTTACTATTTGTAAATTTAAAAAAAAAGATAAATAAATTGAAACTGTCAAATGTGCAGAATAGTCGTTTATAATTCGATAAATAAACGTATTTGTAAAATTAATTTTAAAAATGTTGCAGGTAAAAGGTTTTTGTATGGTTATCATACAGTATTTTTCATATAAAAATAAATCTGTGTATTCGTATTAATAAAGTAATACGACCTTAATTTGTTCCAGGATCGTGCTCATAGCCCAAATTGCTTATGTAAAGCCAAATGCATGCAATGCCACTGCAAAAGTGCTAAAAGATACAGTAGGAAGGCACCAAGACAGGACAAGTCACAGCAACCTAGCGGGTTAGCTTGAGTTTTCTATCTAAAATCTGCCTAATTATGCTTGCACCGATATGAATTAATACAGAACACAACTGTGCGTTTCACTTAAATGAAGCCCCCTCAGCTCAGAGTTCCTCTTATTTTAGGTTTAAAACCCTCAGGGCTCTCCCTAAACCTCTTTTGAAAAATTCACCATATATTCCACATCAAGCTCCTGGAATCAATGATTAGAAATTAAATTCACTGAAGCCAACCTAGCACGTTTTTTCCCCAGGCCCGTACGAAAGTGACCCAAGTGGTCAACAACGCCATTGAACACTACAGGGACGACATCGACCTGCAGAACCTTATCGACTTTGGCCAGAAAGAAGTCGGACATTATCTGACATTTCATCCTACTTTTTTTAAATATGGCTTTAATTGATTTTTTGTTGAATTACAACTTTTCAGTTTGCCTGCTGTGGAGCTGTCACTTACACTGATTGGTCCAAAAACATGTACTTCAACTGCACCGTCCACAACCCCAGTCGAGAACGCTGCTCCGTCCCTTTCTCCTGCTGCATCATCACCAATGACAAGGTTTCCTGATTTGGGCTTCTTTTTCCTCGTGCGGGTTCTACAACTGTCCCTGTGCATTTCTTTTCTAGCTAAAAGTGATTAACACCATGTGTGGACAAGGTATGCAGGTAGTCAAATACATTGAGGCCGGCAACGTCATCCACACCAACGGCTGCATCGACAAAGTGGTGGACTGGATCCACAGTAACCTATTCTTGTTGGGGGGCATCGCGCTGGGGCTGGCCATCCCTCAGGTAGGATCGAACACGCACTCACGTACGCAAACAGTAAGCTTACAACGGCGGCCCCTTGCAGCTGGTGGGCATCATGCTGTCGCAGATTCTCATCAGTCAAATTAAAGACCAGATCGAGCTGCAAAACTAAAACCTCCAACGCCTCACCGATCCGTGGGGATGACGATTCGGAGCCGCCTGACCGGCATATGGGACTCCTGCAAACCTTATGACCTCTTTTTTTACCTATTTAACCTGGTAGTCTATCTGTTTTCTCTTCTAAGTCTTTGTTGCATGTCTTACCCTGGAGTGCCATGTCTAGTATCGCTGAACACAATGTTTCAAAATGTTGATATCAATACAATTCAAGTTTGTTATGTCCAGTGTGGGAACTCACACTATTATAAATAACGCCGTTACGTAATGGAGGGGTTTTTTTTTTAGTACCAGGTTATCTAACTAATTATTTTTTCCGCCGTTAAGACGCCATTATGATGCCGTTATCAGTACAGTGCAGTAAAAGTGGTGCGTTACTTTGGCTGCAAAATGCAAAGGGCAACATGCGACAAACCATACGCTGCTTTCTCCCCTGAGTTGTTTAGGTCACATATTTTCGGATCATGTCACCTTTCAAAATAGCGACTACCATATAGTAAGATAGCCATTATGGATATATTATTTACTAATCGATCTGCAACCTCAGTGGAACTATTTAGATCTAGGCTTAAACACACTTCTATTCTATAGCTTATGAATGATCTATATTTCATGTTGACCATGTTGACAATATCTGTGTATTGTTTGTTAATGTTACATCCATTGCGGTCGCTTCTCAAGGTTTCTTCATTCTCCTAATGTTGAGGTTTTTGAGTTTTTCCTTGCCCTCATGTGGGTTTTAGACCAGGGGATATTGTAATAATAGTTTTTAGTTTCCAATAATCTGTGGTTTGTGCGGCCCTTTGAGACTCCTTGTGATTAAGGGCTATACAAATAAACAAGACTTGACTAATGTGGTGAAAGAGAAGGCGAATGAGACGCGAAAAATCTGATCCCTTGATGAACGGGCCGGTGTTATGCCGAGAAATGCATCCCTGCCGAGAATTGCATCCCCTGTCGCGGGAACGCGCACACGTCACTCCTGCTACTACAACCACTTTTACCTCGTTTTATCTCACTTTTACATCACTTTTCGGGTATGTAAGGGGGAACATATATCCAAGACCACTTTGTCTTGCATTTGTTGGGAATGTAATACAACTTAAACATTCCGTCTTGTATTTGTTGTGAACGTAATCAAACGGTAATGCACACCGTATATAAACCACTTTTGATCAGGTTTTTTTGGTTTGAACAAATTTATTGACACTAATAACAGCAAACAAACAATGTGAAGTTTTAACAACCCTTCTCGACAATCTTAACAGCAATCAAACATATTCACAATTTCGTTATATAACATCTTTGTCAGTTTCAATAGATCAGTCCAGTCCAAAATCGATTGTTTTTTGCTCTGAACAAATCCACCGACACCAACAGTAGCAAACAAACACGACAATCTCAACATCAAACAAGCATATTCACAATTTTGTTATATCTAACAATATGACGTGACAATATGACGTTTTAACAGGTAACGTGTTTATTTTGCCTTTTTCGACTCAAATCGCTCGTATTTAAACTGTTATGCACTCTACCATAAAGCTTATTATGCTGAAACAAACTGTCAAATCATCAACAGATAAACGGGAGACGAACGTGTTTGATTTCTTCTCATCGTCTAACGAAGGCGTAACACGTCGATAATTGTATTTTGTATTTGACTTGAATAAACAGATCATCGTGTGCCTAATATTGTCACAGTAACGGTGTCATTTATTTTTTTTCTAGTACAAATGATCCAACGTCAACCTAACAAATGTAAACAATGCTGGTGGGAGGGACCAGCCTGGCTGCAACAGCCTGGCTGCCGAGAAATGCACCCCCCCCATCTATCTCTGGCTATGAAGGTCACAGGTCCGAGGAATTTACCCTGATTACTAGTGGTGGGCCCATCTCCTCACAGTGAAAAGCACATCTTGCTGGATGCAACTGAACCTGTTTTAAGAGGGGGTCTATTTTTGATCGCATAAAACCCCTCAAGCAAGAATTATAATGTTGATTAATCAGGGAAGAATCATGTATATCTTTAATAACCAAATGGTCCAATCATTTTTACTTCAATTATTTTATGAAATTAAAAGGGACATTTTTACGAGCAAAAAACATGTCATTGTCTTCGTTAAAAGACTGCAAATAGGTAAAGAAGAAATAAGCAGTGTGAGAATAGTAATGTTTATTTGAAGGAATAAACTATGTAAACTCTTTTCTGAAGGAACTAAAACATAAAAACTTTGTCTGACAAAAAACAAAGAGGAGGAATTTAACCCATTAGTGTATTACTAATTAACAAATAATGTAGGCTATGTTTTGATAATGCAATCAATGTACAGTAATTAGTGATACATTTATAAAAAAATAAATAATAAGTATTTGGATGACTCGTTCCTGTTGAATCAGAGCAAGAGTTGCAGTATGTCATTTCATTTCATATGTGAACTCTTGGAAATTAACAAAAGGAGCTGGATTCCGCCAATCAAAAGTTGGTTCCCTCCAAGATGCCTTTTTTCTTTTATGATTTGGTCAATATGAAGTTTTGAGGGAGTCTGTATTATTTACTCAAAATATGTTATGTATAAAAAAGGTTACAACTATTTGTCCTTTATCTTTTTTGTTGATTAATAAATATTTAAATTTTATTTCCTGTGTTTTTCAGTGTTAAATGTTAATGTGGTTATATAAAACTGTTAAGTTTAATATTCTTTTCTTCTTGTATCTCTCTGTGGGTACAGCCCATCCAAAGAAAACTGGATGTAGTGGTGGGGGCAGACTGAAAAAATGGGACAAAAAAAACAAAAGAAGAAAAAAAGGAGAAAAGAGAAAAACAAGATAAAATAATAAAAGAAAAATGGGTAAAATATAAAAAGAAGAAGAAAAAGCAAGAAAACTAAGAGGAAAAATTAATAAAGGGCTAGGAAAAAATGAAAACAAAAGAAAAGAATAAAACATAATAAGAAAAAGGAGAGAGAAAAGAATAAAAAAACAAAGACGAAAAAGAAAAAAATGAAGAAAACATCAGGGGCCAAATAAAAAGAGGAAAAGGGAAGAAAAAACAAATTAATAGCTATGGAAAAAAGAACAAAAAGATAAAATAAAAAGGAAAAGTGAAAGCAAAATAAGAAAAAAAGTGTGGAAAAATAATCAAAAACCTAAGGGCAGGTACAAAAG
The DNA here is from genome assembly GCF_059441175.1 of Urocampus carinirostris. Lineage (NCBI taxonomy): Eukaryota > Metazoa > Chordata > Actinopteri > Syngnathiformes > Syngnathidae > Urocampus > Urocampus carinirostris. Next base: position 33,493,506 of record NC_142359.1, read on the forward strand.
AGGAAAATACATGTTTTTGGAGGTCCCATTGTTTGGTATATTTCTAATATACTGCACAACATAAATTCATACATATTTGTCTTTTTATTTAATGATTATACTAAACTATGAGCAGATTTATTTTCTTTCACTTTGCTGTGAATGTTTAACTCATTTAAACCTTTTTTTAATAAACCATTTAAAACTGCATGACACAACAAAATGACTGTTAAAAATATTCCCTTTTCAGTGCAAAAAATAAACTACAAAATATAAGAAAAGCGCTATGTAGAACCACATCCCTGAAAAAATAATGCTGTGCAAAAATTATTTTAGGGGGGGTAATAACAGTTGTGCTCGCCACCCCACCCCCGTGTACTGTATTTGAATGCCCCCTTCGCCGCCTAACTCATGTCTGGCAACGGCCCTGCTCCAAGGTCCAACTCCTGCTTGATTCAGACATGCAACAGAAGAAAAACAGGACCACACACAAAGTGAAACTCAGGCAAACGAGCTCCTTCTCTGGTACTACGCGGGCACGCACATGTACGCGCACACGCACTCACGGGATCACTCCCAGCTCCCTAGAAGGAAAACATTCACCAGCAAATGAATGACAACACAGCAACCAAACTGCGTTGCAGTTTATGTGATTCTAGTTTCTCGTCATTCACAATCTGGGTTGGCAAGCTTCCTTTAAAGGGACAGTATGTAATATTTAGTGCCTCCTAGTGGTGCAAAAATTTTCATTCAGTAAAAAAATATCCAAAGTGACCGAAACTCACAATGTGTTTTGAATGTTGACGAAAAACGTCTGCAACATGGAGATACTACCACAGAGGAATATTTTGGGTCTGTTGGATTCTAAAAAATAGATCTTTGAGAAAGTTGTCACGATCAGATGACCTTTCTAGCTATGTTAAGTTTATTATTCAACGATCACATCATTATTTTGAAAATTGCATCATTAATTTTGATTGTTGTAAATGCACATTATATTCATCCAGCTTTTTTACTTGCTGATCGGTGTACTTTCAAGCAATGGCCTTATCACATCACTATAAGACTCAGCAATGTGCGGTACTAATCTTGTGCGGGGCTGAAGATTGCAGAGCTTGCGGACCCTGTGGGCCAGGACCAGAAGACTGCGAGACAGCTTCATCCACCAGGCTGTCAGGATGCTGAACTCACTCCATGCTCTGCCATCCTTCCTCACAGTCACTCTTTCCACATTCCCTGCTCTACCTAGAGCCTGACTCTCTCCCCCACCCCTTTTTTTTTTTTCAATAAATGGACACACTGTCTTCATCACGTCATATATATATATATATATATATATATATATATATATATATATTATTTTATGCTGCCCTATATATATATATATATATATATATATATATATATTATTTTATGCTGCCCTATATATATATATATATATATATATATATATATATATATATATATATATATATATATATATATATATATATATATATATATATATAGGGCAGCACGGCGGCGCAGTGGTTAGCGCATGTGCGGCACAGTTCAAGTGATGGGAACCTCCTGCGTGGGTTCAAATCCAGCTCCAGACTTCCTGTGCGGAGTTTGTAAGTTCTCCCCGTGCTTGCGTGGGTTTCCTCCAGGCACTCCGGTTTCCTCCCACATTCCAAAAACATGCATTTCAGGTGAATTGGCCGGTCCAAATTGTCCCTAGGTGTGAATGAGCGAGGGAGTTGTCTGTCCCCGTGTGCCCTGCGATTGGCTGGCAACCAGTTCAGGGTGTTCCCTGCCCACTGCCCGACGATTGCTGGGATGGGCTCCAGCACCCCCGCGACCCTACTGAGGATAAGCGGAGCAGCTAATGAGATGAGATGAGATGATATATATATATATATATATATATATATATATATATATATATATATATATATATATATATATATATATATATATATATATATATATATATATATATATATATATATATATATATATATATTGGACTGTCTCAGAAAATTTGAATATTGTGATAAAGTTCTTTATTTTCTGTAATGCAATTAAAAAAACAAAAATGTCATACATTCTGGATTCATTACACATCAACTGAACTATTTCAAGCCTTTTATTATTTGAATATTGCTGAATTTGGCTTACAGCTTAAGAAAACTCAAAAATCCTATCCCAAAATATTAGAATATCATGAAAAAGTATGCAAGTAGGCTATTCAACTAATCACCTGAATCATCTAATTAACTCGAAACACCTTGCGAGGGTTTCCTGAGCCTTAAAAACCCTCAGCTTGGTTCAGTAAACTAAATCACAAGTATGGGGAAGACTGCTGATCTGTCTGCTGTCCAGAGGACCATCATTGATACCCTCCATCAGGAGGGTAAGACACAAAAAGAAATTTCTCAAAGAGCAGGCTGTTCACAGAGTGCAGTTTCAAAGCATATCCACAAAAAGTCTGTTGGAAGGGAAAAATGTGGCCGGAAACGCTGCACAACCAAGAGAGATGACCGCAGCCTTAACAAAATTGTGAAGAAGAGCCGCTTCCAGAATTTTGGGGAGCGTCAAACACAGTGGGCTGAAGCTGGAGTCCAGGTATCAAAAGCCACAGTTCACAGACGTGTCCGGGAAATGGGCTACAATAGCCGTATTCCCATGGTCAAGCCACTTCTGAACTCAAGACAACGGAAGAAGCGTCTGACTTGGGCTATGGAGAAGAAGCACTGGACAGTTGCAGAGTGGTTTAAAGTCCTCTTTTCAGACGAAAGCAAGTTTTGCATTTCATTTGGAAGTCAAGGCGCCAGAGTCTGGAGAAAGGCTGGAGAGGAGCAAAATCCAAGTTGCTTGAAATCCAGTGTGAAGTTCCCACAGTCAGCAATGGTTTGGGGAGCCATGTCAGCTGCTGGTGTTGGTCCACTGTGTTTCATCAAGTCCAGAGTAAATGCAACTGTGTACCAAGAGATTTTAGAGCACTACATGCTTCCATCTGCTGAAAAGCTCTATGGAGATGAGGATTTCATTTTCCAGCATGATCTGGCACCTGCCCACAGTGCCAAAACCACCAGTAACTGGTGCACTGACCATGGCATCACTGTCCTTGATTGGCCTGCTAATTCCCCTGACCTGAACCCCATCGAGAATTTGTGGGGTATAGTTAAGAAGAAGATGAAAGACACCAGACCTACAAATGCAAATGAGCTGAAGGCCGCTATCGAAGCATCCTGGGCATCAATAACACCTCAGCAATGCCACAGGCTGATTGCCTCCATGCCACGCCGGATTGATGCAGTAATCCGTGCAAAAGGATTCCCAACCAAGTACTGAGTGCATCAATGGACATTTTCAAATGTTTGATTTAGTTTTGCTGTTATAAAATTATTTTTTTACTTGGTCTGAGGAAGTATTCTAATGTTTTGAGATAGGATTTTTGAGTTTTTTACAGCTGTAAGCCAAAATCAGCAATATTCAAATAATAAAAGGCTTGAAATAGTTCAGTTGATGTGTAATGAATCCAGAATGTATGACATTTTTGTTTTTTTAATTGCATTACAGAAAATAAAGAAAACAATATTCTAATTTTCTGAGACAGTCCAGTATATATACATATAGGTGGGCACTCACCACCCCTGCCCACCCTTGGTAATGTGTGTGCTCTTGAGTAATTCAGTTACTAACTCATTTATTTTGTGGAAGAAGTAGAGAGTAACTCCAACTAAGTACTTTTTTAAAGTAAGGTTTCCAACACTGTTTAAAAAGGTGAATGCTTGTACTGTACAGTATTTTCATTTTTCCTCCCTGGGAGAAGAGTTTGGGGGGCGATGGACTGCTGGAGGCGTCATTTTGGGATATAAGCGGAGCAGCAGGACAGCGTTGAATTGGATTCCCTCGCATGGGATAAGGACAGAAAACTTGAATAGCTTTTATTGGGAGGGGATGAGGAAAGAGGAGGAAAAGTGTGGGGCGTGGGGAGCAGTTCGTGGTGGTAAAGAAGTGGTGTGTGTACGTGTGTATGGAATGGGTGGCGTGCGCGTGGCGCATGCGCACCTCGGTTGGAGCTCCAGTTACACTTTTTCAGATTTTTGGGGATGTGGGGGGGAGGGCGAATCCGCGAGTTCTTCTGCATTTTTCCAGGGAATTAAACCCATCTAACAACCTGATGTTTTTCTTCATGATCAACTTTGCTCATTTGGACACTAATTTAGATGTCCCCATCCAAAAACGAAGGAATGTAAAGACGAGCTACAGAGGGCAAAGCACGGAGGTCTTCGTGGAGGAAAAAAAAGAACTCGGTCTTAAACCCCCGTTCAACTTTTGGAGTCTTTCAGCAAAGAAGTGCAACTAGAAGAAAATGCATATTGAGCCTCGAGACCCCCGTTAAACCAATCGTTTCTTCGATTCACTCCAGTTCACGTCTTCCCCCCGAAGTTCCCCAACCTGCGCACACAGCTCCCAAGATGTCGTCTCAAGTTTGGGGCGCCTTTGTTGGCTTGTTTGGGACACTGTGCGCGATGGTCGGCCTCACTTCGAGTGTGCAGCTGCCCCATAGCGCCAACATTTTCGAGGACAGATGCAAGATGACGACGACGTGCGAGGCGCTCAAGTATAACACTTGCCTGGGCTCACCATTGCCGTACACGCACACGTCCCTGGTGCTGGCTGAAGACTCTAGCTCCCAAGAGGAGGCCTTTGAAAAGCTGACCATGTGGTCCGGTAAGTTGGGGATATTCTCATTTCATGTACTGTAGGGGAGCGTTACTTTAAAAATATTAAAGGCTTTAGGTATTCACTACTTCTGCCGAAAAGTAACTGAATTACACTAAAGTCAAAGTAACTAGTTACCAGGGAAAGTAACTATTTCCGTTACTTTAATAAGAAGTTGATATATGTCTGACAATTTAAAATTTTCTAAGAAGTATTCAAGTCAAGTCAAATTTATTTGTATAGCCGTTAATCACAAAGTCTCAAAGGGCTGCAAACCAACCATTGAAACATTCCCTGACCTGAAACCTACATGAGGGCAAGGGAAAACGAAACAAAAACCTCAGCATGAGTAAAATTGAGGAACCTTGAGACAGGGTGGCACGTGAGGTGTTCACCCTTGCAGGGTAATTAATTGTTGTGCCAAAGGCATTAAAAGACCATGTCTATTTGTTACTTGTACTGTAGTATGTTTACCTTTTTCTAATCAATGAGCCTCAAACTCCTAAATTGAATTGAGGACCTTAGTTTTAGGTAGAAGTACTTTCATTTTCACTAAAGGTAATGCTTGATGTGATCTACACGACTTAACAGTGGAGTGCAGAGATTTTCAATATCACATTTGGAAGACTTATTGAGACTCAACTCTGAAGTAGTAGATACCAATAACCGGCACTAATACCACGTGTTTCTGAAACATCCCTTCTCTCTGCTGATATTTCTAAGAAATACCTGTGAATCCCTTTTTATTCTATTAAATGTTGCAATTAATTTGAGGTCATTTACTATGCCTCTATTTTCAATTTTTTATTGACCCAGCACCAGACTTCTTATGGATGTTGGATTTTAGTTGTGGTCTGTATTAGAAATGATATAGTCCTAAAGTAATATTTGATTGTTTTTAGCCCATGCAACATTTTTGTGCAAAAAATGTTTTTGTGGTGTTTAAATGGCCTAATCAGTTGAATAGGGATGAACAGAAGTGTATGTGTTATACATGTTATAAAAATGTATTGCACCTCACCATCAAAAGAATCATTCCAACACTCGGAAGTACACCAAAAAGAAACAGTATACAATATGTAATAAAATAAAAATTCGCAGTAAAGAACTCAAAGTGAGTTTAATAAAATGGTCAAGTAGACATGCTACTGTACTTCAAGTATTTTGTTCACAACAAAAGTCAACTGTAAAACATTATAAAGGGAATTTCACTCTACAGAATAAATCTCTAGTCAGACAACTGCTCAAGTAGACATATGCTACTGTTCTTCAAGTATTTCCACACAACAAAAGTGAACCTCGGTCCATTATCTTCACCACTTATCGTCAGTAGGGTCACAGGTGTGCTGGGGCCGATCCCAGCCATCGTCAGGCAGTGGGCAGGGGACACCCTGAACAGTTTAACAATATAATTGTGTTTGACACTACAGTTTAAAATACATAAATCAAACTCTCACAACCTGAAACAACTGGTCAAGTAGAAATAAGCAACGTCACTTTAAATATTTTCTCCACAACAAAGATCCATGTGATGTTATGTGCTACATACAGTAGGTGCTTATCGAAATTGTTAGGCAAATCCGAAATACTGCCTTCAGAGTTGGAAACATTGAAATATACTGTAGGTAGTACAGTGATAGTGTGTCTTCAATTGAGTCTTCAGAAAGTTTTTTGCAACCACTACTTCTGCTGGCTGAAAATCAATGCAATAAGGCACTGCCAATGTTGACAACTGAGGCACGGACAAAACCTTGTCAGAAGTAGGACTGCATACATTAATTCACACCCGAATAAAACGCCTCTGTGTTCTCAAACACAAACATTTAAATCACCATGAAGATAAGAATTCAGTATCATAATCATATAATAATTAATAGTGTGAAAATAATAATCAGCATGAAATGAAAAGTTTTTTAAAATCGTAAATGGTTTAGATAATCCATCAAAACGGGATGCTAATGTGGTCAACTGATGAGGAGAAAGTACATAATTATCAGAATACATCTTAAGCGTTATTCTGGATGGGACGTTTTTAAATTCGGCCACTGTTCATATTTCGCTTCTTTGTGAGTTTGGGTGCAATAGACTCTCAAGTGAACATGGTACTTTTTTACAGAAAAAAACTGTCCATGTACATGCTGGTGCTGGACGAATGACCTCACACATAGCTTAAACAGACGTTACAATTAAGTTGGGCTGATCATTGTTGCATTCGAGTCAATGCAGCTGTGGCGGGGAGGAGCGGTGCTAGAAATCAAATGGACGAAAACATTTCAGGGCCGTGGAATATATACAAGGCTGTGTTGTTCACATTTCTTTGTTTTCGTTTTATTATTATTTTTTAATCTAGATTTTATTTAAATCATATTAAAGACTATCGGGTCCTTTATTATGGAAAAGAGAGTTTAATGAATTCTATAATTTTTGAATGTGGTTGAGTTGAGCAACCCCAAAAACGTTCCACCTATGCATAAGGCATTCATTGACGAATTGCGTCTATCATGATTTTAATTTTTGACACTAGAGAGGCAGAGAGAGATGACAAGAAGTCCGAGAGGGTTTGGGAAATTTAGAAACTCAACACTTTTGTGTTTTTAAACAATATAAGGTTCTTAATGTTAACTGAAACAAAGCGTATCTTTTCTGACATCTGAAAGAGTGTCAGAACCAGAACAGACGGAGGACCCAGACGCGTAACGTTTTCACACAAGCTTTATTTTACGGGAATGGGGCAGTCATGCGCGATAACACAAACAGCAGTGATTCGGCGATCGCTAGGCGGAAGAAGTGAGACAGAAGACCGACGCGGAAAAACAGGAAGCCAGAGACCAACGAGATTGATACCGGACAGACGGGATCGATACCTGATACTGGCGCAAAATATCGGACAGGATGAGACAGGCGGATAAACAAAATGTTTTAATTCTATTAATATTTTGTTTATTTTATCTTTTAATAGTATATTTAGTATTGAAGTTATCCAAAAGTAATCAAAAGTAATCAAGCTGCTTTGCTGCAATATTATAGTGATCGGATTATGTTACTGATTACATTTTTCAAAAGGTAAATAGTAACATTATCTGATTAGATTTTTATTACATTACATTATATGGCAGTGAACTCAAAATGTGATAACTCAGCAATTTATGAATAGTTATGACTTCCAACCTCTAGCATCAGAGCTATCCATGCACTTACCTACATGTTTTCACAAATTTTGTTTTTGTTTCAACACACTCTCTCTTTGACTGAAAATACCTAAAACATGTTGTAAAAATGTTAAGTATAAAAAGGTTAAAATTGTGAGTATTTTTTTTTGTCGATGTATAAATATTGTAAGTTATGTTTCCTGTGTTTTTCAGGGATAATGTGTCGCACCATAAGCTTTCTCTTACATACAAATACATTTATTTTTGTTTTTCTTAGTTTTGTTGTTGTTGTACTGAAAAATACGGTATTATATATACTTGAATGATAGATTTTTTTTTTAAAGGTAATTCATTTTATGCATGATATTAAATAATTTTTGGTGATCAACAATTAAAGAGACTGAAAAAGCTAAAACCATTGTCTCTTTTCCCCTCAGAGCTTTTTAATTAATTATTCCTTTTGTCCTAATTTGTTCCTTTTATTTTTGTCATCTTTTCTCTCCGGCTTCATATTTATTTTTTTCTCTTATTTTTGCCAGCCTTTTTTTCTAGCTTTTTAATTATTTTTTTCTTCATTATATAATTTTTTTTCTTCGTTTTATATATTTTTTCTTGCGTCTTACTTATTGTTTCTTGATTTTTCTTGATATTCGTCTTTTGTCTCTTTTTCCATTCATGTCTTTTTGCCATATTTCCCTTCCTTTTTGAAGCCATTTTGTGCATAATGTTATATAATAATTGGTAATCTATGGATTAAAGCTGCAAAACATCCAGGGAGCTGTTAAGGGCCGAAAGAGCCGGTTGTCGAAAAAGAGACGGAATTCCCATCACAATTAGAAAGATTAGGATCAACTGCGGAAGTTCCCCAAAAAACACACAGTACAGTTGGGAAACGATGGTGCCCTCTAACTGTAGAGTTAGAAAATAAATAAATTTTACTTTTTTTTTTTTGAATGATCTCGTCTTGAACATTTCATCCCTGGTTGCTCTGGACGATTCAGTCACTGGTAGCAGATGACAACGTTATCGTAGATTGCTAAACTTGTCGCCGTACACTCGCAAACGTTATCCTCGCCCAAGCATTTATTTTGTAGAGTTGGTACGGGTGCTTGAAATCCTTGGAAATACTTGAATGTTAATGTTGTGTTTTCAAGGTCAAGAAAATGCTAACATTTTGGGTACAGTGCTTGAAATTACTTAAAATTGTTGCCATTGCCATGTTTTTGATAATCTGACTATAGACCATGGAAAAAAATGAAGAATAAATAAAAAAATATAAATTTAAATAAGTAAAGCAAAAGATCAGTAGTCTCTTAAGAGTTAACAATTGAATGCGTTCTGCTTTGGAGCAATCAATATAATTAAAGTGAGTCCAATGTTGGCTCATTCTTCTGCTTTTATAAATACAGTACCTTATTTATTTTTATGTCTTTGTATTAAACTTAATAATTATCCAGCACCTACTAAACTTTTCCCGTGCTTGACTTCTTCCTTTGAAGGTACTGGGAAAATTAAAAAATTGGCCTTGAAAGTCCGTCAAAAGCGCTTAAAATTGGCCTTGAAATAAGTATAAGAGCCCTGTATTTGGTACATAACATACATTTGTTCATGCAAATTATCTTTGTCATTATTCTTCGAAGACTGTCTTGCTGTGAGTAAATAGGTGCTGCTTTGTGTTTGTAAGGTTTATTATCGCTTAATATAGGTACCGTAATTGCCATCATTAATAAGCGGATGGATTGGCTGTGGTTGACTGGTATGGTTTTCCGAAAATGACAATTCATCATTTTATTACTATGTTGTTACTATTATGTTATTACCTGGTTGTAATTATTTAAAGGAGGGGCAAACCAGGTTAAAAAAAAAATCAAAACTCAACGACCCATCATTGGTGAGCTATTTTCAGAACCATTCTGCAGGCTACTCAGGTGCTCTTGGGGTCTACCTGGTGCCCGTGGCAACCCCATTGGTGACCTCTGATATACGCAATAATTTCATTGTATGTGAGTTGACTTTATTTTTTGTTTGGGACAATAATAGTATGCAGGCTATGTCCTGTGGTCAACAAATTAAATACTTAATTTTCAATGGGGAAACTAGTATTCTGTTGACTACCAAATGTGCAAATTTGAAAGAAGATAGAAGCCTTTCAAGTGCCTTCATAATAATAAGAAAAAAATCAGAGAACAAAATTCTCTGCTGTTTAATATAATTTTTGGGGGAAAACCATCGATTTTAGGTTCAAAGTGTTGGGGTGCTGACTACCTAGAGTGCCTGGCTGTTAAAACTTTTTTTTTTCATTTCACTTAAAGTAGTTTATGATCATTCTACACTGTTCGGGAGTATCACTTCCCATTTGCGGACATCACATTACACTTTGTGGTTAGCAGAATCAATATTACTACGCCATGTCCAATTTTTACTTATTTATTTCTAATCGAGTAAACTAAGGACTGATATCTGCTGATGATAACTCTCGTTTCACTTGCTCATAGGCTCCCTTTAGACTAGTGCTTTTCAATTATTTTTTGTCATGCCTCTCCTAGGAAGAAGAAAACCACCCACACCCCTCCCAAAAGCCCAGTCTTGAGGACATTGCCGGCTTGCGTTACCACAGCAAAGCTATCAATATTATAAAAGACTCTTCACCCCGGGCTTCACCTCTTTTCCCTGTTGCCCTCTGGTAGGCGCGACAGGAAAACAAGGACAAATGGGCTCAGTGACAGTTTCTTCCCCAGTGCCATCACAAGCGCGTATAACTATGAAAATATATATCTTATTTGGGATTTTTTTGTTGCTGATAAATGCTATTATTTGCACTTCTTTTAATTGCACTACTGTTAAAATGCAATATTTTTTATTGCACCATTTTTAGAACCTAGGCCAGTCTCCAAGCACTACTCTTGTAAAGACATTATTAAAGGTTTACCCTGGAGTGCCATGTCTAATCTTTTTGCTTACAATATTTTACAACGTTGATATCAATGACAATAACGAGAAAAAAGTCCCCGAAATAAAATGTTGTTTTATTTACATCCATTTTCTAGGCCTGCGCAATGCCCCACGCTGCTGGTCAGTCATCCAGCCTCTGCTTTGCGCTGTCTACATGCCCAAGTGCGAAAACGATCGCGTGGAGCTGCCAAGCCAGAGTCTGTGTATAGCCACGCGCCGCCCCTGCAGCATCGTGGACCAGGAGCGCGGATGGCCCGGCTTTCTCAAATGCGAGAAATTCCCAGTGGGGTGTTCGGTAAGCCAAAAGAACAAGCCGTCTGCGGTTTCCCTGGCTGTGACAATATTACAATTGTGCTGCAGAATGAGGTGCAGAAGCTGAAGTTCAACACTTCGGGGCAGTGCGAAGCGCCGCTGGTGAAGACGGACATCCAGTCCAGTTGGTACAAAGACGTGGATGGCTGCGGGATCCAGTGCGATAACCCGCTGTTCACAGAGGAGGAACATGATGACATGCACGCCTACATCGCCTACTTTGGCACTATCACCCTTCTCTGCACCTTCTTTACCCTGGTAAGTCTTGTTTTGCATAGCACTGTTGCATTTCCTAAATCTGTTCATTGTTGTCAAGAGATAAATACTAGGTGGTGCTAGAGCAGGGTTGGGAACATTTTTGAGTTTCAGCCGCATTGGCTTCTAAAATTTGCAGAGCCCGGAGAAAAAAATAATATTTGTTTTGATTTTTAATATATGAGGATTGCCCGACCTATACTCCAGATAGACTTATCTGTGAAATTTGTATACAGGGTAAAAATGTCACAAGTTATTTTCACATTAAACCGCAAGAGGAAGATCTTGGCCTATTTTGATCATTTTAAAATTGCCTGTGATATGAGCACAGTATACTTGAATGTGCACCTAAAATCTTTTATGAAGAATATATTGTTATATGAAGAGGGAGTTAACAAGCGGACCCTTGGGACAACACACGAAGGTCAATGATAGACTTTTGCTTGCTAAAAATGCAAGGCTTGAACGTGATCAAATATTTATCACTTATTTGAAACTCTTTTGAAGCTGCGTGAATCGCTGCTGCTAATTACCGTTGTGAGCGTTCTGTCATCTCTCCTACATACCTGTCAACCTGTACGTTTTTGCGGTACAAAGTGCGTTTATTATGCATTTTAAGACGTGTACGACATACAAGAAAATCTGTACAGAAAAAAAAACGCTAATTTGTCAACTATGGGTACCATCCGGAATACACCGACTATCACGAAACGGCAAATCAATCCAGTCAAACGAGTTCGCCGCGGTAGCCTCTATCTTGGTATCTTTTTTTTCCGTTGCAAACGAAGCAAGCGGTTTGATGCTACTGTGCCCATGCGTCTACCGCCTGGGGATTTCCCATTGTGTCCATGTGGTAGTTGTGTAGTGAAGGGATTTCCGTCTCATTTTAGAGAACCGGCTTTTCGGCTCAACTCATTAGAGAGCCGGCTCTCAAACGGCTCACTTGCTTTGATGCATTATATTACGAATTATTATGTTGTATTAAGAAGTTAAGAAAAAAATGGAAGTATAAAAGGAGAAAATGAAAAAAAGACAGGTTTGTGGTCATCCCTTTAATCAGTATATTACCAACAATAATTTAATGCAGAGAATGAATTAATAATTTGAATAAGAAAATGTATTATTCTACTTAATTAGATTTGTATGTGTTTTTTCCTTCTACTTTGAACGTCCAAGCTACTTCATTTTTGAACTTTTTTTAATAATAAACCTCATTCATGTGGAGCAATTCAGTATCTCACAAAAAATGTTAATTAACAATATATATGATATAATGAAACACATGTACATTATAACACGTTAAACTACGTAAATAAACACGTTTGGGAAAAAATATGGTGTAAGATTATTTTGTATTTCGTAAGGGAAAATACGACAGTTTGTAAAGTTTGCAAAGCGGAGCTTACGTATAATGGCGGTTGAGTGGTGCACATTCAAAATGCACGTCGGACAGTTGAACGAAACGGAGACTGACTTGCCTCAGCAAGATTCAAGTATCATTCAAGCCAATATTTTTTTGAAGACACGCATTGTACAATTTGTGTGCGTATATTTCTCTTGAAGAAAGAACTTGAGCGTTATGCCAGACTGTGCTTGACATTACAAATGAAATGTCCGAAAAGCAAACGTCTGTTGTTAAAACTGTTGAGAATTTTTAAGTACTTTTGTTACAGACCTTGCGATTGATCACTGAATGTACTATATATATATTGGACATATTTTTTTCATTTACTTTTCTTAGTTTACAGGGATATAAAGTTGACCTATTTTCTATTTATTATTTCTTTGCTTGCCCCTAACAAAATGGACAATGTTTATGTCTCTACTGACTAAGCACAGTGCATAATTGGTTTTGAATAGTACATTTTTATTTATTTTTGTACAAATCCGCTATAAATATATAATATCAATGTCATTTGAATACAATCTAGGTCTGAGCAAGAGTGTCAGTCGTGGTTTCAAAATGAAGTGTAACTTGAGTTTTTCAGTAAAAATGTGTTTTAATACTAAATGAGTTAAGTACAAGTATATTACCTTCAGTTCTGAGACACAGTTGTGCTGTTTTGACTTTAGAAATCGGGTGGTAATTATTGATCATGCAGGCAATTACAGAGTCCTCAATCTTTGGCATTTTTGTTTTCTTTATGTCTTCAGAAGAAATAATCACTGCTTGGTACTGCTCTTTAAAAGTCTGCAGGGGCTTCATTGTTATGATTGTCGTGTATCTCGTGGATCTCCGCCAAAAATAAGCTCCAAAAAATGGATGAAATGTGCAGTATATTTTTTCATTCTTTCTCTAAGGAAATGATGAAGGGTTTTTTTTCCTTTGAGCACTTACCTCCCAAAAAGTTTGCACACTGCATTTTATTTAACATTTGTTTGTTGCCAGGCCACGTTCCTGGCCGACTGGAAGAACTCCAACCGCTACCCAGCCGTCATCTTGTTCTACATAAATGCCTGCTTCTTCGTCGGCAGCATTGGTTGGCTGGCGCAGTTTCTGGATGGCGCCCGCACTGAGATTGTGTGCAAGAGCGACAACACCATGAGGCTTGGGGAGCCCTCGTAAGTTGGACGCTTCCGCCAAAGACCGGGTTGAAATCAATGTTTCCTTTAAGCACTGCCCAGACCTTCTCAGCATACAAGAAAATCTATCCTGCGCTAAAAAAATCAGGGCACAAAATTGCGAAAGTATTTCCCCAGCAAATTCGGCCAGAATTACGATGCATTTAGGCAAAACAACTAGGCTTCCCTTTACGGTAATTTGAAGTCAATGTCACCACAAGATTGAGTAAATGAAAGCAAGCGTGCATGTGAGCTCAAGCTCTTGTGCCAAGAGAGAAGGAGGGACTAGTGTGGCGGCAAGGATAATGCAGGAGATCGCTTTTTTAAAAAATGGATTATTATTGTATTATTCCCTATTACTAAGACATTTAAAATATAGAGAGACAAATATGGTTTACTTGAATTATTGCCCGCACCGACTTTGTAGCTACGTGACCATACTTTGTCACACGCTGCGCCCAAGCTGAACATGTCTTTTTTTTTTGAGAAGCGGCTCTTTCGCCTCAGCTCCCAAACGGCTCTTCAGATTATTTTTGTTGCTTTTATCCTTTTATTACCAATGTTTATGTAACATTATTCACAAAATTACTTTTAAATAAAGTAAACAGGCAAAGAAACATGGACAAAAATGAACAAAGAAACAAATGAGGGAAAAAAACAAAAAAAGAAGAAAAAAGTAAAAAGCAAGGAAAACAAGCGAAAATAGAAACACAAGAAAGGATAAGTAAAATGCCAGGGAAAAACGGAGGTAACAAAAGAATAGAAAATACAAGGAAATGAAGGAAAAAAGAGGGGTCTCTTTAATTGCTCTTATGTTACATTCGAAATTTTGCAAATATATCAAGTCAATCTTTTCGCAAAGATTTTTACTTCCACCAAAAAGTGTGATTACATGGAGTTCTGCTTTGTGCAACCAACTAAATAAATCCCCAAAATGTTAGTATTATGTAACAAAAGAACAAAAATCTCATGTCACAGTTGTTGTAAAAACAGTTGAGGTGTGTGGGCCATGCAACCTTTTCAATATTAATTACAAGAGCCAATTCATTCAAATTGGAAAAACTAACCAGTGTTGCCGGAAAACCAGCAGAATGTAACTTGATTTGATCTCAGGTATGATAATGATTTGGTTGCCACACTTAAAATTGATGTTGTTCACCGTTGTTCCAAGCAACCCTCACAGACTCTTTGTGATTGCTCAGACCCGTGAAAGCTTAGAGGGAACGTTGGTTGGAATCCAATTTTTTTTCTCTCCACTTACCCGCAGTTCATCCGAGACCTTGTCCTGCGTGACCATCTTCATCATCGTATACTACTCGCTCATGTCGGGAGTGATTTGGTTCGTGATGCTGACGTATGCCTGGCACACATCCTTCAAGGCACTTGGGACCACCCAGCAGCCCCTCACTGGACGCACCTCCTACTTCCACATGGTCACATGGTCCATACCCTTTGTGCTCACCGTCGCCATACTGGCTATTGCTGAGGTAGAAGAACAAACGTCCTAAAAGACCATCTGATAAAATGTAATTAACGTAAATTCCGGACTACAGAGAGCAGCTTATTCAAAGCCACTTGCACATATTTAAGGAAGAAACTCAACATTGTTTTGTACAAGCCGCTCTGGATTTTAACCTGCAGGTCTAAATGGCCATAAGAATGAATTAATTCAAATCCATTATCTACATTTTTTAATGAACTGGGAATTGTCTGGTCCATAAAAGTATAACACTTGTTTGCGTACTGTGTCCGCAGCTATCAATCTTAATCAACTAGCACAGCAGTCAATACTAATTAAATTGAACACATGCTAAGCAATGCTGCTATTTTTAAGCTCTCCCATGCCTTGCGCACATGACAAGATGATAGAGAGGAGACCTAATATTCCTACTACTACAAAAAACAAAACAATATAAATTAAAAATATGAACTTTTCATTGGTATAAATAAACTATAATATATGAACTTTTAACTATTTACATTTCAACCTTTGAAAAGCCGTATAGGGTTTGAAACTTTGTTACTCCCTGCCGCCATCTCATGGCTAAAAGTCATAATTGCAGTCTGAGTCATCTCATTCATGATGCACGTGCAACTGTGGTTTTCTAGAAGCGTGCAAATTAACTATTCTTTTTCATTTTTTGGGGTGTTTGGGCTGGCGTTTGGACTCTATTAGAAGCAGGCCTTTTATTTCTTTCACCATTTTTTTGCTACACTGACAAATAGAAATAAAAACAAAAGGTCTGAAAAAAAGCAAGTAGGCGCAGTGAGAAATATAGCATAGGGCTCAGCATTGATAACACATACCTAATGGAGAAAATATTTAACTTTCAACTGATTAAGGGCCCCTCAAACAACGCACCCCACCTTTGACCAATGTAGACTGGAACAACACAGTGTGTGCATGTGTGTGTGCATGTTTGAACTTGAGTTATAGGATCTTTGCATTTATACATAATTGGAAATAGATTTATAATGAAACAAGTTTATGAGACTCTGGTAGTACCAAGTAATCCTAGCCACCTGAAAGAGTCTTCCTATGCAATACAGTACAGAGATCCTTCGGTTTTGTGAAAAGTGAAAATCCGCAAAATAGCGTCATAACCGATGTAAAGTATACGTCTGCAAAATAACAACTATTGATCCCCAAATTATAAAACACTACACATAATTGCAGTTAAATAAATGGTTTTATTGTCATTATACAAAATTCAAAACGAAATTGGAGGACATCTGTCAAAAGCACGTGCAGTCTAAGGTATAAGCTAAGAGCCCCCGCTTGCTTTAGCATGCATCTACGTCTGTGCGGTCACCCCTGACTCCCACGCGGAAATTGAAACGCTTGGAGCATTGCCACATCGTCATGGAAGTTGAAGCCTTTCCGCTTGTGTGGGTACTGCACGAGCGGCTGGCAAGTTGCTCGCTAGCATCGGCTGTTAGCCAAGCAGTAGTGCCTCAGTCAATTCCTGGACGCGATAACAATCCACGGAGCACCCGCTGGTGATCAGTATTTTTCGCACTCTTCTGACTTTCTTTAGAGTTAGATTTTTTTGATGAATTCCCTTTTAATGTAATGAGCAGCTAAAAGCTAGTGGCACTTATCCTTGCCAGTTTTGTTTTAATTCGGGGACGTTGACTCTACATTTTAGCCCCTTGTCCTGTGTGCCTTGTATTTAATTAATTTCATTGCTTGCCCACAGGTGGATGGTGACTCCGTAAGTGGAATCTGCTTTGTGGGCTACAAGAATTACAGATACCGTGCCGGCTTCGTGCTTGCGCCTATTGGCGTGGTGCTCGTGGTTGGTGGCTATTTCCTCATCCGAGGTCTGTCCCATCCAAAACCCCCTCAACCCCAGCCCATCTTCCAGTCCCTTGATTTTGTTTTCATCTTGTAGGTGTTATGACTTTGTTCTCCATCAAAAGTAACCACCCAGGACTGCTGAGTGAGAAAGCAGCCAGCAAAATCAATGAAACAATGCTGCGACTTGGTATGTCCTTTTTTTTCTTCTCTTTTTCAATTACTGCCTGAGCTTTTATTTTAAAAAGTTAATCCTGTTTTTGTTTTATTTTTAGGCATATTTGGCTTTTTAGCATTTGGATTTGTTTTCATCACCTTTGGCTGCCACTTCTATGACTTCTTCAACCAGGCTGAATGGGAGAGAAGCTTCAGGGAATATGTGTTGTATGTTTATTTTTATCCCCTCCGTCCACTTTCTCTGGTTTTGATTAGAAGTTTTCAAACGTAGCAACAAAAATAATATGTTTCTGTCATTTAAATGGAAATTGATAAATATATTTTAAAGACAAACACTCAAAGCTGCAACAATTGTGGTGCGTGAAAAACTGATTTTTTAGGAGGATCCTCAAACACAATTTTTTTTTAGCATTGCTTTTAATGTTGTTTATTCGTATTAGTTTTACCTCTCAACCTTTTATTGCAGTGTATTTTTCATTTTCCCCCAATTATTTTCTTGTATGTCCTTTCATTTCCTTTAAATTCGAGTATTCCCTTTTACCCCCGCATTGGTAGGGGTATTTGACTGACCGACAGGGGCAAAGTTTCCAACTCCTTCCTTAGACCAGCCGTAAATGTCCCTAACAGTGCGAACAAGCCTCCCTTAGGCTACTTTCCTCACATGGTTAAGCTGTGTCCTTGCCAAGTTTTTCCCTCACAACCTTGATGATATTTTTCATCGATTGTTTATCTACAGCACTTTGAGTTGCATTTCATTGCGTGAAAATTCCTTCACAGTTCAATTAGATTTGATGACAACAACAAGACTGGCAGATTTAATGGGGATTTAAATCAAGGGTGTCAAATTCATTCTCACACATAAGCCACATAAGCAAAACAACTGTCCTCAAAGGGCCTGAAGTAACTTATAAATGTAACTAAATGTAATTGAATGGTATGTAAAGTAACTAAACTACTCCTTGATGAAATTTGACTCTGAATTTATCACTTATCCACGTCACAAACATTTCAAAAAATTTACACATGAATGAATTAAATTAAATACAACAAAAAACTAAATCCGGACATTTTCGGGATACTGTTCAATTCCACTCATTATCATTGTTATGGAAACACCGGTGTATAGTGGCGCTGAGCCGTCACTTTGTTGGTATTCATAGTCATCAGGCATTGTGGGAAGTGTAGTTTTTGGGTTTTTGATCCATTTATTTTCAAATGCTCTGACATTTGAGGCTAACACTGGCCACATAAAATAATGAGAAGTTAGCCGCAAACCACCTTTTGCCTGCGGGCCATGCATTTGAAACATGTGATTTTAAATCATATTAACTGTAGCTTCCTGATTTAACTTTACATTTACAATACGATACCAATATTAAAGCCAGATACAGACCTAATTTAATCCCATCAAAAATGTTACATCTCGTTTGTGGTGTTTTTAAAATTCTAATTGGTCAAGATGCATCTTGAATTTGGGAAATTCTTTATTCCTTTCGTTGATTCAAGTTAGCATTATGAACCTTAATTTCAGACCTCAATGATAGAACATTTTCAGTTAGTGTACCGTATTTTCCGCACTATAAGGCGCACCGAGTTATAGGGCGCACCCCGAAAAAACAGTTTTTGGTCCTACATTTTCCATACATAAGGCGCACCGGATTTTAAGGCGCTACAATGGGAACGTCAACAAAACAGTCAGGTAGTTCAGTCAAACTTATTACCCCCTTAACATTCCGAAAGCTTGCAAAGAAGCAAACACGTGTCTCAGACATGTACGGAAACAGTATCTGTACGATGTCACTCAAATGCATCGTTCCAAATATCATTCGGAAGGTTAAAGTCTTGGGATTCAAGAAATGCCAACCATTCCTTCGTTTCTATTTTCTTTTTTGCTCGCAACTTTACTGTGCATATGACAATAAACACTCGGAATTGTGTTTAATTTAAAAATAGATATCACAGAAACATCGACATCAGTCTGAAACAAGATACGGGGAAAATATAAAGGCCGGAGTAGCTCAAGTCGTTGTGTTCAATAATAATGTGCAACCATGGTCCCCTTATATCCGTGAGTGTAGTAAATCCAGGAGAGTAAAATATTTACAAATACAGTACAGAATAGTAAAATACTGTTTTCTCTATGCCGTCAACTGAACATGCTATTCACATTCATCTTTTTCGGCCAATTGCAGGCTTTGTTTTGCCCCTTTAGACTATGCAAGCCTGTAAATGATAAAAAGGATCCGCCCTCTTTACTTCCGAATGACTTTAGCCAATAGTGATCGATTCAACTGATGATTGACACATCTTTTTCGCCCAATTGCAGGCTTTGTTTTGCCCCTTTAGCCTATGCGAGCCTGTAAATGATAAAAATGATCCGCCCCCTTTACCTCCGAATAACTTTAGCCAATAATGATCGATTCAAATGATGATTGACACATTGGTTAGCCAATGAAACGCCGGTATATAAATCCCAGCATACACCGCGGACTACTTCGCCTTCGGGGGAAAATCTAGTCGGCGGCTGCTTGCATTAGTTGCAAAACTTTGCGACTTAATATTGATCCATATATAAGGCGCACTGTATTATAAGGGGCATGGTCAGCTTTTGAAAAAATAAAGGCTTTTAGGTGCGCCTTATAGTGCGGAAAATACGGTAACCTCTCGAGACACAAAAATATAAAAGATGTAAATGTTTTTACTGTCTTGTTTAACTTAGATTTTGTTACAAAAGACAGGCTTTAATTTGTTATCATAAATCACCCTTCCTTTTCCCAAGTCCTCACAAATGAAATGTGAAATTTTGAGTTTTCTTTGGGATGGTCCTGTAAATCAAATTAATTGGAGTCAGGCTGGCCTGTTTAGGCCTGATCTCAACTCTAGTCTTGCCCCCCCCCCCCATAGCAGAAGCTCCACCAACCCTTCTAGGACTGACTCACCGAATCCCTAGGGTTCGATCGAACCTTGGTTAAGAAGCACCGAACTAAGACATACATCCAGATGGACTGGTTGTAAATTATCGTATATTGTTGCTACTATTGAAGATTTTGGGTGAACTTAGATACTGTTTTTGGGCGGACAGTTGATATCAATGTCAAATTGGGATATCCATAATAATAATTAGCTTTGTACAGGTGCGAGGCCAACGTCACCATTGCCTCCCAGACCAACAAGCCGATCCCAGAGTGCACCATTAAAAACCGGCCCAGTTTGATGGTGGAGAAAATCAACCTTTTCTCCATGTTTGGCACGGGCATAGCCATGAGTACGTGGGTGTGGACCAAAGCTACCATCCTCATCTGGAAGCGCGCCTGGTGCAAGTAAGCAGGTCACATCAAAATGTCTCCCGTTTTCAGTAAAAGTACAAGATCGCATTTGTTTAGAATTTTCGGGAGGAGCAACAACGAACCAAAGAGAATCAAGAAGAGCAAGATGATAGCCAAAGCCTTCGCCATGCGGAAGGATCTGCACAATAACCCGGAGAAGGAGTTGTCCTTCAGCATGCACACTTTGTCACATGACGGACCCGTTGGTAATAAATTACAAACGAAATTTAAAAAGTAATTACAAATAAATTGAATTGGAATTTATTGAAAGTAAATATTTTTCCCAGCCGGGATCAACTTCGACATCAACGAGCCATCCAATGACATGTCTTCAGCTTGGGCGCAGCGTGTGACCAAGATGGTGGCACGGCGAGGCGCCATCTTGCCGCAGGACATTTCAGTCACCCCTACAGGAACGCCAGGTGACAATTTGGAACACTTAAAGTGGCAAAATTTGCTTCCAGTCAGTCTTTGAAGGCTCGCTTCAGGCTTTGAAATGTTTTGGTTAAAGAATTTTGTCATCATTTTCAATGAGACGAGAAGGACGCTTTTCACACTGCTTGTTTCGAAGGGAATCACAAAATCTTCTAACGTGCAAAATGTGAGGAAATAGTACATATTTTTGCGTTAAATATAAGAGTATGATTTTGCCCGAGGCGATCATATTCAATGAAAATAAATCATGACTTGCTCATTTTATGCCCGATTTTACATTTTCTGTCAACGTCACAGCCTGCTGTTATTACGGGAAATTAATTTCAAAAATATATAAATATGGAAGAAGGCTTTTTTAAAAAAAATCATAAACAAACAATTAAAACAACAATTTATGAACACTTATACACAATACAAACAACTTAATTAGAATTTTAAAACTTTATGTGAAACTCATTGAAAAAACCATTTACAATACCAAATCAGTGTTCACACATAACCATTAATAGTCACTCCTCAATCTAGGCTAAAAAGAAATCCTGTATGTATAAAAATATTTAGAAAGGTAAAAACTTTGATGTCTACTGAAGTGATCATATACCATATAGTCACTTGCCACCTGAAGGCTTAAAACACTAAAACGTTTCTAGAAACGCTGAAAGGAGGCCGTTTTACATGCTTTTTTCTTGTACTTCTACCTCGTGAATCAAGGCAAGTGAGTCTGGCAATTTGCTGCAGCTTTATTTTTACAAACATTGAAACAATGTAAGCCACCAAGAGGAACTGAAGCTACTGAAGCTTTCAACTAGATTAAATTAAGAGAGGCAAAAATATTTTACCTACGAAAGGTTATTCCTGCTTTCCGGTACTCTACAGTACAGCGTTTAGTGCAACCACAGGCAGCACAATGAGCCGGCATTCTCTTTTGGATTTGTTGGCTCTGTCCACATGCACTGGAAGATTCTGATAATTTGAGCCAGTTAGCTTAGGCTTGCTGTAGGCACATTGCTCAAAGGGGCGTGTCCTATCTAGTCTTCTATAGAAATTGTGCTGGTAAAGGTTTTACCAACTGACATTTTTTTTTTCCATAGTCCCACCCCCCGAGGAGAGGAATAGGTTGTGGATGGTGGAAGCTGAAATTTCACCAGAGATGATCAAGCGAAAGAAAAAGAAGAAGAAGGCAATGCATGCAGCAGCCGAGAAAGAAGCAGCGACTGATCCCCTGGCTCACCCCAAGCGGGAGTTTGGCCGCAGCACGGTGCCCCGCTTGCCCAAGGTGCCCTGCAACCCCAGCCTGTTGACCAACCAGTGTGAATACCAGAAACAACATCAGACACTGCAGGACAACATCTTGCCGGGAACCTACCAGGACTTCCCACCAACGCCCAGCGACGAGCATCCCCGCATACCCACCCGTCAATGCGGGTTCACGGACCGCCCGGAGAACCTCGGCCTGGCTCGGCCTTGTCCGCCCAGAACCTCCTTTTGTCTCCAAAATGGGCTGTCGGAAAAGATGGCACATGTGGCGAGGGTACCCTGCGGCCGGCGGGTCGGCTACGGCCCTATCCACTCGCGGACTAACTTGATGGAGGCGGAACTTATGGACGCGGAGTCAGACTTTTAAGTTGCACAAATGGAAAACTTTTAAAAAGTGCTGGATACTTTCAAAATAAAGTGCACAAACATGGCAACTTTAAAACAGAACACAAGTGAGGCAGCTAAAAAATGGCTTGAAAAATGAACTGTTTTGATAATTATGTAAAATAAGGACAACAAAAAACAGCATTCAAGTGTGTTGTCTAACATGGCAGGTTACCATTAAAGTAGACTAAAGTGATCTGTTCTGATATTCCCTTTTCCATGCTCACTTCTTAACAAGTAAATACTCAAAATCAGGGGTCAGGAACCTATGGTTCGCTATCCATATATGGCTCGCTATCCATATATGGCTCTTAATATGATTAAATCTGACTCGGGAGATAAGATTTAACTACTACATATTTCTATATGGCGTCCTTAGGTTGGGTGATCTCATTCCGATTTTGGCGCATGTAAAGCCAAAGCAACACTGAGATAACTCTTTGTTCATGCCAGAATATATAGTGCACAATCTCAATTACAGTTTACAGTCAGGTTGTCACACTAACATAGCCTGTTTTGGCAGTAGGTCGCTAAGACATCCTGTAAATGGAAGCTCCTTAAACTATGATTGTTTACTGTTGAGATACTTTGTGATGAAAACACTCAGAACAAACTGTAAACACCCCAAAACGCCCGCAAACCAATCAGAGCAATTTTATTGGCTGAGCGGTAGAGGTGGGCGGATCACTGCACACAGCACACTCTTCGCTTTCTCGCTCAGTGCGGTTCGCCCCATAGGTAAATACGGCGATATCATTATCCTTTGCAGTATTTTATGACATTTTTACAAAGAAACTTTGCTTGCACCTCTTTTTGAAACCATTATTTAAGACAGAATGCTGGTCAAAACGAGCCTCAACACTCAAGTTACTGTGGGAGGGAGACAAATTGTAAATGGTATATTTATATCGATATGGGACACAGGCTCTGGCATCGTTATTGTTTAAGAAATTTTATAAAATCATCAGGTTAAATAAAATGTGCTGAATTGTTAAGTTTTGTCAGAAGAGCAAATATAGCGGTTTTGTTGATTTTGTCTTAAAATGTATGGTGTGGCTCAATTTTTGCTTCTATCTCAAAAAGGTTCCCGACCCCTGATCTAATTGTTTAGTACTGACTATTCACTGGTGCCTTTACATATTTCTGTTATTTAATGTTGCTCATGGCTTAAAATTCATGCATTGCGCTTACAGTATTTTTACAAAATATGTATGTTCATCACGTTCGTGTTGATATCTTAATATTCTTGAATTGGTTATCCTTTGTCACAAATCCATAAATCATTGATCGTACTACTCTTTTGGTAGGTAATGATTTCATGATGAAATTTGCTTGTTTTGATGACACAGTTGTTTAACAAATATTAAGGATGGATTGATGTGGGGTTTTCAGGGCCAATACAGATTTTTAGGATTAACAGGAGACGGATAAGTGATATTTGGAGCCGATAATTTTTTGCTGTAAAAGCCCCAAAAAATGGCGCATATATATATATATATATATATATATATATATATATATATATATATATATATATATACATAATAACTTTTTTATTATATATATACTGTATATAAATAATATATTTATATACGTATATACTGTATATACACATATATATGTGTGTGTGTGTGTGTATATATATAAATATATATATATATATAAATATATATATATATATATATTTATATACATATATACACATATATGTGTGTGTATATATATAATGTTTCTAACAAATCCAAATAAAACGAAAAAATTTCAACAGCTCGCAAATTGAAAAGTGTGGGCACTCCTGTTATAGAGTCAGATTAACAAATTAATGTTATGGTAAAAGCTAATTACTCATCCTTCCATTTTGCCTGCTTTTTATGCTCACCCTCTCTGTCAAGCACAAACACACACTTGATTGATGAACTAATGTTAGAGCTAATAGATGAGGGTCCATCTGAACGTGCTTCCCTAAAACAAGTTACCTACACTTATTACGCTATCTGTTAATCACACCCACGCTTTTCTACAATGCAGTTTTGAAAATCTCACTATCGGCAGTCTTGGTTCAGAAAAATGTCTTGATTTAGGAGTTAGCAGAGGTGCCTCGTTTCTTCTTCCTTTCTACCGTTATTCCGTTCGCAGTCACTTATCAATTAGGAAGGCATTGGGTGGGTAGCGTGTGACAAAAGGCGGGAGAGAGGGAATGAGAGGCTTAGCCAGTTTTAAATATATTTAATCGGCTCAGCGAATAGATAAAAATGCCGATACCGATGTCCGGCAAATTTCCAACTATTGGTGCCGATAATCGGCTCACCCGATAATCGTTCGACCTTTAACAAATATGACTGCTTTTGAAGTACACAGGCGGCGATACTTGTTTTTGGATGAAGTTGTATTGTACAGATTTAGATGTGAAAATGTTGAATTTTAGGGGGAGGTGAGTGAATAGGCGTTACACTTTGTAACCAAAATGTAACTGTTGGCATTAGTGTTGGAAAATCATGCCACAGTTTAACTATTTAGCACAGATGTATGGATTTTTAGCTATTTCCATAAGATGCTTTGAGATGTATTTTGCCAGTCACCTAAACTACATGAAATGTCAGTCACCGATGAAATATTAAAAAAAGAGGGGGAAATATTTTCTAAAACTGTTGAGCTCTGTTTTTGTACAATTTCAGAAGATGTTGAAAATGCCTTACAGATTTCTACTGCTTGCCCATTTTATGTGTAAATAAATGTAATCCCTAATGTTGCATAATTGGCTAATTTTTCAGACTCTGCCCATTTGTTACCTCTTCGAATGTCTGTTAAAATCCCCACGCTTTTATTGAAAACTTTGGGAACGCAATAGACAAATATATTGAGTGTGCAATGTAATTTTGCATTTTAAAGATCTTACTGCACTGTATATAGTTGATGGTAGGTTAAGGTGCATCCACATGACACCAACAGGCCACTTTCTTATTCAAACAAGAAATCACGCCTCAAAAATTAACCAGTGAAAAACAATTTCAATATTTTAAGGCCTTATTTAAAGACTGCATTTTTCTTTCCTTTATTGTTAGCCGTGTAAGTCATATTTTTTTCCTAATTTACACAATTTATTTTCCCGCATTTTAAAGACAGTATATAGTTGATGGCAGGTTGACACTAAAAGCCACAAGGGTTTCTTAATTTAACAAGAAATCATTCCTCAAAAAAGAAGCTAATTATTTTAATCCAGTTATTCTAAAACACTATATTCTATATGAAAGCACATTGCTTTCACTTGAAAATTAAAGGTGAAAACATTTCCAGTTTTTCCTAATAATATAATTTTAAGGGCCTTATTTTAACTGTATTTTTTATTTTAGTGTTCAGATTTTAGTGTTTTTGTCATTTTTTTCTCATTTTTACAATTTTAACGATCGTATATAGTTGATGGCAACTTGACACTAAAAAGCCCCTTGGGTTTATTAGTTAAACAAAAAAATCATGCCTCAAAAAGGGGCCGGGGTTCAGTTACCCTTCCCCCGCTATGGAGCCCCCTGTCGACCTGGGGTCCAGGGCCTGTTCTCCGGCAGATGCCCGAACAGATGGCAGATGGGTAGGAATGGCGTGGCCTGGTGCTACTGGGGCCTCGCAGAGTTGGTTGGTTGGTTGGTTGGTTGGTTGGTTGGCTGGTTGGTTTGGAGAGCTTTTGCCCCCATCATCCCTTACACCCTTTGGATAAAGGTTTCTTGCATGTTCGGCTTTCCACTACACTGGTTCCTATCATGAGTACTGTCCACAGGCGACAACCTCAGCCCCGGCTACTCCTCCAAAAAAACACCTCCCACCTTACATTCACATATTCAGACCAGGGGTCAGCAATAAATGATTGGTGAAAAATTAATGCCATTAATTGCGAAAAATTAATGGAATGGTTGCTTAAACTCATAAATCCATTTATTGCAAAATTTAAATTATTAGCAATTAATTGCGAAAATATTCGGGCTCATATTACCTATGAAAACCGTAGATATCAACGTTATTTAACAACGGCAATGCTTTTCTAAGAAATTTTTAGCGAAAATGTATTACTTTTGCACATATTTTTATTTCAAAACCTCAATTTTTGACGATGATTTTGAAGTAAGGCCGGCCTTATATTCGGGGAAACACGGTAGCTGTACGTACGTAGTGTGGTTGCAAAGCAGCTTTTGATTGGTCGGGACAAAATCGGGCTTGTTGATTGGCTCACGTTTTGCCTCAAGCACGTACGTCGTGGATGCACATACGCACACGTTGTACACCACTACTACTACGCTGTATTGATTGTAATCTTCGCACGGTTATGGGACCGAAGGAAAAAATGGTTAGAGAGTACTTCACGCAGATTGATGTCGTCAACGGCAAATGGCGCTGCTCATGTGGCGCCGAGCGCATCCAACGGCGCAACACCGGTTGGAGCAATTTGGAAAGCCACATTAAAAGTCAGCACTTGAAGAAAGAAAGTGATGCAAAGAAGCAGGAGTCATCCAATCCTGGATCGATAGAAAATTTCCTGTCGTCACCGGCTAGTATACCATTAAATTACCAATTAATGGCTAGAAATCCAATAAATACCCATTAATTGGCCTTGCCGCGAAAAAAATTAACATTAATTTTTTCGCACTTAAATATTTATTTTTTTTCCAAAAATCAATTACTGATGACCCCTGACTCAGACTATCAGGTGCGGGGTTTTTTTGTCGACTTTGGTCTTAAATTTTATTTCAAAAGGCATTCAAAAAGTCTTAAAAGGTCTTGAATTCAACATGCTTTAAGCTGTAGGATTACTTTCTTGATCAGTGAGTTTTCAGAGGTTTTAGCAATTTTCCTTTCGACTTAGGATGAAATTTTAATAACTGGCGATTTTAATGAACATGTGGACAACTCCTCAGAAAGACTTTTTAAACCTTTTAAACTAACTACATTTTAAACAGTACATCACACAGAGGACACACCCTTGATCTACTTTATGTCAGAACCAGAACAAATGGTAGACCCAATCGCGTAACGTTACTCACAAGTTTATTGAAAAATAGCGGAAAGGCAGCGCCAGCAATCCGGTGCTCGCGGGACGCGGGAAGCAATCCGTTCACGGGATCGGAGCGTGTTCTGAATGCG
The DNA here is from genome assembly GCF_059441175.1 of Urocampus carinirostris. Taxonomy (NCBI): domain Eukaryota; kingdom Metazoa; phylum Chordata; class Actinopteri; order Syngnathiformes; family Syngnathidae; genus Urocampus; species Urocampus carinirostris. The sequence continues at coordinate 33,521,432 of NC_142359.1, forward strand.
GAAGTGGATCATCCGGAGCGGGAGATTGTAGCGTAGCAAGACAGAAAAGCAGGTCGTTAGCCGGGACGGGAGATAAGAGCATGGTCGTAGTCAAAAAATGGGTCGTAGCAGGAGATAAACATGGAAATCAGGAATGGACCAGTGGAAAACGGGTGACAAAACAGGAACGACGGGGGTCAGAGTCAAAAATCCCTGCCTTGTGAAAACAGAGGTTCGCTGACGGACTGACAACAGGCGAGTGAAAGACTGAGCTTAAGTAGGGCGGCAAACTAATCAGGTAGCCAGCAGCAGCTGGCGCCAAACGAGTGGGCACAGGTGAATGTAATGAGTCATCGTGACACTTTACCTTTGCCTAGAAAATCCCAACCTAATTAAGTTTCATGTTCCAGCTAAGTTTCATGTTTGTCATCCACGCCCCTTTCCTATTAAACAGTAGCGAGCTATTTTTCGATGCTTATTGGAGCGATTAATTTATCCTAATCACTTTATACTATGTTTAATTTTGTTTTTGTGACCTTGTTATAAAAGTTCTTAATTGAATTGCTCCTTTCAGCTCTTTTTTTTTCTTTGTCCAAATACTAGGTCATAATCCCAGAAGTTAAACACGCATAACATAACCAAAACCACAAGAAGAGAAATATGGTTACAGTGGAAAAATAACTACAACCCGGTCAACCGGGAAACATTCTATCAACAACTCTACGTCTTCAATTAAACACTCAAACAGGTAACATTAATATACCTCTCAAATCTTATTTCTGACAATAACAATACAACAAAATTCCTTCATCCACCTTCAACCAATTAACTACTGGTGATATTAAAAAGTCCCCACAGAAGCCAAAAAACACTCTTGGTTAGGGCCGGGTCACACAGCCATTTGCGGCTTAATCACGGCCAAAAATTTCTGCCTGTGAGGAAGACGCTATTGGACCGAGGTCGCCATACAGACGAGATACAGCAGTGCTTAACACGCGGTCGGAAATTCACGCGCGGTTGACAGCGCGAAAAAGTTTTGCGCCGCTCAATACTTTAACGCACGGGTGCACAGCCTTTCACGGACGTATCGAGGCTGAATCACGGCCAGAAATTTCTGGCCGTGAAGCAGTCGCTGTTGGGCGCCGTTGGACGCTTTGAGACCGCCATATAGACGAGATACAGCAGTGCTTTACTCGCGGTCGGAAATTCACACGCGGTTGGCCGCGCGAAAAAGTTTTGAGCTGCTCAAAACTTTGAGCACGTGTTAACCGCGGGCGGCACACGAGGTAATGATGTGGAAATGACGCGGAACGACGTGCTCTGGCCGCGGCCAGGGCGTTGTTACACATGGGTAGGACGGGAAATTTCAGCGGGTAATCGTGGGTGGAGCATGGTAATAGCATGTTCTGCGCCTGTATCGCGGTGTTATTACGTGAAATTAGCGTGTGTAACGCGTGTGACGGTCAAACGCCTTTCTCCGCGTATATACAGCGCGATTTGTCGAGCACACGTCAGTTGTGCTTGAGACGTCAAGGGGTGGACATAGATCTCCGTCACCGTAGTGACCTCGTCTTAATCCATTTTTATTTCTTGACATTTATTTTTATTTCATAACAAGATAATAAAATCAAAATGAAAAACTATTACAATAATAACATATTGGCTTCTTAGGTGCCATAGCTTGAAATCTTGATCTCCACGGGACTGTGTCTTGAGCGGTTATGATTTCTACAGCCCGGTGTTATGCCGAGAAATGCATCCCCGCCGAGATTTGCATCCCCTTGCTACTACAACCACTTTTACCTCGTTTTATCTCACTTTTATATCACTTTTAGGGAATGTAATGGCGAACATATAACCAAAACCACTTCGTCTTGCATTTGTTGGGAATGTAATACAACTTAAACCATTCCGTCTTTGTTTTTGTTGTGAACGTAATCGAACGGTAAGGCACACCGTATATAAAATCCTTCCCCCCTCGCGTGAACGCGCATTCTGCTGCGCTTCCAACAAAAGCGATCGTATTCTATATAAAACGCTTATTAAAACAATAAAGCGAGCTAATTATAACAATTGGGAGATCCTGGTCTATATAACGCGTTTATTTAAACAATAAAGTGCGATCGTATTCTACAAAATGTGTTCGTTAACGCGGATGAAAAAGTCACCAACGTCAATGCACGCTTCCAACAAAAGCGATCGCAGCAGAATGCGCATTCACGCGAGGGGGGGGGGATTTTGCGTAGGAGTCGGATTTGGGCACAACACCGGCTCGGCAGCTTTTATACCCGTGTTTCACACGAGAAAATGACGCGGAAATGACGCGATGAGGAAGCGGAACAGTCGCTGGCGTCTGTTTTGCGGGCATACCACCGATGAACAGCGGGTTGGCCAATTTTGCGCATTTTCAACCACGGGCAATAAAAAAAACGCAAAATTTTACCCGCAATACAGACGCAAATGGCTGTGTGACCGGGCCCTTAGGACTTTGCAGACTACTTCAAAAGTAAAATTACTAAAATCAAGTCCAGCCTTATAACCTGTCAGAAGTTCAGACTATAATAGCTGGACAATCGATTCTACCTGAAGAAACTAATGAAGTTTTGCCTGACGCAAGGACACTTTGTCGAGTTTTCTCCCAAGTCAATCCGTCAACCTGTCTTTTAGACCCAATTCTGACATCTCTTTTAAGGATATTCTATGGATTCTTTGAGGAACACATTTTAAATATAGTCAATTGCTCAATCCCTGCCGCCTTTAAAACGGTGGTGGTGAGAACCCATCTGAATAAGAAGAACTTAGACTCCAGCAATTTTAATATTTACTGTCCAGTGTCCAACCTACCTATTTTCAAGCAAAGTTTTAGAAAATCGGTTTTCATGCAACTGAATTCTTCCTTTTTAATAAAAAATATTTGTTTTTAAGAAATGTAAGTCTGGTTTTAGGATCGTCCACTGTACATAGACTGCCTTTTGTTTTTAAATTTAAATGATATCAGGTATGATATAGATTATGATAAACTTACAGTTCTGGTAGGTGTTGGGCACGTTACTTTAAAAAAGTAATTGGTCATAGTTACTCACTACTTCGTCCAAAAAGTAACCGAGTTAGTAACTGAGTAGGCATAACTATTTACCAGGGAAAAGTTACTATTTCCCTTACTTTGAAAATAAGTTGTTGTATGTGAAAAAATTGTAACATTTCTGAACAGTATTTGAGTCAGTTGAATAGAAAGGAAAAGACAGGAAGTTGCGTTGTGGAACCTTGTAATATTTATTGCACCTCACCAGCAACAGATTTGTCCTACACTTAAAGTGCAACAAATATAAGGAGTAAATAATATCATAAAATAACTATCGGCTGTAAACAATATAAAATGAGTTAAATAAGTTGAAACTAGCTTGAATGGTCCATTGTAGAGATGGAAATTCCGAATCTTTTTGGAAAACCGACTTTTTCAGCTCCCAAATGTCTTTTTAAGTTATTGTTTTTTTTGTTTAATTAAGACATTTTCACATTTGTTATGTATGATTATGAATGGCGTAAAAGGGGGAAAAATAAAGCAGAACGGACCCTGAAAAATACAGGACACATACATTAAATATTTATAGATTTAAAAAGATAAAATCAAATACCACGCAATTGCTACCTTTTTTTATACTCAACAAACTCAAAGTCAAGACTCACCATTTTCTGGAATGTGGGAGGAAACCGGAGTGCCCGGAGGAAACCCACGCAAGCACGGGGAGAACATACAAACTCCGCACAGTATGTCCGGTATCTGGATTAGAACCCACACAGGAGGTTCCCAAGACCTTAGAACTGTGCCGCACACGTGCTAACCACTGCCCCTATATATATATATATATATATATATATATATATATATATATGCGGTTTTCCTAGGGTGTATCCGAATCAGAGCTGAAAATGAACATGTGCACACAATTAGTAATTTTTGATCACCCTTATGACGCATAAGTGTGCACAATCTTTGATTGTCTTCTGGAAAGAGAAGTCAAACATTTACAACTCTTTCACAATGATTAAAAAATTAGCCAAAGTAAAATACACATTTGCAAAAGTTTTAGTTTTGTAAACTGGTCCTTTCCAAATGGCCACCTTTGGAAACGCCTAAACCTACACTTGGAAAAATGTGTTTAGTTTTTCTGATTGTGATCAAATTTGACAAGGTACCAGGTAAGGCTTCGATCTATTGTCTCACCTGTTGTCCAGCTAAGATGCCCTTGCTACACTCATAAAATCCATCTATGTCTGTGTGTCCGTAGTGTTAGTAGCACTTGCAGTGATTACTACAGTTTGGGACAAAACTTCAGAGACCTACTTTTCAAAATGGTTCAAGAACAGCATTCAATTTCCTTTAGGTCCATTTTGGATTGGGATTTTTAGGGGAATTTTTTAAGAATTATGCAATTGTTTGTAAATTGTTCTCTAATGTTAATCTTCAGTGTATATTGTTTGTGTATTTTCCAAACCCTAAGAGGAGAAAAGAGACAAACTTATATGGAAGATAGATGGATAGATAAAATAAGAAAACAGTGGATTATAATAGTTGGACTTGCATCACAAGGCCAATTTGGTGCCACTGTACTTACAGCAATGTTGTCTGTGGTTAACACTCGACCTCTGCTTATCTAATTCTCATTACCCTTTAGCTTTTCAAGATAGACACTAAACCTCTCGTGAAAGAAAATGGTCTGGCAACCAGGGGAAGACCACATGCTCGCCTGAGCCACCAGCTTCCGGGAGCTCATTTGTATAGCCCCCTCCTCTTCCTCAGCTTCCTCACACTTATCGACTTTGAATAAGCAGTGTGTTGTATGTGGTCATTCGAGCAAGCAGTTTGCACAGAAGAAAAGGAGGAAAAAAGGATGGAGGACGACCGGTTAAAGGTGGACATGTCGCTTGCCAAGTCCACATATGTGTCATTAGCAGCAGAAAAAGACCAAAGAAGCGTGAGGAGGAGATCCACTGCAGACTTCACAGGTACTTTTTAACTTTTTTTTAATATATTTTATTATTTCGGGCCGAGCATTTACAATACTGTGATTGTTTTATCTTTTTTTTTTGGCCTTTATATAGCAGTGGACTCTATTCTTTTGTTTATTAGTGTTTCATATGAAGTAAGCTGTGCAGGCTGCACCGTACTGCAGCAGACAGAGAAAACACATAATTGTTGTGTATTACGATGTTAAATCTAGATAGGACACCCCAATGCAGGGGTGGGCAACTATTTGGAGTAGGAGGCCATGTCAGGTTAAAAAAATTGGCCAAGGGACCTACCCTGGAGACCGATCTAAGTTTTTTTAATTTATGAACAAATATATATATAGATATTTACATATTATATTTATTTTTAAATATATAAGTTACATCAAATTGGTTTTGGAACACTCACAATTAAAGTAAAATAATATATTTGGTCCCTGTTTAAAACACTTCATTTTATGTTTAGTTTTGTGGTATCAGGGTACAGTAGTTGTAGTTTTGTTCTTGTATTTTTGTACTATTTCTACAGTCGGATTTTTGTAGTATTTCAGAAGTTGTTGTAGTATTTTTTAGCATATTTGCAGGGGTATTTTTTTGTCGAATGACCATTGATTTTTTTGTACCATACCTATAGTATCTTTGTCGAATTGCTGTAGTTGTATTTTTGTAGTGTTTCTGTCACAATATTTCTAAAGTAGTATTTCCTTAGTATTTCCATGGTAGTGTTTTTGTAATACATCTTTAGTATTTTAGTAGTATAACTTAAGTTGTATTTTTGTAGTATTTCTGTCAAAATATTTCTGCAGTAGTATTCTTGTCAGGAGACCGGACCAGAGGCAGGAGGCAGGAAGGGAGAACTCATTCGCGTTAACGATCAGATACTTTTATTAAGGAAATAAAAGTCGTCCAACACTCAGGGACAAAACAAAACAAAAACAGGCTTACAGGCAAACAGGAACTAAGACTAGGGATACTCACAAAACAGGCTTTTACTCAAAACGTGCAAACACAGGTTTCCTCCGAATCAAACAAAATAGGACAGAGCAAAACAGAACAGAAAATGCAGAACAGAAAATGCAGAACAGAAAATGCAGAACAGAAAATGCAATGAACCAGCAACCGGCAAAACCCACAACCCGCCCTTAAATAGCACACACGCAGATTAGATTATTACTACAGCCGGTGCCCGGGGGCGGGGCCAGACGGTCGCCACGGCGACCATGCTGGACATGACAATTCTTGTTGTATATCTGTTGTAGTATTCCTGGATGAGTATTTTTGTATTATTGTATTACTGTAGTGGTATTTTAGTAGTATTCCTTTAGTATTTCTGTAATAATAGTTTACTTTTTTGCAGTTTTCAGTAGTCTTTCTGTATTCTAGTATTACTGTAGTAGTATTTTAGTATTTTTTTTCCTGTGGAGTTTGTTTTCTTTCTAGAAAGGAAGTAAAGACATATATTAGGTCCATGTTTTTAAGCACTAAATCGGATACTTAGTTTTGTAGTAATTTTGTAGGATTTCTGTGGTAGTATTTTATACTATATACAGAAAGAAAAAATTAGGAAAACAAGATGGCGCTGAATAAAATTTAGTACCTTATTTACTGTATAGATTTTGTATAAAAGTTGGACCATTTTTGTCAGCGGGCTGGATTAACAGCCTGCCGGGCCATATATGGCCCGCAGGCCATAGTTTGCCCACCTCTGCTCTGAATAAAAACTGCAAAAAAAAATTGTTTTGAACAAAATCAGTCTACTTCAATTCGTAGAAATTTTGTGTTTTATTCATCCTATGACATATTTATGCATTTATCTTCTTCCTGCTTTGGTAACAATGCAACAATGCATTGATAACGCAATAAACTTTGGTGCCTAGTGTATGTCTATGTGGTTGTGATATAAAGCAACAATGCATTGATAATGTGATAAACTACGGAGACTAGTGTATCTCTATGTGGTTGTGTGTGTGTGTGTGTGTGTCATGCATGACTCTCAGGAGATTGTTGTTAGTCACACACATTTGTCAGGGTTAGTACAAGTGCTTGAAATCGCACAGACTTTGAAGCTTCTTCATCTGTCCAGAGAACTACGACCCGAATTTGAATGGCCCGTTGGTAAGAACGAGGTCCCAAACGGAACGCCTCTGCAGCACGACACAGCACCCAGAGATCAGAGTCGATACGGCCGAGACCCCTACGCCCGACTCGTCCTCCAACCACTTTTTCCAATACACACCCAAGTCTTTCGTGACTCTACAGAAAGGTGATACCAGCCGTATCCGCAATCGTCAAATTGGATAGATATGATTCGTTTCATTCTCATTTATGTATTAATTTCAATCAGTTACATTCTTTGTGTACACCTGTAAATATTACTTCAATGCATATCAAAATTCCCATGAAGGGGATGTGACGGAGAAAACTTAAAATCCCAAACCCTGTCTGTAGATGGTTGGTTGGTTGGTTGGTTGGTTGGTTGGTTGGTTGGTTGGTTTGTTGGATCCCTTAACAACTCTTATATCTCATATGTACAAAACCTAAAATATTGCCACTTTTTTTGGATTGACATTCCAGGCAAGTGAGAGACAAGTTGTACAGCTCAGAGGCAACTCAGAGGCAACAATAAAAAAAAGTTTTGTAACAGAAAGAAAACATTCATAACTTTATTACTACAATTAACAGACCGATAATATTACATGGTAACGCATAGTGTTTAAAAATAACGCCGTTATGAATAACGCTGTTAGGTAACTCTGTCGTTTTTTTTTCAGTAATGGGGCAATCTAACAAATTATTATTTTTCCACTGTTACAACAGTTACTGTCGGTCAGAAGCGGTGCGTCAAGTACGTTTTCTTGTGTTTTAACGTACGTTTTCACGTACGCTTTTAAGGACGTTTTCGTTAATGTGTTTACATACGTTTTTGTTTGTATTCACGTACGTTTCTCTGTTTGTATTTATTTACCATGTAATTTATATATATATATATATATATATATATATATATATATATATATATATATACAGTGCATCCAGAAAGTATTCACAGCGCTTCACTTTTTCCACATTTTGTTATGTTACAGCTTCATTCCAAATTGTATTAATTTAATCTCTTATCTCAAAATTCTACACAAAATACTCCATTATGACAATGTGAATTTTTTTTTTTTAACTTTTTTTGAATTTATTAAAATTAGAAAACTAAGAAATCACATTTACATAAGTATTCACAGCCTTTGCCATGAAGCTCAAAATTTAGCTCAGGTGCATCTTTTTTCCACTGATCATCCTTGAGATCTTTCTACAGCTTTATTGGAGTCCACCTGCAGTAAATTCAGTTGATTGGACATGATTTGGAAAGGCACACACCTGTCTATATAAGGTCCCACAATTGAGTGTGCATGTCAGAGCACAAACACCAAGCATGAAGTCAAAAGAACTGTCTGTAGACCTCTGAGACAGGATTGTCTTGAGGCACAAATCTGGGGAAGGATACAGAAAGATTTCTGCTGCTTTGAAGGTCCCATTGAGCACAGTGGCCTCTATTATTCGTAAATGGAAGACATTTGGAGCCACCAGGACTTTTCCTAGAGCTGGCCGGCCTTCTAAACTGAGCGATCGGGGAAGAAGGGCCTTAGTCAGGGAGGTAACCAAGAACCCGATGGTCACTTTGTCAGAGCTCCAGCGTTCCTCTGTGGAGAGAGGAGAGCCTTCCAGAAGGACAACCATCTCTGCAGCAATCCACCAATCAGGCCTGTATGGTAGAGTGGCCAGACGAAAGCCACTCCTTAGTAAAAGGAACATGGAAGCCTGTCTGGAATTTGCCAAAAAGCACCTGAATGACTCTCAGACCATGAGAAACAAAATTATCTGGTCTGATGAGACAAAGATTGAACTCTTTGGTGTGAATGCCAGGCGCCATGTTTGGAGGAAACAAGGCACCGCTCATCACCAGGCCAATGCCATCCCTACAGTGAAGCATGGTGGTGGCAGCATCATGCTGTGAGGATGTTTTTCAGCAGCAGGAACTGGCAGACTAGCCAGGATAGAAGGAAAAATGAATGCAGCAATATATAGAGATATCCTGGATGAAAACCTGCTCCAGAGCCCTCTTGACCTCAGGCTGGGGCGAAGGTTCATTTTTCAGCAGGACAACGACCCAAAGCACACAGCCAAGATCAAAAGATTGGCTTCAGAACCACTCTGTGAAAGTCCTGGAGTGGCCCAGCCAGAGTCCAGACTTGAATCCGATCGAACATCTCTGGAGAGATCTGAAAATGGCTGTGCAGAAACGTCTCCCATCCAACCTGATTGAGCTTGAGACTTATTGCGAAGAAGAATGGGCAAAACTGCCTAAAGATAGGTGTGCTAAACTTGTGGGATCATATTCAAAAAGACTTGAGGCTGCATTTGCTGCCAGAGGTGGATCAACAAAGTATTAAGCAAAGGCTGTGAATACTTATGTAAATGTGATTTCTTAGTTTTCTATTTTTAATAAATTCAAAAAAAGTTTAAAAAAAACGTATACATATATATATATATATATATATATATATATATATATATATATATATATATATATATATATATATATATATATATATATATATATATATATATATATATATATATATATATATATATATATATATATATTACACCAGCACTGGTAATGGAATCTAATATCAGCACTGGCAAAGAGATCAAATTGACAATTTTATCACAATAATATACCAACAATGTAAGAAAAAGTTAGAACAATGGTAAGGACAAAATACTAAGAGAACAGTCACCCATTATGAAACACACTAAAACCCTTACAGTGTGTACTGTGACCAGCCCAACTGTTGGCAAAGTTGTTTAAACCTGTGAATATTTTTTGCATTGTTTTAGTTGTAAACTCTGACTCAGAGTTTCACACTACTAAACACAAGAAAACCATTTGGCATTGTTTGAATCCTAGGTATTTAAAATTCTCCGAATCCATATTAAGATGAGGATTTTTTTCTTGCACAGCTTTCAGGGGAGCACAGAGAAACTTATTACGCTCAATGCCATTACACAGCGGTGAAGATGATTGGCATGAAAGCACCTCCAAGACCACCATCAGGGTTGAGAATGAAGTTGAAGCTAATAGGGAAGCAAACAACTACAAGGTCAGAGGCCCATAGTTTCACAATTTGTTTGATTTATATATTTATTTGTTTTTAATGCAAAACTTTCAGATTAAACTTTTTTTCTTTAGTTTGGCTTCCGAAAATGGAAAAGCAACGTCACAGAAAGACGGATCGATGACCTGTCGGATGTGGTCAAAGAGCTCCACTCAGACCTGAGCCTTGTCAAGCTCCATGAAGGTCCTTTAAATTCATTCATCATAATCCAATGCAATCCGTATAGCGTACCGAACAAATATGTCACCACAGGGCATCACCAGACATAAGTCTCAGAGGGGGCATATCAAATGGAGGGGGAGCACAACTCTTATTACACCAAAAGAATCTCTGCACAGCATTGATGCACGTTAAACAATCCAACAGCACATCCAGCAACATCTTACAGCAGACTTCATTATTTGGAAACAGTTGACAGCCAGCTCCATTCCGGACACTTTTTTTCCTTTTGTGATTGGTCGATAGGCATTTTCCACCTTGATTCTGCGTTGGTGACTTTACATTTGTTGCGTGTTTAAAAGTTTAGATTTTTTTTAAGAACTTTATCTTTTTCAATTTGTAAAATTTTTATCTATGTTCCAGTCTTTTTCAGGGATGTGTTTCACGATTAGCTTTCCAAAAATTCTAAAGTTTATTCTTGTATTTTGTAGTTTATTTGTTGTTGCATTGAAGTTCATATTTCTAATTGACATTTTATTGTGCCACGCAGGGATTCCAGTTGTTTTACTTTAAAGTTGCTTAATATAAAAAGGTTTAAAGTTTAAATAAATTGAGATTTCTCGTGATTTGGAAAAAGTAAATAATAATATAATTTAAGAGAATAATGGATTTGGTAAAATGTATTTTTTGCATGATGTCACATTATTATTGGTAGTATAATATACTTGTATTTCTTGTTTTTTTCCTGCTGTTTTTGTTTTATTTTTTTCTCTTCTTTTTTTCTTATTTTGTTTCATGTTTTCCTAGCTTTTTATTCATTTTTTCTCCCACCTTTTTTCTCATTTTGTTGTCTATTTTACCCTTTTCTTTTCCTCTTTTCTACTTTTGTTGATTTTTTTTTTGCAATTTTTTTTCTTGTTTTATCATGTTAATCTTCTTTTTTCTTTCTTTTTTTGTTTTTGATTCTTTTTGCTGTATATGGATTAAACTGCAACAAAAACAATCTGAAGAGTCGCTTGGAGTCCGAAAGAGTTTTTGGTCAGCTGAGCTGAAAGAGACGCTTCTTAAAAAAGAGACAGAAATCCCATATTTACCACAAAGGCAATATGCTGGGAGGGGCTGCTCCCTCTGTGGGGACCGACGCACACACTGTGAGATGTAGGAGGCAGGAGAGTCCACGCTAGTGTCCGCTGACATACACAATATGATTGAGATAGCATATGCGCTAACCAGACTGCCATTAGTACTACATCCGCTTTTATTTGGATGGGGTTTGCCAACCCTAGAACCCCCTATTTTGGCCCTTGCTCAACGTGTAGGAGCTACAGCTCTACACTTGAACTGGTTTTGAAGAAGAGTGCGTGCTTCTCACACTCTCCTTGTGCCGCGACAGGCTAGATTGCCCAAAAGGCTCCCGGTCAGCTGCAAGGCATGAAAGCCAAGCCAAATAGTTTTCACGTCTCAGCCATGACTGTGCAGCCAAATTGGTGACTAGAGAATGAATGCAAGAGAAAGGTTAGATAGTGAAAGTGACAGATACATGTTCAAATTATTTTTTTCATCCAGCCAGCCCAAACTCGACCTTGACATGAAACAGGATATCTCCTGTTCTTTCTTTGGTACCACAGCCCCAGTTATTTTACCTAATATCATACAACTGCTATGTTCTCTCCCAACTCGTTCCTGGATGATTTTTGTACAGCCCCTTTGGAATCTGCTGCATGAAAAGATATACAGATACATTTTGATTCGATTTGAGATAGGAAACTATCAGAAACGGTTGCCCATTTGGTCCTTGCCTACAGAAGGGTCTGCCAAAGGACATCAGGCTTAGGTTTGGGGTTAGGGTTAACCCTAACCCTTATTTCATCGTTTCTTCATGAGGCCTCATCACTGGTAAGGCCAAGTCAGCCTGCTGATAGAAGCAGGGCTTTAAAATCCTTCCTGCCATCCCAATCAGTGAGCTGACCTCAGGTCCTTTTTCTCGCATGGTTAATATCAGGAATGAAAATCTCTCTCTTATTAGCAAAATTTGCAGTTTTAAAGTGAAAAAGGGTGACCTACATGATTTGTGTGAATCTGAGGAGAATATTTTGAAGGGGAAGGGTTGTCATGAGATTTCTCAGAGAGTGAACATTTGATGTGATGCGTTTGAATTAAAATCAGCATGGGCCGCGCGTGTGGGAGTATTGTCTGTGTTTCTAGTCAGAAGGAGAATGTTCAACTGCTGCCTATCGACCCTTTGCACACACGTGACTTAACCATGTGATGACACCATGCTGGATGGGAGTAAGCCGTAGTAAACCGTACGCCCCTGGGGGAGGCCAGTAAATAGTAGACAACAACAATAAAAGCATACTATTGAACGTCATTGGCAACGACTAGTAGAACGAATATTGTGTAACTGTCGGATGAGGTGGGTCATCTTGTTGAAATGCACAAAGAGCGCTATTTAGAGAAAATTAGAATAGCATGGCTAGCTACTGAACCATACAGTCTTCCTACAGACAAATTCACAGATCTAACCAAATTGTCCGGTCTGTCTGACTTCAGTCCACACAATTTGTACCACTAAATATATCACGCTTGTCAAGTACTTTATTGATTCCATCTATGTAAGTTTTAATATACCTTTTCAAAAGATAAAAAACAGCAATAATATACATATCCATCGGAAGCCTTTTTTTTGTAAACATACCGCTTTTTCAAATGTAATCAATAATCAAAGATTTTGACTCGACACTTGTTGGTTGGGGCTGGCTGTAGCAAGGCGCAACTCACTGCCAACAGTACGCACTGAGTTGGCCAAACGAGTAGACGCTAACGAGTTGATGCTTGATGTGAATTAATACCATCAAGTTTCATATTTACAACCCATAGTATACATAGGCATATGTATGTAATTATGTTGCGATCTTGAAATAGCATTAGTGCGGTACGCTATTACATCATCTCTTGTCAGAAACATAAACATTATTTTTTGTGTATTCCAGGCTCCATGGTGACTTTGGGGAACATAGTTTATGTGATTTTATTTGGCTGGTGGGTTTCTTTAACCTACGTCCTCGTTTGTCCTGTGATGTATCTTACAATCATTGGTGCCCCGTACGGTTGGTATTAACTTCTCTGGACAGTAAGTAAAAAATCTAGGAGGGAAGAATTCATATCTGATGTTTTTTTTTGCTTATCCATTGAAGGAAAACTGTGTTTAAAGTTAGCCTGGTACTTCATTTGGCCCTTTGGGAAATCAGTTGCAAAGGTAAGATGATTAGACATCTCTCTAAACATCCAGCTGTGATCTAAAGCCCTTTTCCACTACACGGTTCTGGCCTTCCTTGCCTCAACTTGCCTCTCCCGACCTATTCCCGGGTACATTGTCCATAATAAGTGGTTGCTGTGTCTTGACGTCAATTCAGCGTCACATTTGACGAATATTCGGCTTAAATATTCAGCGCAAACCAGAAGCACACTCACACTCAATCAGCCAAATGAAAATGGATGAACAGGCAGCAGAGCTGTTAGTTAGGAAACACTGCACCTCTTCACAGAAGACTACGGGGCTGAATTTCATGCGGTAGCCATAATTTCCAAATAGCGTTTGTTACAAAAAACAAACACGGATCGATATTTTTAATATGGAGGGGAGGACGAACTGAACCTTCTTTTCTCTGTTACCCTCCCTGAACAATAGTTGGTCAGCAGTGCCCCAGCGTAGCGCAGCAATCAGTGTTTGGCAGTGACGCACGTTACGTTTAAGTCTTGGGTATAGGTCCTCAACAAAGAGGATACCTAAGGCCGGTCTCCAAAGGACTAAGAACCAGTTACTTTTTCATAATAGAAAACCAAAAATGGCTGGGCAAGGTAAGGCTAGGTGAGGTAAGGCTAGGCGAGGAAGGCCAGAACCATGTTGTGGAAAATGGGCATAAATGTTGTGTATCCTACTATCTCAGGCACCTGACTTGGCTAAAAGATCAGCGCCAAAGACGCCAAGGTGTGAGGTAACTCCTGAAGAACTTGATTCGGGGGACAGCAGAGATCTGGTCACAGATGAGGACTGCGGGCCTCTTTTATTGTCCTCTCCTTTTCCAGTTGATTTGCCTTCACCAGAACTCCCGGTTAGGACGGGTCCGACACATTGGGTGAGGTCTGATTTTTCACATTTTATTTAGGGCTGCTGTTTATAACAAATGAAAAAAAAATCAACTACGGGCTTACTAATGCCTATGTCACGCCACTAAGGCCTATGTCACCCTATTTGTCCTTTAAAGCCCAATACATCCCAGTGTTACAGATTAAATGTATAGTTGGCAAGCCCGAAGAAATTCCATAGTAAAAAAGTTAACCCTCCACCCGCTATCCTCATCTTTTGTGATTTAAGGCTGGATTGAACGATTATTTTACTACTAATTATAATGATAATATTAATAACAACAAAAATAATGATTATAGTAATATATTAATTTCATAGCGCTTTTCAGGACACCAAAAATTGCTGTACACAGAATACCCAAACAAGAATAAAACAAGCAATTAATATATATAAATTCAATCAAAGTAAAGGTAAAATGGGGGGCAGTATGTGAAGTAGATATTTCATGAATAGACATGTCTAAAGAGGTAGGTTTTGATTGCGGATTTGAAGATGGACGGGCTGGTGGTCAGGTGGTAATGAGTTCCAGAGCAGAGGGGCAGAGTGGCTAAAAGCTCTGCTTCCCATGGAGCTGAAACAGGCAGCGGGTACAGCAATATGGAATTAGGAGGAAGATCTGAGGGTGCAGGATGGTGAGGAAATATGAGGGAGGTCGGACAGGTAGGAAGGGGCAAGTTTATGGATGGCCATGTAGGTGTACAGAAGGACTTGGCAGGTGATTCTTTGGTTGATTGAGAGCCAGTGAGAGCTGAAGGCCAGGGAGGTTTGTGGAGGAGATTTTGAGGTAGAACATGGAGGAGGGAATTGCAGTAGTCATGTAAACAAAATATCATATCTTATATCGTTATATAGTTTGTAAATCTATTTAAAAAATTATCATATTTTTAATATATGCAGTATTTTACAGTTTCTGAGAATGTTTTCAACCCACATCCTTCTCCTTACTACAACGAAATAATGAGACAAATAGGCCTTTTTTAAAAAAATACTTAAAGTGGGATTGGACGTGCACCAAGAGTGAAGAACAAGGGCCTGACGAAACAAGTTAATGTAGCTCCTTTTTTGTTTCCATCGGTTTGTTCAGTATATTCTCCATTTTCTAAGCATTTTTCTCTTTTTTGTAGTGCATCCTTTCATATCCTTCTTTCATAGCTGATTTTATCGAGCACATGTCGACTGCTTTCCTTGCTTAGGACATTTTTCGTTTCAGTTGAAATGTAGGTTTGTAAGAAAAAAACAGCAGCAGCAGAAAAAAAAAAAAAATGTAGGCAAATGCACAAGGGAGTGTGAGAAACGACCTTCCTCGTGAGACTTTGAAGAATAATCCATGGGGGTTCTAGGGTGGGCAAACCCATGAATCCAAGAATCTTGAAACTAGCTGGCAACCGGTTAAGGGTGTCCCGTGCCCACTGCCCGAGGATGGCTGGGACGGGCTCAAGCACCCCCGCGACCCTACTGAGAATAAGCGGTGCAGATAATGGATGGATGCATGGATATTTCAAATCAACCATGTAAATTACCTTACATTTAGATACCTGCTTAGCTTATTATGAGTATAAAAGACAATACGATGATCAATATATTTTTAAATGAAAAAGAAAATCACTGATCTATCGCTGAGGCCTGAACCTTTTTACATTTGAAATAGTTGCTTTTCAGGTATACTTTTGTGTATTTTTCCAGACAGTTTCATGCGTGCGTTTACGTACAGTTTTGTGTGTTTTCATGTACGTTTTTATGCATGTTTAAGTACGTTTTTTGTGCGTGTTTTCACAAACATGTACAGAACACCTATGTTCTATGTTCTATAGATATCTGTGCGAGTTAACGTACGTTTTGTGCGTGCTTCTGCACGTTTTGTGTGTGTTTATGTACGTTTTTGTGCATGTTTAAACAGATATATTTACAGAACACCTATGTTCAATGTTCATAGATATCTGTGCGTGTTTATGCTTTTATAGGTGTTTACGTACGTTTTGTGCATGTTTACATACCTTTTGGTGCGTTTTTATGTACATTTTTGTGTGTGCTCATGTCCATGCTGATTGTTTTTTTTTATTAAGTTGTTTCCTGTTTATTTTTGTTGTACTTCAAATGTAGGATAAATTAAATATGGGTGGTAAATAAATTATTCTAACAAACAATTTATTGACCTATTGAATTAAAGAGCCAAGTTTATTCTTATCAAAACTCGTCTCGCCTTTTTGGAGCACCACAGGAAAACGGAAAACCTTGTTTAGTTATTCTGAAGGGTGGCTACAGACACTTTAGGTGAATTCTTTTAACCTTTTTGATTGTTCAATATACTTCAATCAAGACACACACACTCTTGGATTTATGGACTTTTCTTTTCTTAATCATCTACCGAAGAAGCTTGAATAAACACAAAACAGTAATAATAAAATAAAACAAAACAAAAGTAGAAGTTGAGAACTTAAATTGGCACCATTTGGATGGACAACAACATCGGCTTGATTATTACGTTTGTATTTTGATAGAGTTCCAAATTTTACGTCACACCCATACCAATACCTAGCAACAATGAGAAGTTCTGCATCGATGAAGATGAAGGCCCAGTCTTTATGTCCTCGGCTGTAGAGCCTTGAGGTATTCTTGTAGGCCTGAGAGCCGGTTAGGACGAGGACCACAGGATGCAGACTGTTGAAGGAGAGGTTGACTGCTGGTGGCTTGAGACTTCTCTGAGGTCACTGGCTTTGTCTCACTGGTTTTGCCGCTAGCTTGATCAAGCTTGGCTGTTGACTTGGCAAGGCTCTCTGGCTGCCTGTTGAGCTGAGATCCGGCCAGGACCCGCCAGGGCCTTGGTCCAACCTTTTCTGTCAGGACATGCCGTGCTACCCCGTGGCTCGCCAAATTCAGACTGCCCTTGCGAGGAGAGACGTGTACCAGCTGTGGTGTCTGGTCTCCTGGGAGGGGCGAACCTCCTGTGGTGGAGTCGTTACGGCGACCTTTGATGCACAAATGCAGCCATAGTACCCCCGCCCCCTTCCCAACCTCAAATTCCAGCAGTGTCAGTCAGACAACATATCTATGTGATTGACACATAGACAGATACAGATATTTACTTCCCATGTTTTGACATAGTTTGATCATTTTCTGACATTGCAAAACGGAATTGTGACCAAACTTTGAATACTCTACAACTACCTGTCTGTTATTCAACCGACTGAAATAACGGTCAGATAATTTCACACTCTTTGACACACAACAACTTTCTTTTAAAGTAACGGAAATAGTTATCCTCCCTGATGACTAGTTACTTTTAACAAAGAGTAATTCAGTTACTAACTCTGTTACTATTTGGAGGAAGTAGTGAGTAAACATAAGTACTTTTTAAGGTAACGTGCTCAACACTGGATTCATCCCTGCAGTGTCGCGTGAGAACGTACGTGTGGCTGCTCCTGGGCTATCCTCTTCTGGCCACTGTACATGGTGTGGCCTGCGTCATATGCTGGCTGCTGGTGTTCACCATCCCAGCCTCCAAAATGAACGCCCGTGCGCTTGCCGTCATCTTGCTCATGGCGCCCGAGGATGTTCATGTCTACCATCCGGAAAAGGTAAGGCTAAAATCGGAAAAGAGAGAAAGTAGAAATTGGCGCTCAGTCACCTTCTCTTTTTAAGACGAAAGAGTGCGAGTCGAGAGTCATCCTGTGCTGCTACCATGCGGTCAATCTGTATTACTACAAATACACCCTGCAAGGGGTCAACATCTTTGCACTAAGTATCCTTTTTGAGGTCTTAACAAATGGAGCTTGTTGCATTATATTGCTCTTATTTGAACATTTTCTTGCAGATATTCTCCCGTTGGTGATAATCACATTGATTATGGGGTATATGGACCACAGCCACAAATACTTCAGTTCTGAGACCAAGTTTGCCACAGCCGTCATATCTATCATCCCGCTGTCCTACTACATTGGCATGTGCATCGCCAGGTGGGAGTCGCAGGTTAAGGATGGATGAAATGATGATAATGAGTAATATTTGACCATTTGATGTCGCTGTATTGTGTAGTGCAATCGAAAATGAGTTCTACAAAGCACAAGAAAGAATAAAAACTACGGAGTCTCAAATATTTTTGGGGGCAGCTGGCAGGCTAAATCATACACACTGTCCCTTTAAAATAAAGCTGTCGCCGGTGCTAATACCTATACCTGGTTTTGCTATTCATTCTTAATCTAAGTGTAAATTAATCTGCACTAAACAATTCCAAGATATTGTTATGAGCACCATCTCAAGGATTCTTAATTTCTTCATGCCTAAGTTATTGCGTTTTTCCTTGCCCCCATGTAGGTTTTAGATCAGGGGATGGCGTAATGATTGTAGTGTGCAATAGTCTGATCTGTGCAGCCCTTTAAGACTTCTTGTGATTAAGGAATTTACAAATAAACGTGACTTGACTTGACATTAGATCATAGGTGTTAAACATGCGGCCCACCAAGGCTGTTGACAGACAACGCAGAGAGGAGGACAAGACCAAAATGAGCAATGCTTTTAAATATATCCACTTGATGTTGCCAAAGCCTGGCCGAGACACTCACAAAGCAACTGAAGCTATATTACTTTCTCTCTTCCGAGCGTGCTCTCGCTCACTCTCTCTCCCCCTCTCTCATTCAGTGTGGCATTCCATGAACAGTTTTTAATAAACTTACCCTTCGTAAAAGGTTTGCAGCCCTTGGCGATCAGCGCTGTAACCTCGTAGCTCGCCTTTGTAGCATTTTCATTTGACCCGCAGGGTTCGTGAAAAAGCACTATTCTGTCGTTAAAACTTCCAGATGCTTCACCTCTTCAGAGCGTTTATTTCCGGTTAGCTTTTTGTAGTCAGCACGTTTTATCTGGCAGTGTGTCTTGTATTATATTCTTTGAAAACAGTCTGAGTCTCTTGACAAATTAAGCAGAAAGAATTGTTTGGATTTTGGTGAAAAAAAGAATCCAATTTCCGCTTTTTCTGAAAGAGGCGGCCCTAACAGTCAACTTTCCTTTTTCTTTTAAATTTACAGTCGCCAGGTCGGAAATGTGGTGCTCTAAAATTGTCACAAAAAGCCAATGGCAAGGTGACCAAAGGGCTACTGCCATCATCTAGTGAAATGGTGATTATTTTTTGGGGGGTCCAAATTCATTTTATACTGCTTCAACATTACCGGCGGGTAACATTATTAATTTTATGAACGAGGTCGCGGGCCAAGCAAAAATTTGATCACTGGCCCTAACTGGCCCCGGGGCTGGACTTTGGATATGCCCGGCTTAAGGACTTTAACAAGAATGTAATCTTTAAGTCATAAAGTGTCCAACATTCAGTAATTCATTCATTTACGTTTATTTAGGTTGCGCTAATCTTTTCGTTTTATTTAGTTTTAGAATTTACTCAATTTTGAGAAAAATTTAACAAACATCATTTCACATACTTAAATGATTAACACCTGTTTGAAGGTGGTGTCCGTAACTTCAAAGTATTCTTCTAGCTGAAACCATCTTCTGGCTAAAATCCGCATTGCAGCTCCTTGAGCAAGTATGTGAAACTCTTAGATGTGCTCGAATAAACTCTTCCTTTTTTATCTTTTAGGAGGTTTGGGTTGGCATTTGGAAAGTATTTTAATCAATCATTTTCCTGCTTTTTGCTTTTTTTCTCTCTCTCTTATTTTCTTCTTCTTTTGTTTCTTATTTTTCTGGCTTTTCACCTCTTTTTGCGATCTTTTTTCTTCTTGTGTTCTCCATTTTCCCTTTTATTTTCTTCTTCTTTTGTTTTCTTTCTCCAAACTATTTACTTATTTTTTTCTTGCTTTTTTCTCTTTTCTTATTTATTTCTCTTTTTGTTTTGTTTTTACGACCTTTTTACCTATTTTTATTACTCTTTCATGTCCTTTTTCCCTCTCTCGCTTCCTTTTTTTCTCCGATGGTATCTTTTTTCATTGTTGTGTACATATATATTTTTTGCTGTATTTTACCCCTTTTTACAGTAAGTTATTTTGTGCATTATAGCACATAATAATGGTGATATATGGATTAAATTAAACGGATTGAAAAAAAAAGTTTGTAGAGCCACTTGAGAGCTGACCGAGCGTTTGTTTTCAGTCAAGCAAGCCGAAAGAGCCGCTTCTCTAAAATGAAGAGGAATTCCCATCACTACAACAAAGGGATATGCTGGGAGGGGCTGCTCTGTGGGGATTAACACACACACACTGTGTGTGCTGTAGGCAGCAGGATAGTCCACGCCAGTGTCCACTGACACACAATTTTGTATGAATGTGATAGCATATGCGTTGCCCAGACTGCCGTCACTACTACATACACTTTTCTTGCAGCTGTATCCCCCACCCCTATTAGTAACACTATTTTGTTATTTCCCCTCCACATCTGTGATTTCCGCAGCATTTCTGCCCAGAGTAACTTCGCACTGGGCGCGGTCGTGAATGCCACGTTTGGTTCCATCACCGAGATGACTTTTTATGTTACGGCCCTCCTGCAGGGACATCGCCAGGCCTCAAAGTGCTACGAGGAGATCGTCAAAGCTGCGCTCAGTGGCACGCTGCTTGGCTGCATCCTTTTCATACCAGTAAGTGTCCCGACATGAGTCCCGGCCAGTGTTGGGTGTGTTACTTAAAAACAGTACTCAGTTACAGTTAATATTTACACCATTTAAAAAGAACATTCGTTATGCCCCCGGAATACTGACACCCAAAAGTACTACTGGCAACCAGTTTTGAACACGTTACTTTAAAAAAGTTATTAGTTATAGTTATTCACTACTTCTTCCAAAAAGTAACTAAGTTAGTCACTGAATTACTCTATAGTAAAAGTAATTTCTTACCAGGGAAAGTAATTATTTCTGTTACTTTAAAAAAAGTTGGTGTATGTCAAAGAATTTGAAATTTTCTGAGCAGTGTTCCAGTCAGTTGAATAGAGAAGAATAGAATGGTAATTGTGATAAAGAACCTTGTAATGTTGATTGCGCATCACAAGCAACAGATTTTTCCTACACTTGAAATGCAACAAGAATAAACATTAAACAATGTAATAATAGACAATCAGCATGTACATAAACACACACAATTATCTACCTTACACGCACGAAAACGTACATAAAACGCATGAAAATGTACATAAAAACGCCCAAAAACGTACATAAGCACGCACAGAACATACTTAAACACACAAAATGTACGCAAACACGTAAAACATACACAAATACGCACAAAAACATGCGTATACCCGCACAGAAACATACGTAAAAACGCACAAAACCGTACGTAAACACGCTCCCAAAAAAACTTCATCACACAAAACCTATGTAAAAACATAAAATGTACATAAATACACAGAAAAACCTAATGCACCCATTTGATGTCAGTAATAGTATCGGTGAGAAAAAAATAATCAGTTAAGGTCATCCTAACGGCGTTATTTATAATGGCGTTATTTATAATGGCGTTATTTATAATGGCGTTATTTATAATGGCGTTATTTATAATGGCGTTATTTATAATGGCGTTATTTATAATGGCGTTATTTATAATGGCGTTATTTATAATGGCGTTATTTATAATGGCGTTATTTATAATGGCGTTATTTATAATGGCATTATTTCTAATGGCGTTATTTATCATGGCGTTATTTATAATGGCGTTATTTATAATGGCGTTATTTATAATGGCGTTATTTATAATAGCATCATTTATAATGACGTTATCCGCAACACTGCTGGCGACACACAACCAAATATGCCCGTATAAACTGACACACTGATTTCAGTAGTTGATTTAATGGTTGTAAATTCGGCTTAGATACAAGTATATACGGAAGGTAAGATCATTGCCATGAGGAGAAATTTAGCATTGTGCTCTGTGCTTGATACTGTATTTATTGCACTTCACCAGCAACAGATTTATCCTAAACTGGAAGAGTAACAAAAATAAATAGTTAACTATGAAATAACAATCAGCAGTAACCAAATTAAAGTGAGTTCAATAAATTAAATCTAACTTTCACAACCTAAGACAATTGGTCAAGTAGATATAGCCAACTGCATTTCAAATATTCTTTTCAATCCCTCTCTCAATATGATGCCATGTGCTTAATAACTTGAGAACGACATTACTGTTTAGATTATTACCAATGCAACATTGTTACTAAGCATGTGCTGTGTGTCCCCTAAGGTTTACATTTGTATGTTATGGTTTACTTGCGAGTGACACAAAAGTACTATAAATACCCATCCACGCCAACCCGCCTCGTCTCAATTTATTCAAAGTAACGCAGCGCTTTTGACCATCAGTAACGGTAACAGCGGAAAAAATAATGAGTTAGATTACCCTGTGACTGAAAAAATAACGCTGTTGATAAATAGCGGCGTAACGCACCATGTCTTAACGTCATTTGAGTTACAAAATGTTGTTAATAATCTGTTACAGTACTTGCTACTGTTAGATTATTAAAATTGGTCACTGAGTATGTTGTCACGATAACATACGTTTTCCAGCTATAGTAAGTTTCTTGTTTAATGATCACATCATTGTTCATTTATTTGTTGTAGATGTCCATCATGTGTATGCACATATTTTATTACAGTGTTTACTAGCTGTATCCTTTCTTATCAGTACTGTTCTAGCAATGGTCTTCCCCCTTATCTTATCATACAACTTTTGACGTCTCAGTAATGTGCAGTAGTAAATCTGGTAGAGGGAGTTATCCTTTCTTTTGCCTTGTAATGCGAGATCCCAGAGGTGCCTGAGTTTCATGTTTATAAAACAGAGGGAGAAACTGTTTTCCTAGCCTTTTGGTGGGAGACGCGCTTCCCATCGATTGGTCCGGAGTGCACTCTGATTTTGTCTTTATTTGAAACTTTGTTATAAATGTCCTTAACTGCAATTCTTCTCTCCGGCGCTGTTTTCAAAGTCTGAATACTCTGTCTGGTCTAGGAAAAGAACACGCGGCGAGACATTGCAAATGTCCTTTCGACTTCATTGACCAAAAAAATGATTGCTTTCCAGGAACGCGATCCTTACAGTGCGTTAGCGCCAACACTGGTCCTGGCTACTGAGGGTCAAATGACCTAACACTTATTATCTCCCACGCAGGGCATTTGCATGATTATTGGCGGCATCAAACACCGGGAGCAGCGATTTAACAGTCGTTCAGCTGGCGTGGGCTCAGCTTTGCTCTTCATATCAGTTGGCGGTATGCACAGAACAAGGCCGTGTTGTATGGTAGTCTAGTTAAAAAACAAACATTGTTTTCTTTTTTTGCCCCCAGGTGTTTTTGCTCCTACAGTCTTCTCCAAGACATTTGGCAGCCTGGTGTGCGAGAGCTGTTCCAGCATTCCTGGCAACGTCACTGCTTGCAAAGACTGTCACTATGACATGGTGATTCCTTTACCTGACATTAATGTTTCACAGCAAATGCGCGTTTGACTTTTTGTGTTTTGTTACAGGGTAAAATGGACCCCAAGTTTCTAATGATGCATGTAGAGTAAGTCAAAAAGAACAGTTTGGTATTAGCTGATCACTATCACTGTGTAAATTGGTCAGATTAATACCGCTCAGCAAAAAACATATTCTAAAAGAAAAAAGTGGATAACAAATTGTCATGATTACTGATTTGGGGCAACTGTTGGCGCCAACAGCCCTGGTCGCTGATTGGATCCTTGCCACTTTTTAAACCCCCCGGCTCCATGTTACCGGGGTCAGACTGTCCTGCAAACCTACGCTTTTGCTAGGCAAGCACTGTACCCTCCGACAATCTCCTGCTCTGTTTTCTCCTGCCTGATTACCTGTTGCCGACCTGTTTCTGGACCCGTTTCTGCCCTGCTCTTCTGTCCCGGCCATCGACCTGTTTTGCCTTGTTTCCTGCCTGATGCCTGTTGCCGACCATGACCTGTTTTGCCCTGTTTCCTCCCTGATACTTGTTGCCGACCTTTTTTTCTGGAATTGATTACCGCCCCTGCTCCCCTGTCCCGGTTACCGACCAGCTTTCCTGCCACCCACGACTATCCCCACTTGACACCATACCTGTCAACCTCCACGGCTTTATGCTCGTACAAACTCTCGTATTTCCCCGTACAAATACAAAATAATCGTACACCATATTTTTTTTTGTAATGATGCATGATGGGAAATCCCGGGGCGGCAGACTCATGCGCATATTAGCATCAAACTGCTCGCTTCGTTTGCAACGAAAAAAAACGATACCGAGATAGATGCTTCCGCAGCGAACTCCTTTGACCTGATTGATTTGCTGTTTTGTGATTGTCGGAGTATACCGGATGGTACCCATCATTGACAAATTTGCGTTTTTCCGTACAGATTTCTTTGTACGTCGTACTCGTCTTAAAATGCATAAAAAACGTACTTTGTAAGGCAAAACCGTGTTAATGCCATCAGCTGCCCGTGTCAGACAATCGTTGGTTCGTGGAAGCAAGCACTGCTCTCTTTTTTCAATAAAACTGAGTTAAACAAATGCTATTGGGTCCTGTCCCCGTCTCTGGCCTGTGACACAAATCATCACTGTTGGGGCTGCTTGTCTCACCAGGGCCTGGACGTATCAATATTGGACAAGATTTCGAGATGTACACACCACGAGATATGTTCCACCCTCTAAAACACATGATGCACATTTTTTACAGGTTTTGGGTCGTCAGATATTTGGGTGTACTGTCAGGGCTCAGCAAATCAAATACATTTTTTGGTAAAGCACTTTTCACATCCTGAAATGAAACTCTGCTGTATAAAATCACTCAATAAAACAAACATTAAGAGATCCCAGTCCAATATCATGAATAATATTGTAATGCATAAATCATGGCAAGGCACTAATCAAGGGACGGCAAGGGACAATAGGATAATAGGATAAGATAACAAGCAATGGAGTCTCAACGCAAGGTATTGGTGTTGTTGCTAATACTGGCCTATTTTAGGGTATCAGTAAAAGACAGGCTGCCTTTTCATGGCCATCTTACTATCAGGAACCATAAATTAAAGTTCTTTTCAATTATTTTCTGTCAAGCCCACCTTTAGAAGAAGAAATCCTTTTGCGTCCCCCCAAGAAGTCTGTCCCTCATAAAGGTTAAAAATGTATTCATGGGGTCACTCCAGGGTCTGCTCCACCTCATATTTACACTTCTTACCCAATGCTTATTCTCTGTGCTATATGCACAGTGTAGCTGTTTAATGTAAAAAAACAGCACTTTGAGTGGCAATTTGTTACCTGAAAAGTGCTTTACAAATAAATTTGATTTGATTTGAAAACACTGCCAATGAGAGCGCCACTGCTCCCTAATGTAGTGGAGGTGCAATTGCACTCGATTCTTTGGAAAGTTAAAACAAAACTAAAGATGTTTTTCCTGAGGTCAAACGCGCCCATGCCCCTCTTGGCGGAGCAACGCCCCCTCCTAGGGGGCCCTGCCCAACTATTTGATAACCACTGTATTAAAGGAATGCTAAATTACCATTACACAAATGCAATATTACGGAGAACTATTAAGCTGTGGTTCATATTCTAAAATGTCACTCATTTTTGTTGAGGAAAGACCATTTTGTGTGTTCATGGTGCTGTTTGGTATCAATAGCTGTAATCTGGATTGGTCCGAAAAAAATGGGATCAAACATCCCTAATAATAGTTTTGGAAATATCTTTATGCCCAGTTGATACCATGATAGTTTTCTCATCAAATTTTAAGACCAATTTATACATTCAAACTCAAAATTATACTCATTTTCTCTTGCAGTCGGTTATTCCTGTAAATAATGACTATTAATGCCATTGTGACGTCAGGCCGCTGGTGTACATCATCTGTGTGCTGCTGCCTGCTGCTTACTTAATTGGCTTGATTTTCACACTGAAAACCCACTCGCACATCTACGATATCCACATCAGCGACGGGTATGGCCACCGTCAGTACGCCGTCGACGAAGGTTCCTGCACCGGCGCCCTCCCCCGTTTTGGCGCCTGCGCAGCTGGCTCGCTCCGCACCAACAACTCGTCCATCAACGCCAGTATTCTTACCCCTAACCATGTTGCTGCAGGTGTGTTGTGCAGTCTCGAGACTCATGCATGTGAGAGATGGGGTAAAAAAATGCCAATGTTTTAACCATGCAAATGAGGTGGAAACGGAGGCCAAAGATGACGATGCATGCGTCAAACAGGTCACCATGTTGTCCACTGGTCCCGGCTCAAGGCGCTGCTCGTGCTCATTGTGGCTACAATGCTGATGGCCTGCTGTGCGGATATCAGCACGGAAAACATCGCCCCTATGCTGAACAATTCCTCCGTCTCCCAGGTGCCTTATTATTTCCATATGTTTCTGGATTTTTATTTAACATTTTGAAATTCTTTTCCCTAAGTATTTCATTGGCGTGACTGTGTTGGCGATGGTGCCTGAACTTCCTGAAATTGTAACTGGAATCCAGTTTGCGCTGCAAAATAACATCAGTCTGAGGTACTTTGTGCATGCACAAGTGGTTGGAGTTTTTCCCTAAAGCAACCCCAATGCAATCCTTTGTTATTGATAAGTTTATAGTTTAGTAGACATTCAAGATAAGGAGAAAGCACATCAATCAATTTTGAGCTTGCAAGGAGAACAAGAGAGGACTGTCAAGATGCCAACCTGCTTTAAAGGTCTTTCCTCAAGCCTTTTCCTTTTACTAAATATCCCAGGTTACAAGATGCAAATCAGCTCTAATGAGTGTGGAAATAAAGAACAGCACCACGATTGGCCAATATGGTCATTGACGTAATCAATGCATCAAAGGCAAAATATCCAACAACAAAAGTCCACAATAATAAAAAATAAATGAACAACCCTGGCAACCTAAGCAATCTAACTTTGCAGATGGCCAATAATAAAAACAGAACCACATTCTTCATTAAAAGAAAGCCAAATGAAAACAAATTCAAATAAATATCAAATTATTTACTTATCATTCCTCCCTTTTTATTTCACACAAAATAAAAAATCCACCCAATATTTGAAACTTTTTTGTCTTAAGCACTCTATTTCATGACTGGAAATAAATATCTATTGAAAGTGTTTAATAACTAAAAACATCTCATCTCATCTCATTAGCCGTACCGCTTATCCTCATTAGGGTCGCGGGGGGCTGGAGCCCATCCCAGCCATCTCCGGGCAGTGGGCAGGGGACACCCTGAACTGGTTGCCCGCCAATCGCAGGGCACACAGGGACAGAAAACTCATTCGCTCATTCACACCTAGGGACAATTTGGACCGGCCAATTCACCTGAAATGCATGTTTTTTTTGGAACGTGGGAGGAAACCGGAGTGCCCGGAGGAAACCCACGCAAGCACGGGGAGAACATACAAACTCCGCACAGGAAGTCTGGAGCTGGATTTGAACCCACGACAGGTTCCCATGACATGAACTGTGCCGCACAAGCGCTAACCACTGCGCCACCGTGCTGCCCCTAACTAAAAACAATTAAAAATAAATAACACATAACCAGAAAATGGCAGCACGGCGGCTGAGTAATTCGTGTGTCTGCGGAGCCCATCCCAGCTATCTTCGGGCAGGGGAGACCCTGAACTCATTCGCCCATTCACACCTAGGGACAATTTGGACCGGCCAAATAACCTGACATGCATGCTTTTTGGGGGAATGTGGGCGGAAACCTGAGTGCCTGGAGGAAACCCACACAGGCACGGTAGGAACATGCAAACTCCACACGGGTAGCTGGACTTGAACCTTGAATCTCTGCACTGTGGGGCTGCGCGCTAACCAACCAGCCGCCGTGCTGCACTTAAAATTAATCATTTCACAAAAAGTAGTCTTTCTCAGACTTTTTTGGGGAAACGAGTATATTCAAGAGATGTTTACCACACAATGGTAAAAGCTAGATGCATTTTCTAATGACAGATTAGGGTTCAAGACTTCTTTTGGTACATCATATGCCTATAAAAGAGACAGAACTGAATTTTCTGCAGGCCTTCAAAAATGAGTCAAAATGGCTGGAAAACGTCTGGCACTAAATGAGTTAAGCTTAACAACTATCCATCCATCCATCATCTGCACCGCTTATCCTCAGTAGGGTCGCGGGGGTGTTGGAGCCCATCCCAGCTATCTTCGGGCAGTGGGCAGGGGACACCCTGAACCGGTTGCCAGCCAGTCGCAGGGCACACAGGGACAGACAACTCACTCACTCATTCACACCTAAGGATAATTTGGACCGGCCAATCAACCTGACATACACATTTTTGGAAACTGGAGTGCCCGGAGGAAACCCACGCAAGCACAGGGAGAACATGCAAACTCCACACAGGAGGTTCGATCTCATGACCTCAGAACTG
Source organism: Urocampus carinirostris (assembly GCF_059441175.1). Taxonomy (NCBI): domain Eukaryota; kingdom Metazoa; phylum Chordata; class Actinopteri; order Syngnathiformes; family Syngnathidae; genus Urocampus; species Urocampus carinirostris. Next base: position 33,550,212 of record NC_142359.1, read on the forward strand.
TGCCGCACACGCGCTAACCATTGCGCTGCTGTGCTGCCCGCTTAACAACTAACAAGACCTAAAAAAAGCTTTTTTAAACAAAAGCATTATTCAAGCATTCTTCATTTTAAGCATAAACACTAATAAGAATTAAAATAGCATTTAAGAGGAAAAAAGACATCGACATTGTGTTTATGAATGTCGCTATCGTCAAACTCTTCTAGTGCCGAAGGTCTTCTCCCACCAAGTGCAGAGTACCCTCGGTTTTCACAGGACCAGAAGCACCCGCCAAAAGTTAGAATCCGTTAAATATAATACAGAAAACTCACAAGGGGCAAAATTAACTCGAGATTACGTCATTACCAACTGAGAGTATACGACTGAAACAAAATAACAATTATATTTCTACAAATAGCACACAAAACACAATTGCAGTTGAATCGACATTTTTATTGTGATAATACAAAAATAAAACGCAATTGGAGGATATTTGTCAAAAGAACGCGCAGCTTCAGAAATGAGAGAAGACCTCTTTTCACATGCACGTCCACCCGTGTCCGAGCTTCATTTCCCCTCATTCCCCACGTCCAAATCGGAACGCTTGGAACCTCGCCGCACCGTCACGAGCGTTGAAGCCCCTCCGCCTGTGTGGCTATGGCACCAAGCTGATGGGCTAGTTGCGCGCTAGCATCGGGTGTTAGCTTAGCGGAGCATTAGGCTGGACCTGAGGTCAGGCTATTGCTTTTCTTCTTGACGCCAACTAGGTCGATTCCTGGATGTGATAAAAATTCATGGAGCACATGCTGGTAATCAGCATTTATTTGCTTTCTTCTGACTTTCCTTAGAGTCCGATTTAATTGATTTTATTTTCAATTTAATGACTCGCAAGAGCAGCAGGGCGGCGCAGTAGTTAGTGCATGTACGGCATAGTTTTGAGGTCATGAGATCGAACCTTCCTGTGTGGAGTTTGCATGTTCTCCCCGTGCTTGTGTGGGTTTCCTCCGGGCACTTCGGTTTTCCTCCCACATGCCAAAAACATGCATGTCAGGTTAATTGGCTTGTCCAATTGTCCCTAGGTATGAATGAGTTAGTTGTCTGTCTCCGTGTGCCCTGCGACTGGCTGGCAACCAGTTCAGATGGGCTACAGCACCCCCGCGACCCTACTGAGGATAAACGGTGCAGATAATGGATGAATGGATGCACTCGCAACAGTACACAAACTTTTCAATCTTTAAAGCCACATTCAGTGTGTGATATTTGACCCCTAGATGGCACTGTGTTGCCAGGTACGAGCGAGCCACAGTGCACACAGCGTAGATGCTTGGGACCAATGTTCCCTCTAATTTTCCACGCTTGAAACAACAGTGAGCAACAGCAATCCCAAGTGTGGCAACTAAGTCTTTAGTAATACGATACACAACTGTATTTAATCACATTTTTTAGTGGAAGTACAATGTTAGCAACAAGATTGATTTAGTATAATTGGAAATAATTTGAATGCAACACAAACTTTTTCTTCTTTTTCCCTGTTATTTCATTTTTTTTTTTTAATTCCTTTAAAAAAAATCTATTTTTTTTCCTAGCTGTTTCTTTTTGCTCTCTATCTGCTTTGTTTATTTCTTTTCTTTTTTGTTTTTTTTCTGTCACTAGGAGGCACTAAATATTACACACTGTCATTTTAATTCATATTCATCAGACTTTAATGGTGAAATTGTACTGGCATTAAGGTGTCCGTCTCATTTTTACTGGCACAATACGTATATATCGGTAAGTGGTATTCATCCACACAGAAATAGAAACGTGTAGACTACTTCCAGGCATACATTTCTTCTCCGAGGGTAATTTGAGGTTCCTTGTGGGAGATGTACCGGTAGTCAGAAACAATGCAAAACATTGCCATTTTGCCCATATGTTGCAGCCAAAAACAGCAAAAACTGAAAGTTGTTAGAGAACAAGTGTCTTTTTTTTTCTTGTGCACAGTCTAGAAGTGGGGAGCTGTATCGCAGTGCAAGTGTGCATGATTCAAATCCCTCTACTAGTCCTCTTCAACGCATGCTATGTAAGTCAACAAATCTAATATCTCAATTTTTTTGCTTCACTGGCTTTATTTTACTTTGCAAACAGGAGGTCGGCTTTCTGCTGCTATTCAGTGACATCCATCTTTGGGCAAGCCTTTTCAGTGTCATTCTGGTCAATTTTATCTTCATGGACGGAAAGTGTGACTATTTTCAGGGTACGTTTTTGTTTGTCAATTTTATGGGGGAATATCACATAGCGCTTTTTCTTTGCAGGCACTGCTCTGGTGGTGGTCTACCTCATCCTTTTAGCCGTGTACTTCTTTGCTCCTTCTCCACACACTTGTTAATTACTCATACAAAAAAAATCAAATACATTTTAGTGTTAAGAATAAATTTGAAAAAAATATGTGATGGAATCTATATGTTCTATTTTTTCTCTGTGTTAAAATATGATCAATAAACTATTTAAGCAAAACAGTTGCATTCATTTATCCAAGCCAACTTTATTGACAACTCCACACAATTAGGCATTTTGTGTGAATAATTACAAGGTTTGTTGTTAAGTCAATAATTCCTAGTGTATATACATCTTATTTCAGAACAAAACTAAAAGCAAAGCGACGCCGAGGACAAATTGCCATTTGTGTAGATACACAAAAGACCCCATCTATCGATTAGCAAAGGTGGGTCCGATGTAGAAAATGAATACAATTATGACACAGGACCTTTTTCGTAAAAGATTCTTGACAAATGTATGCACTGACAACAGTCCTGATGTTGTAACACCAAGGCACTGCAGTTTGTTGTTGTGCTGCAGGATCAATGACCCGAGTCAGACAACTCCAACAACAACAAAGCAATTAAAATGTATTCTGAGAGCACCAATTTCACAGTGAAGTGTCTGACAGAGAAACAAATGCAAATGTTGCAAGTATGCAGCAGACTCTTCAGAGTAATCCTCCGCCAAAGTATTTTAGTCTCCCGGACAAAGTTTTTTTTCACCTGTCGATGCCAGCTCTTGTTATTTCAAGCGCTCAATGAGTTCCTGTGTGAGACCCAGGTTGAGCAGCTGCTTGGAAGGCAGGCATGCAAGGTGGGGGAAGGCTATGAGGAGTACATCCCAGCAGCGCTCCAGCAGGCTGGGCACGACCAGCCAGATCTTGAAGAGGGACCCGGTCCTCCTATTTTCGGGGATATTCACCACGCCGCCATGGATGTACATGCAGCCCGTCTACCCAGAACAACATTTGATCAAATAGAGGTAAATATGATTCATGTGCACATTGATGACTGTATTCAAGTGTGACCTAGAAATCCTTTTGAGTAACTAATGCAGTGTGATTCTGTATTTTACTGTACAGTAGCCAGCTAATATTCTGGGTTGCAACAGAAAATGCTTGCATTCTACCTACCGGAGTTACTGCAGCACCGTGAAAGTAGGCAGGCTCAGGCATCACGGCGGGCAGCCTGCTCCATTGGAACGTGTGCAAGTTGATCTTCCACAAATCAGCCAAAATGCACTCGCCGTTGTAGCCACCACAAATGAATACATCTATATTGGATTGAAAAAAGTCACAAAATATGGTCTCTTTGTGCAAATTCATAGTAACTTGTAACTGGGGCTGAGCAATAAATAGAATTGGATTAATTAATTTAGAGAACAAAAATACTGGTAGATTGTGAAATCGATGGAAGGAATTTACGAGTTGAATTTTAATCACCCGAATGGTGGTGGTCATTGTATGATGAACCATTTATTCTTGGCATCAAAATATGTCAGTCACAAGCTTTGTGTAACAACATTTTGCCGCGAGCCATGAGTAATCCATTTTCCATTAAAACTGATCTCAAATCAGTTATTCTTATCTAAATATTTTTCAAGCAATAAAACTCGTGCAATAAATAAAGCAGAATAGTAATCATTCAGACCAATGCATATTTCAACTTTATTTTTGGACCATATGATCAAGCTGTATTTGTTATTACCTACCATTTCTTATTTGGACACAACTGTGACATCGTCGAGGAGCGGGAAACCCTACCAGAAGCAAATGCTATTAAATAGAAAACATTTGAATTGAAATAAAGTTAGAAGGCTAACCTATTTTATCATGGGGTTTAGTTGCAATTTCCTCCCATGAATTGGTCTCCAAATTGTAAGCATGAATCTGTCAGACAAAATATGAAAATTAACTACATCAATGGCTAAAATTAAAGTTTTCCAGGTACCTTGTCCAGAGGGTAAGATGTCCAGGTGGTCCCTCCTCCCAAGATGTAGATTCTCTTTCCATCCTGTGCCATTTCATGCCTGTACCTGTATTAGTATGCATATCTAAAAATGTTGGAAAGACTTGGAGCTTTGCTGGTAGGTGTGCGAAATTTACAATCATACCGTTCTTTAGGGAGATTTTTTGGCGAGTCTTTGGGCTTGAGGTGGATCCACTCCCTGGTTGTCAGGTCCAACCTGTGCAGGTCCGTGCTGTATATGTACCCCGTTGTCCCGCCAAACACATAGAGAAAGCCATTTATGATAACCATCGCCTGTACAGTATAAGAGAGGACATACTGTTAAATTCTGATCGAAGGGCCTTGCATGTAGATTTGTATTGGTCAAATGTACCTGTCCATAGATTCTATTGGGCTTCCTTCCACGACACTTGAGCAATGACCACCGATTGTACTTGATGTTGCAGACGTGGACGTCATTGCCGTTGTTCTCACCGAAGGGGATACCAGTCCCACCAAACACAAGCAGATTGTTACCGTGCAACACGGCTGCAGTGGGGAAACAGTATTACATGATAAAATTTACATTAAGGCTACTTTTTAGCTACTAAGTACAAGCTTCCATTGGACTTCTCACTTTTCAACACTTGCCAATAATACATCTCGCAATTGCAACATCAGAGCTTTTTTTTTTTGCCAACGATACATACAGCCAGGATCAGCACTCCATGTTCACCTGACATAGAGGCCAGCTCTGAAGGCACAAAACCCTGCGTTTGAATCTGATTCCACCGGCCTGTGGCGAAATGATATCTCCACAATTCCCGGAACAGCGGATAGTCCTCGTTCTCTGAGCCCCCCGACTCATCATAGTCCGGGTTATAGCCTCCGAAAACGTAGAGGTTGTTGTTGTCAGCCACGCAGCGGTGTCCACTGCGAGCAGAGGGAGTGTGATGACCTTTAGGGGGGAACACATACAAAGAAATTGATTTAGGTCTATGAAACACTGTTACGAATTCCAAGGGTGCATTCTTTGTATTAACTCTGGCATTCGATAAATATTAAATGTGACCTAAACTACCAAAATGAGTTAGGCAAATATCAAAAATTTGGGTTTTGGGCATCAATGGAAAGTATAAGAAATTAACCTTAAAATGATACCATTGTTAAATCTTTATGGTCCACCTTTATCTAATCAAAATCCTGTGAGATTATTATTATGGTGTGATGACATTCAAATATTTTTTAGTTATAGGGATAGTCCAATTTGAAAGTTGAATATTAACAATGACATTTGAACAATGAATATAAAAAAAGAATTAGACCAGATTGAAAGACATTTTAGCCCATAAGTATTTAAAGACACATTAAAAGAACTTTAATATTGTTTTCTAAAATCAAAAATATTGAACTTTAATCGCTGTTGTTGTTCATTTCCCTATTCGTATGGACTCTGAAATTCGGGGAGAGTGTTTACGGATGTCAAATATCTGACATTACCAAAAATGTAAAAAAAATAGAAAAAGATTTATTTTTTTTAAAAACAATTTTTATGTTTTTTGTCCTCGATTATTGGCATGTAGCTAAAAAATAAAACGTTGCTAATTGCGACTATTTCGAAAAAGCGGGTCACCAAATAGCGTAAGAGGTCGCTCAAATCAGACTAGTAATCAACAGCGAGCATTATGGCGAATGTGTCCATGTTGGCCGAGCTAACAGGTGTTAGCATGCATGCTGATGTTTTGATCGATGTGCTTGCTTCAGCTAACCGTGCAGCGGCCTGTCAGTCAGCTTCTTAAACGTATTCAACTGGTCCTGAAATCGGTCGTCGTGGCAGTACGTCATCCTGGCCCAGTTTTAGCGCAGTCAAAAAATCACACCGAGAAAAAAAACAGCTCATAGAGATGGACCCATGCGTTTATAAGACATTGGCGTAACATCGAGAGAATTCAAGCAAGACACTCCTCTTGCCTGAGGGCCTTAACCAATCAGGGGGCGCGTTCTTGGATAGCTGTGTCATCAGAAGTAGGCGGGGTCAATTGAAACAAGTTTTTCTTGCCTTCGACTTTATGAAATACAGTGAAAGTTAATTTGCAAAACAACGGGTAATTTTGTAATGGGCAATGCGTTTTTTTTAAATAGGGTGTCAGTGTGATGACTATGTACTTACAATTCTAACGGACATCGTATTTAAAATTGTTAGTACGATTAACTATTTTATATTTTTGACATTTGAGTCAAGTCCAGTCATGTTTATTTATATAGATCTTTATCAAAAGAAGTCTCAAAGGGCTGCACAGACCACAAATTATTGCAAACTACAGACTATTATCCCCTGAACTAAAACCTACATGAGGGCAAGGAAAAACTCAAAAACGTCAACATAAGGAAAATGAAGAAACCTTGAGAAGGAGAAAGGAGCCTTAAAGGGTTGCACAGACCACAGGTTATGGCAAACTACAGACTGTTATCACACCATCCCCGGATAAAAAACCTACACGAGTGCAAGGAAAAACTCAACATGAGGTAAATGAAGAAAGCTTGAGAAGGAATCGTACCCGAGGTAATCCCCCTTAACAAACAACCAAATTAAAAATAAGACCAAAAATAATTGAAGTATAATATAATTTTTTTTTAAATGATGTAAAGGTTGCAATGGATGTAGCATTAACAAATAATACACAGATATTGTCAACATGAAATATAGGTCATTCATAAAATATAGTATAAAAGGGTGTTTTACGCCTAGATTTAAACATATACACTGAGGTTGCAGATCGAATTTCAGAGGTAAGAGCATTCCACAGCACCGGGGCCCAAATGGAGAACGCTCTCGAACCTGCGGATTTCTTCTTGGGTCTTGGGGTCAAGAGTAGACCAGCATTTTCCGGACAGGAACATAGTGGCAAATTAAATCTTAAAAGATATGAGGGAGCAAGTCCATGCATGATTTAATAACATCAAAATTTTCATAATAATGCTATTCAATTTAATTTTCATGGTTTTATTTACAAACTCCTGTTCAATTCTTTTAACAATTTTGTTTCAGAATTCCGTTTGCCGAATGACTTGATCATTCGTTTGTGCAACAAACCTTTACATACCTGTCATCCTTAGCCATTTGCACCCTTTATTAATGATTGCCATTCCCCTCATTAAGCGATAATAAACCTTACCAACCAGTGGCGTCACCAGACATCAGTCTCAGGAGGGGCATATTAAATGCATTTGGGGGATTTAACATAACTAACAGCACATCCAGCAACAACCTACAACACGTTTCATTATTTAAAACAATCGACAGCCAGCTCCATTCCAGACACTTCTTTTCTTCTTGTGACTGGTCAATAAGCATTCTTTCAAGGGATTCTGTGTTGTTGACTTTAAATATGGTGAGTATGTCAATAATTACATTTGTTTTTATTTATCTTTTTCTTTTAAGAGATTTTAAATATTTATTTTTTTGTTTACAGTGTTTTTTCAGGGATTTGTTTCAGGTTTAACTTTTAAAAAGTAACTTTTTGTAGTTTATTACTGTAGTTGTTGCACTGATAAGTCAATATTTTTAATTTTACATTTTGTTTTGTCACGCAGGGATTCCAGTTGCTTGACTTTAAAGTTGCTTTGTACAAAAAGGTTCAACGTTTAAATAGGTTAAGAGTTCACTGGGGTGTGAAAAAATAAATAAATGCTCATAATTTAGTAGAATAATAGATTTAAAAAATACGTTAATGCATAATATAACAATATTATTGGTAGTATATTGATAGAAGCACGGCGGCACAGTGGTTTGCGTGTGTGTGGCACAGTTCTGAGGTCATGAGATCACACGTTCCTGTGTGGAGTTTGCATGTTCTCCCCGTGCTTGCGTAGGTTTTCTCCAGCCACTCTGGTTTCCTCCCACATTCCAAAAACATGCAGTTCATGTTAATCAGACTTCTCAAATTGTCCCCTAGGTGTGAATGAGCGAGGGAGTTGTCTGTCTCTGTGTGCCCCGCGACTGGCTGGCAACCGGTTCAGGATGTCCCCTGCCCACTGCCTGAAGATAGCTGGGATGGGCTCCAGCACCCCCGCAACCCTACTGGGAATAAGCGGCGCAGAGAATGGATGGATATTGATAGAAGGGACCTCCCAAAACAGGTATTTTTTCTTTGCTTCTTTCTCCCTTTTCCCGATCTTTAGTTATTTTTATTTCCGTTTTCTTTTTCTTAGCTTTTTATGTCATTTTTCTTGCTTCTTTTTATTTTTAACTCTATTTTCTAATATACTTATCGCTTTTATTTTTTGTCTACTTTTTTTAGCTCTCGACTTAGTTTTGCATACCTTTTCCTTTTTCTTATTTATTTCCTGCTTTCCTTCTTCCCCCAAGCTTTTTACTCATTTTTCTTGATTTATTATGATTTTCTTTTTTTTCCTCCTCTCTTTTTTCCTTTTTTTCTTCTATTGTTTCTTTCTTTGTTGTTATCTTTTTTCTTGTTTTGCTGTATTTACCCAATTTTAAGTCATTTTGTGCACTATGTTACATAATATTTGGTAATAAATGGAATAAACTGCGACCAAAACAATCTGAATAGCTGCTTTGGAGCCGAAGGAGTCTGCTTTTTTTAGTCACCCAAGACGAAGGAGCCGCTTCTCGAAAAAGAGACATAATTCACATCACTACGACGAATGGGTATGCTGAGGAGCTGCTCTCTCCGTGGGGACTGATACACACACTGTGTGCTGTAGGAGGCAGGAGAAACCACGCTCGTGTCCGCTGACATACACGATAAGAATGAGATAGCATATGTGCTGCCCAGAGTGACGTCAGAACTGCATCCATTGATAAACAACACAAAGATTTACTCACAGAAAGACAGACTATGCAGGATTTAAAAAATAATGTGTGAAACAAGTGTATTTTTTTTACCTCAAAAAGTTACTAAAGCATCTTTTTAGGTTGCCTCCCCCTTTTGCAGTATTTTTTGTCATGCTTATTATACGTAGTAGTATATTACAAAAAGTTTCCGTACAAAAATTTTGATACGGCGTACACAATTTGAAATGATCCGAAAAAAACGAAAGAATTTGGAGAAAACGTACAAATTGAAATATGTGTCGGTTCCTCGGTCCTACATTGGTACGGGGTGGCGTTAATGAAGCTAAAAGCTTTTTTCTAAACGTTAACCACCGAAGAAGAAAGCTAACATGGCGGCTGTCGGCAATAGTTGTGGGGAGCTCCTCAGTCATTCTAATCAAAATATATCTTCATTTACGTCCCCTGAGAAAATACGCGAACTTCTCAGCGACGGTGTCTCACTAACTGTCACTGCTACCCACTGGTGGGTAATTTATTAATAAAGTTATATTTTTATTTTAGCTAACGTCTGCATGGCATCTGTCTACCATTCCAAGCATTAAGTGTCGCGTTTCTCGGCCATGGAAAATCTTAGGACATTCGCCTTCCCCGTTTTGTGCATGTCGCCTTTTTATAGTATCTGCCCTCGTCGTGCTGTAAATGAATTGAGCCTTTTAACTGACAAATGAATTTTGACACTGAATGCTCACGTTTAAATTATACCAAGTGTTTTAGACTTCGACTACTCGGCTTAAGTGCACACATAACAATAATGATTTAATATAAACATGTCTATTAATTACGTTGTGTTTGTGTAATTGCAGTGGTCAAGGCGATTTGAATAACCCTGAGGTCAAAAGTAACATTCAATCACCATGTGAGGCAACCAATAAAGAAGCGTTTTTCAGTAGAGTTCAGTCGTACACTATATCCTTTGTGATGTTTTGAATATTTTTTGAACGTGATGTCAATGAAACTAACTAAATTCCTGAACATAGTACTGTTTGAAATGGGCCGGAAAGACCCTTGTTCTCTCCCCTCTTGCGTGTGCCCGCTATGGCTGGATCAACATCGCCCATGACATGCTAAAGTGCTCTAGCTGCCAGGCCTTCCTCAGTGCATCACTACAACTTACGTCAGATTTCGACAAATGTAAGATGAGTCACTTTGACATCAGCCTTCTATTTGGCACTTGGTAGTAAGACACTTTTTTTTTGCAATTAGACGAGTCTCGAATCGCAGAGTTGTCTCAACAGCTTCAGACCAAGCATGAAAAGTTTTGTCCCTGGCCTGACTTTCCATGTCCAGGTTAGAACACTCTACTTATTTTTGACCTTTGAATGTGCTGTCACAAACTCTGTAGTTCTGTAAATGTTTTTTCTTCCCAAGAGCGGTTGTGGAGTGTGACCTCTGGGGAGCGCTTAGAACTTCTGACCGCTTTGATAGAGCGGTATCAGGGTGTGTGTATGCTTGGGCAGCAGCTTCCATCAATGAAACCGGAGCTATTGAAATCAATGGTGAGGAAGCATGGAATACAAATGCGCTGGAATTTTCTGATGTAACTCTTTTATGTCTCATGTTTCTTTGCAGTCTTTGACTGAGGATGTCATCAGTGTTATCTTACAGCTGATCGAGGATGAACAAAAAAGAAAAGGACTCACTTGCTCGGAACCTTTTGCAGTGCAAGTGGCAGCGTGCATCGTTTCTCTTTGTGGTTGGGCTGCAAAGTGAGTTGCTTATAATATCTTTATTAAGAGTAGGACTGCAACAATGATATGTTTTGAAAGTTGAGTAGTCCGACTAATACCCCATCCTGTAATGGGATGAAAATTTACACACAGTACGGGTATGTAATGATATTTTATGTGAAAACAAGCACCGATAGTGCTTAGAATGGTCACTGGTTTGGAGCTGTAATACCGTTTGGCCGCCAGAGGACATTAAGACCCCACGAAAGCAGACCACACGAAAACAGACCATGTGATAGCCAATATTTATTGGGCTCGCCTGTGCACGAAACCTAACTAAAGACACTCGCGGAGGCCTGAAGTACAACTGAGTAGATTTTCACAAAAATCTGTTCTGCCGTTTCGGAACCTGTAAGTCATATACAAAGACACAGTGCACACCCAAACATAAATCGGTATTAATAGAGTAGTTTATATATATTTAGAGTAGAATAGAAGTTTGTATTACATATGATTGGATTAGATTTGTTTTAGAAGTTTAAAATGTATAGATGTGGTCCCTGTGAAGGTTAGAAGCAGAAAATTTGCATCTGTTTTTTGGGCTGTAATAGGGCCCAAATATTTTCTTATTTGGTGATCTGTAGCCTCTTTTCTACAATCCCGGTTATTTCTGCTGGTGCCAATTCTACTAACCGGATGCAGGTTTTCCCATTTAATTTTTTTTTCGCACCAAAGGTGTTGAAAAGACGAGGTCCTATGACTATGACTCGTGTCAAGTGGCCCCAACTTGTGATGAGAGTTCCTGCGGATTCTTGAAAAGTTTTCAAAGAAACTGAATTCATTATTCTAAAAATAAGGCCATAATTGGCATCAAAATGTCTTGAATCCAATTTTCAAAAGTCTTAAAACTGTGAACACATAAATAAGAATGATATTTGTTTTAACTGAAAAGATTTAATAACATGTATCAATTGTCTTTTTTTTAATAATTCACCAATTTACTTTCGTGGCAACATCGCGTGAACAGAATAAATGAAATGAAATGATCTGCATTTATATAGCGCTTTTCAAGTCAAGAGTTCCCAAAGTGCTTTACAGTGTGCTTCACATTTCCCAATAGCGGCCGTGCAGCCATATAAGGCGCTAACCTGCTTATCGGGGGTATTAGGGGTTCAGTGTCTTACCCAAGGACACTTCGACATGTAACACGGAGGAGCCGGGATTCGAACTGCGATCTCTTGATCCCAAGACGAGCGCGCTATCTGCTGAGCCACTGCCGCCCCATAATATAACTGAACTGTCAAAACGGTGATGTGGTTTCAGTTTTGCGTTACAGAGCAGATGCATGTCTTGGGTCTACCCACAATACACATAGCAATTTCAAACAGACAATGATGAAGTACATTTATGGAAGTGGCTGTCCGGCGAATGTTTTTCCCTACGGATAAAAGCTGTGCCAGGTAATTTGTACATGTTAAGATTTATTGTGTTCCATAATTATTATTTTTTTTCCAATTTTTTTTTTTTTTTTTTTTTTTTTTTTTTTTGGTCAACTTGGTCTTTAATTTGATTTCAGAAGTCTTGAATTTATCTTGCATTAAGATGCAGGAACCCTGGACTATCCAAAAGTGGGTGTTTATTTTAGCTTTTCATTCTCCTGCCTTTTGATTGATTGTTTGGGTGATATACTTTTAATGCCAGCAATATGAATTTTGTAACACGCCTCTCTTTTTCTCAAATGCATTTGAAATCCACTAAATAAATTATTCCATCTGTTTTCATGTAAACAGAATGACTTAGAAATTTGCAACAAAAATGTGTTACACATGGTTCGTGTTTGAATTAATTCTATATAAGGCTTGTAAAATCCAAACTAAAGTAAAAATAGTCCCGTCCAATTCCTGTTATGTACCTTTTGTCTACTGGAAAAACAAAGCCTGCTGTTTGGGGGGTGTGGAGAGGTGCAGCGCAGAACTTTATTGTAGAAAAGAGAATTATGCTCATATTGCTTTCATTGTTTCCTTAGTCCAGGTGTGACCATAGCCTCGCTCCCCATCCTCAACTGCTCCTACTGTATGCGTAAAGTGGGCCTATGGAACTTCCATCAAATGGAAAGTGTCAGTGGCAACGGAGATTCTGGAACGGATCCTACGAGTGTTGACACAGCAACGTCTTCCACTCATGAAAGCCAGGGGGAGCAGTTGACGCTTCCTTCGACAACACCCCCCTCTACCCCGAGTCGCATGAAGCTGAGGAGCCAAGACTCCTGCCGCCCGGACCTGGCAAGTTTCCATTGAGATTTAATGACTCAAAAGCCTTGCTGGATAGAAACATTTTCTGATCCATTCTCTAGGGGGAAGGCACACACGCCACTTTGCGAGCCCGAAGCCGAGACTCTCCTTGTCTGGTTGAAGAGCCACTAAGTCCCTTGATAAGGGGCAAGAGGCCTGCAAATCGTAGCCGGGGGCAAAACGACTGTCTTTCCCTTCCTTCCAAACGCCAGTGCCTCTCATTAGCTGTGAGTCGTTCTCCTTTTGCCTCAAAGTTGGTACTTAAAATTCGGTAACGGTAAAAGGCTGTAAAAGGGTTAAAACATTTCATGGGCAAATATCATTTTTAGTACAGGCTGTAGTCTGTTAAAATGTTTTTGATAAAATAAATTTAAAATCTCAAAGTGAAGATCCACAAAGTAGTGTCGCTCCCATTTTTTTTCTGGTTTCTTTCATTATAGTCGGCCTAACAACTGAGAATGAATGCGCGTAAGTTAAATTTGTTCGTAAGTTGCTCCAGTGCTATATTTTGTATGGAATGTATGTTTAAGGTTTGTACAGTACAATAAAAACGTCAAAGTTCCTGCAGTGCTAGAGATACAGTGCAGTGTGTATACACACAAACCAGGAAGTAGAAGCCCGGTTTCTTTTTCGGGGTGCATGCTGGGTGACCTCTCACAGCGCCACGTGGCGGAAAGAAGCACTACAGCACTGTCCTCTACTCGGATAAGGGTGCACACAATACAAAATCTAATTTACAGCAATTTACGGATCTTTTTCGACATCCCATAAAAATGGTTCTAATGTACTATTGTTCATAACCCGAATGTTAGTAAGTAGGGGAGCGTCTGTAGATATGTGTATGTATGTATGTATGTATGTATGTATGTATGTATGTAGATTTATAGCTATTTTGTTACCGTTGTATACTCTTGTCGGTAAGGATGTCATCTCGAAGTAAGTTTGACCCCATTAACAGTGATTACCAATGAATTACTGTACATTATTTAACAATATTTCTAAATTACTCTCCATCTTTTAGGAAGAAATTGTACACAAGAGTGCGTTTAATCCGCTGGCTCAGCACAGAGAATGGTGTCCCTGGGTGGCTGTCACAAACGAGAATGTGGATCCACAGGCCAAGCCTGTGTCTAACGCAATGCTCGCGCCTCATCAGCAAGGCTGGAAGGCTACCCTTGACCTTCTCCTGCCTGCGAAGAAGACAAACTTAGTGGATGGCAGTCCAGCACAGGCAAGCTGAACAATAGTTTTTTCTACTTTGTCCCAAAATGATTTTGCACATTTGCTTACATTCTTATTTTTTTTTCTTCTTCTTTTTTCTCTTCCTACCAGGGCCCACCTCATACATCCAAAAGGGTGTTTGCTATATTTCGTCAGTGGCAGATTTCTGTTCCATCTCAGTAGAACAGATGAACCACAACATTGCACTACTAAGCGGAAGAGATCAGGAACAATTTTCTATCATGGTTAACTGGAGAATGGATATTGGGATACAAGTAATTTGTGATGTTACAGAAAATCTGTGGAAGACAGGAAATCCCTGATGTTAAGGAAAGACCCAGAAAGGCTCCTTATTGTATTGGAATCTTTTTTACCTAAATGTGTGATCAGTCCGTTTTAGTCTACACCCCCAAGTGCATAAATAGCTGACTGTGGGTGTGTCTTTGTGTGTGCGGAAGACTCAAAAACTGATGAATTTACACTGTATGTTTCATTAACGTCAAACATGTTCGGACTTGGCTGCCTTTACTTTTATTTATCTTCTTTAGACATACCATTACCGTCACAATACAGCATGTGGTGGTCAATAAAATGGCTTTCTAAAATGGTGTGTACTGTACAAAATTCCTCTAAACCACATGTGTCAAACTCTTGGCCCGCAGGTCAAATGTGGCTCGTAGATTACGATATCTGCGAGGTGACTGTCCAGAGCCGCGAGACGTCAGTATTTCATATCGATTCCAATTAATGGATTTTATTAGTTAATGATCCTAATACAGCAATACCTTTTCTATACTAGATCAATTTGTTTCTGATCCAGGTTATATCTAGAATTGCCCATTTCTCAAGCGAATTCTCCCAATAGGTGATAACTGAAAACCATCAAATTAGTTCCCAGCCTCCCAAACGCATCCAAGTTGAACCTAAATAGCTATGAATTACATTTTCCTGATCACTAAAAACACGTTCAAATAGCAATTACTGTAAATCAAAGACAATAATAAGACAACAAATGACTTTAAAGCCCTGGTGTCTGGAATTGTTTGTAACTTGGATTATCTCTTGTAGGTCGGGCAAAAACTGCTTGAAAGACCTAATGTATCTAGAACTTTTCGTAGGTCGAGGTATCACTGTATGAATAACATTATAAATGTGTAGTTACATTGTTTCAATACAACTAATGTTTGTGATTTAATTAACAAATTTAGAGTTACATTGCACTAATAGTTTTTTTAGATAGATAGATACTTTATTCATCCCCGAAGGGAAATTCACATTTCCAGCAGCATCCCTGAGCTGAGAACAATACAATAATAAAGCAAAAAGAATACAATATACAAATACCCAGTGTGACGTGCAAATGCCCTCTGTAGCGTGTTATATAGAATATCTAAATAGTGCTACACAGAATACATATTGCAATGAAATTCGGTAATATGCAATGTAGGTGGGGTGGTTTAATGTGGGCTTTTACTCTGCCGGGTAGAGTTAAAGAGCCTCATGGCATGAGGAAGAAAAGATCTCTTCAGTCTGTCCGTAGTACAAGACAGTGACAGCAGTCTGTTGCTGAAACTGCTCTTCTGTCTGGAGATAATGCTGTGTAGTGGATGCGATGGATTGTCCATGATTGACTGCAGCTTTTCCAGTGCCCGTCTCTCAGCTACTGTTGTTAGGTTGTCCAGCTCTTTGCCCACAACAGAGCTCGCTTTCCTAGCCAGTTTATTGAGACGAGAGGCATCCTTCTTCTTGACGCTGCCTCCCCAACACGCTGTCGCATAGAAGAGGGCACTTGCCACTGCTGGAGTGGCTGCCATTCGTGACGGCGCCGGAAGTGGCTTTTTTTACATACCAATTACATTTAGTTACATTTATATGTTACACCAGGACCTTTGAGGACCATCATTATGGAGGTCGGTGGTTCGCGCCCCGGCCGAGTCATTCCTAAGACTTAAAAAGTGGTCGGCGGCGCCCTCTGTTGGCTGCGGCTGCATCGGCTCGCTACAACGGGTCAGTGCAATCGACATTTCGTTCTGTGTACATTGTTACACAGAATGACAATACAAGGAAATTATTATAATTATTATTATTATTATTATACTAATCTGGCCATCGGTGAAAAGAAGTTTGACACCCCTGCTACAAACCCTTGATAGATTTCAGTTAATGAGGTTTCAATATTTTGTAATCTATGGTCATATATCAATTTATTACCAGGGCAATTTTTACGTTTAAAGACATTTTACTGATCAGAATGACAACAATACAGTATTTCTTCAAGCGTTCAATTTCAAATAAAATAGTATGGTTGAGTTTGAACAATTTTTATTGACACTTTTAACAGCAAATAAACAATGTGGGGTTTGAACAATTTTATTGGCACTTTTAACAGCAATTAAACATTCACAATTTCATTATATCATTTTATAACAATATCAGGTTTGAACAATTTTTCTCGACATTTTTAACAGCAATTAAACACATTCACAATTTCATTATATCATATTCTAACAATATGAGGTTTTATTGACACTTAACATCAATTAAATACATTCACAATTTTATTATATCATATTCTCACAATATGAGGTTTGAACATTTTTTATCGACACTTTTAACAGCAGTTGGGGTTTTTAAGGGTTATTGTTCTATCTTCGTTATTCATTATCTATTATCCGTTATCGGTCAGTTCATAATACGCTACAAAGCCTAGGAGCCGGGACTCTTACTCCCAGCCAAAAGGCCAAGCTAAGGTCCTAGCCTTAAAGCCTTGTGTAAAGGGCAATACTATTGTGCAGGGGGACAGCTCTGTCTTCTCAAGTGGGATTTGACGGGTTACATTAAGAAGGCCACGAGCTTTGCATGCTTTAAAGGTTTCTCTTTCCACACACACTTGCAAGCTATGCATAAACTTCACGATTAAGGGATCTGGCTCTGTCATGTGCAATAAACGACGCGTTTCGTTTTTCTATCACGTTGTCTTGTCGACTCTAACATGAAAAACTACAAATATGTCCGTCGACAATGACGTTGAGTCGCGCATATTCCACGTAGGCGCGGAGGGATCCCAGTTTGTCAGAACCATGGCCAGAGAGCTGCGAGGTTGTGAATGCCAGTTGACTCTCGTCAGTTCGGCCCCAGAGTAGGGCGGAAACGCTCCAGCGGAAAAAGTGTTTTCGACCGACATTTCCCCACGCCGATGTTAACTTTCGGATAACGCCGTGTGCTAGACTCTCTAGCGTGTCGAGGGCTAGCTTTCCGTTGACCTGCCTGTGTTCAGCGGTGGAAATTGCAAACATGTCGTCTCCAAGTCCTGGCAAAAGGCGAATGGACACGGACGTGGTGAAACTGTATCCTTTTTAAAATCAACATTATCAACCATAATTTCTCTCTCGGGCCACTTGCGTCCATTGGTGTTCGAGTTATTATCTGAGGTAACGTTCTGTTGACGTTTGTCCTTATGTCTTGACAGACATAGGTAACCCTAAACCCCCCTCTCCCCCCCCCGTCACTGGCTGTTGTTTGTGTAAACATTTTGTTGTCATCGCCTGGGGTTTTCGCAATCTGTGTACATTTCAGTTGACGATTCAAACAACGTTCGCTTCTTTTCCCAACACTAAGCCATCTCAACGTTGGGGCTTATTGTTTAGCTCGCTCTTGTGTTCAAAAATAACTGCAGCAGCTCGAGCAGATGATAACGCTGCTCAGTCTTTTACAACCGTGCCTTGTCGTTTTGCGGGAGGGCACTCAAGGCAACACAATACATGAATAAAACAGTCCAACTGTTAACGCTTGGTCATACCTTGCTGTCAAGAGGATTTGTGTCAAATTTCGACTCCCTTTACACGCTGGCACACCAGCTTGTTTACATAATGCATAGATGACGTCCTATGTTGCCCGTTTCGTCTTTTGTTCCCGTATTTCTTCGCTAACGTATTGCCTGACGTCGTGCAAGGAGAGCAGATGTTTATATATATAAAAACGTGTTGGAAAATATGTCGTTTTGGACGAGCCCTACCGCAGACACCACTTTAAACGCTAGCTTGTGCGTTAGCTTAGCGAGCTAGCGACAAGTCTTGTTGGTTTGGCTTTTCGACACCAAAATGGCCACCTGATCTCACGAGTCTCGGCGTTACTGTATTGTGGGGCAACACAGTCCAACGCGTGCCCTTTTTGGTGTGGCTATTTCATGATATTTTCGTTGAAAATAAGGGTTGACCCGTGGCAGGCAGGTGAAGGTGCAGTGCAGGTGTCGCGAGGCCAACTTTTCACATGTCTTGCTCGTTTTCAAGTTGTTGTGTTACTGTTTGTTCGCGATGTTTTTGGTCAATATAGTGTAGTCGGATTGCCGTTCAGAAAACACATTTGTTTTTTTGTCGGTCCCATCTCAGTGGAGCCTAATCATTGGGTGGGCTGTTACTAGACAGAGAGCACACGGAGGAGGTGCTTAAGACAGTGGGTTGATAGCATTATAGCTGAGATGTGTCCCTTCCCACTAGGGGTGGATGGTAATGGAAATTGTGGTATCGATCCGATCCAAGTACACATATGATGGTATCGATCAATATTGAGACTCTTCTTGAAAATTGAATTTTTCAATATTTTTTACTCCTCCCCCTTGAATTAGTTTATAATTATGATAAACAAAGCAAAAATATTATAGGCATTCCATTGTTTATTAATTACCTACATTATCAACTTTAACAGTATCAATGATAACTAGAAATATATCTATTACAACTGCTTAAGACCAAAAGGCAAGAAAGTCAAACCGAAAAGCAGCAATGTAAAAAGAAAATGAAAATACTGTATAACAATGTCATCTATACAACTGAAACACCTTCTACTCCACAACATTTTGAAAATAAACTATAGTGGTAGCGGCTAATTGGTCTCTACAGAGAAAGTTTTTATCATGTGTTAAGGAAAATTGGTGGTGTTGCCACTGTTGCAGACCACTTCACCATACAAATTACACCTAGTATTTTGTTTCTGTTGTTGACAAAAGGTCCACATTGCACTGTGCATGCTGTTTTTCCTTTGTCATTTGTAACTTCTCGTAGGGGATGGGCCCTCTCTTCTCCCTGGCAGGATGCAGCAGCAGGCTTGGTAGGGAAATGTGCTAAAAGTCTGCCTCTCAATCACACACTAGTAAAAACTTAGATGGACGTAGGCTGATGGATTTCACAGCTCCGGGAAAAAAGCTGTCTTTTTGTGGTCCGTTTGTGGCAGTGGGGATATTCCTGTACCACTTTCCTAATGCAAGCTCTTCAGTCTATGGCCTGGGACCATTTTGTTTGCTGAGAACCACCACGAGAGCTGGAGTATCTTCTCTCTCTATTGGTTCTCATGGCTGCATGAGATGAGATCCACCACTGCAGTGTCGTGCACAAATTTTACGACTGTATTGTTTGGATTGATGGCAACAGAGTTGTGAATAAACAGGGTGAAAAAAGCTGGGCTGAGCACACGCACCTTTGTGGTGTGCCCGTGCTTAGGACCAGAGGGGATGACGTTGTCTTCTTTATTCTTACTACTTGAGGCCTGTTAATGAGAAAGTCTCTGATCTAGTGGCACTGTGAAGCAGGCAGACCCACGGCGTGCAGCTTCAGCGCCAGCTTGTCTGGAATGAAAACTGAGCTAAAGGCTTCAAACAGCAGCTTGGTATATGTGTTTGGCCACTACCCCAGAGTCCTATAGCAATTATAAAGATTAATATTTACTACTGCGCATAAGAGAAATATGGATAAGGGCTGCGTCCTGTAAAATGTCATGTGAGCTCAATATTTCTAGACATGAAGTGGGCAAACCACATGCGGCCTGTTTGGGCGCGTAATCCGGCTTGGCGAACGAAAATGGGAAGAATATAATGAAAACCAGAAATACATACACAGTATATAAATACTAGATAAAGTAATACTAATAAAAACAGTTTTGATTTTTCTTTTTTTGCCAGCTTTGTCCCCATTATCCACAACAAAAATTACGCTACAGAAATGTTACAAAATTACTACAAAACATATCAAGTATAAAATGCTGCGCTTAAACCGCAGACCCAATATATTATCCATCTATCCATTATCTACACCGCTTAACCTCAGTAGGGTGTGCTGGAGTCTCTCCCAGCCAACCTCGGGCAGTGGGCAGGGGACACCCTGAACTGGTTGCCAGCCAGTCGCAGGGCACACAGAGACAGACAATTCGCCCGCACATTCAAACCTAGGGACCAATTAACCTGACATGCATGTTTTTGGAATATGGGAGGGAACCCACACAAGCACGGGGAGAACATGCAAACTCTACACCGGAGGTTCGATCTCATGACCTCAGAACTGTGCCACATACACGCTAACCACTGCGCCGCTGTGCTGCCACTAATATATTATCTTTTAATTTTGAAAAGAAAAAAAAATACTACAGAAATAGGACAAAAATAGCACTACGGAAATACTATTAAATTACTACTACATAATTACTAAACAAATACTACTATTGAAATACTAAAAATACTACTGCAGTAACGATGCTGAAATGCTACTAAAGCAATACTACAAAAATACAACAAATAACTACTATAGAAATAAAATAAAAATACCACTATAGACGTTTGTTTGTTACCCCCCGTCTTGATTACTGTAATGCACTACTCTCCGGTCTCCCGAAGTCCAAAATCAAAAGCCTTCAGCTGGTACAAAATGCACAGCGAGGCTTTTAACTAAGACAAGAAAGTTTGATCACATTACCCCAATTTCAGCTAACCTGCATTGGCTGATTTTAAGGTTCTGTTGGTAGTATACAAAATCATGCATGGACTTGCTCCCGCATATCTTTCAGATTTAATTTCCCGCTATGTTCCGGTCTGGAGTCTTCACTCTGAAAATGCTGGTCTACTAGTGATCCCAAGAGCTAAGAAGAGATCCGCAGGTTCGAGAACGTTCTCCATTCGGGCTCCGGTGCTGTGGAATGCTCTGCCCACTGAGATTCGATCTGCAACCTTAGTGGAACTGTTTAAATCTCGGCTTAAAACACACTTCTATTCTGTAGCATATGAATAACCTATATTTTATGTTGACAATATCTGTTAATTGTTTGCCCTCATGTAGGTTTTAGATCAAGCGATAGTGTCATAATAGTCTGTGGTTTGCAATGATTTGTGGTCTGTGCAGCCCTTTGAGACTCTTTGTGATTAAGGGCTATAAAAATAAACATAACTTCACTATAAAAATGCTACAATAGAGACAGGATACATTATTTTGTTTGGTTGTAATCTATTTGAAGGCGAATTTAAAAATAAATAACCTGAAGCTATCTGCATGCATGATTATTTATAAATGCAAATTTGATCTCCAGGCGTGCGCCTCTGGCCAACTTTTTTTACCCAAGGCCTCCCGCAACATGAAATGTTTTGCCCACCCATGTTTTAGACCAGTGGTTCTCAACTGGTTTGACTTTCGAACCCACGATCCCATCCTAATCATTAAAAACTCCACTTTTCCAATATATTGAATAAAAAAATGAGAATTTAAACCCAGATATTACATTATATTCACGCTTTATAAAAAAAAATGACCAGCAAATCATCTTCAAGTAATATTCCTAATGATCAATTACCTGCATTTTAAGTAAAACCCAAAACACTTCACCTCAATGTCTTCAGTCATTCATTACAGATTTATCATGCAAAAACATGAAATGAAAAAGTTTAACTACGTAGTTATATACAGGTCAAAAAACTTTTAAAAACCCCACTCATTGAACCTATAAACAATCAACACTGCACTGATTTTCTCAGTACCCGTGTTTATCCACACACTCAAAATAAATTCAAAAGTTCGATTAGAAATTATTCCAGAACACTAATGTAACTTTTTCTGATTTACCTGAATGACAAAAAACCCAGAAGAAAATTAGGTTAATCCAGAGTTTTTTCCCTATTTTGAAAGCAACACTTTCAATTGTGATGACAACGCACATGTCCCAGGTCAAGCCGACTGAACTCAAATGTAAATCCACATTGGTAGAACATATTCTGCAGTCATTGTATTAAGGAGCTCTCTTGTACAGGAAGTAAAACGGCTTTGTTTGTTATGTCAGTAAATTTACCCATTTGTAAAGCAAAATTACCAACCACTTTAATGCGAGCTGACATGTCGGTGACTTTTTATTTTGTCATTTGACAAAGAAATATTTTTAGTTTTTCAGCTGCTGATTGATCCAAAACCTCTCCAACCATGTTTAAAGTTACAAGTTCGATGAAGTCCTCAGCAATGGCTTGGGGCTTTTTAAACTTTCCAATACGATGTGCGTTTCTTGCTTGGAGCACGAACTAAGACACTTTTTGATGTACTCAGGTCTTAACGCTGTCTTCTGACGTACTCTACAGTGGAGTTGTTTTCAAATGGCGCTTCGATTTTGACGTTTTCATGCATTCTCTATTGTAGTTTGTGGTTGCCACGGCATCTGACCAAATTGTATACGCTTGTCACGTTCCTCGGTGAGTCAAGAACTTGACTGACTGGAACATGACTCAAACGATAACGAACAGGAACTGTATTGTGTTCCATAGATAACTTCCCTGCTGTTCAATTGGGATGTATAAATTGAGGACTGTGTTTGATTAGGGAAAAAGTTTAAATTTAGTGATAACTTAATAATTATTAAATAAAGTACCATCAAACCCAGTTTTACTTGGATTTTAAATTCATGAATGATGCAATACATCAATCAATTTATCCACACAGAAGCCCATCTGAAAGGTTTTCAGATGTTTTGTATTTATAGCGCATTTGTTGTGGAAAAGAGTAGCTTGCGGGTTTCCACATTGGCCTGCACATGTGAGGAACTTGGCGATTCAAGTTCCAAAATTATCAAACATGTTTGCTACCAGGCACTTATGGCGGTGTGTCGGTTTCTCCCAAAAAGTGCCCCTCCACACCTGACGCTTAAAAACAAAATCCCGAACGCCAGTGGCTTCCCTTTTGGGTGGCGCCTGTCGTGCATAGGGCTTAACCATGCCATCTTTTTTTCTACAGCATTCCCTTTACTTCCGTAACCAAACCCAGAAATGAATTCATGCTATGGTTATATTTTGCCACAGCAGCCCCCGAGGAGCAGAGGAATCTTAAGCTAGCACTGTGAGGGAATATCCTTGATAATCAAAAATGGAGTTGGGAGTTGGCGTGTTGTCCAGACAAATTGAAATGCGCAGCTTTGTGTCAAACACTGGTTTAAACAAGGCCTGCCATGTCATTTGCTAGTATTCCAAACATTTATCATCTTGATTCCATTTTAAAAAGATGCTCATGGTGTACTCTTTATAGCTAAATGTGTTTTTTTATAATTGACAATCTATTTTTTAGTCTCTTGTAACCCATTGATTTTATGTTTTTGTAAGTAGGGGATTAGTGCTGGGATGTTAACTTTTATAAATTACAAACTTTCCTCCTTACATTTCGTTCCTAGTATGAGTTGATGTTACTTATTCTGTATGTTTGCCATGACAGTATCTGCACTTACTCATCTAGGGATGCACAATAACTTAATTTTCCTTTTGATTTTGATAAAATCTTGCTCCTAGAGAACAATCCTGATAACTTCACCCACATGCTATATTTGGAAAAAAAGTAACAAAACAAAAGCGTACTTTAATTTTGTCTTAACTTTTGTTTTAAACTACAGTAGCATACAGCGCCGGTCAACATGTCTCTGAAAAGAAGTATTAGAGGTACTAGAGCAGGGGTGTGAAACTCATTTTCATCGAGGGCTGCTTCAACTGAATGGGTTTACTCACAGGGCCAGATGCAAGTTATAAATGTAACTAAATATAATTTGTATGTAAGATAAATAACTACTCCTTCATGTAAAGTAACTATAATTTGATCAAATATTCAAGTCACCAGCATTACAGTTGCATTGAAAAAATGTTACTGCACACTTGTAATTTATTATACATTAAATACAGTGATACCTCTACATATGAGTTACTCAGGCAACAGAAAATTTAGCTACAAGATGTCTTTCGAACCAAAATAAAGTTTTGAGAATTTCCAAATGTTACAAATGCAGATCAGGGCTTTAAAGTCATTTTCTTATCAACTTATTTATCTTAGTACTGTGTTTTTGTGCTCAATTGCTATTTAAATTTGTTTTGGTAATCAAGAAGCTGTATTGTGTGTTATTTAGGGTTGATTTTGATGATTTTTGGAGGCCGGGAACAAATTACTTGGCTTTTAGTTATTTTTACTACAAAAATCTGTTCGAGATACAAGCAATTCTTGATACATTTTATGATAACTTTTCATCCAAATTCCACTCATTGGCAATGATAGAGAAATTCTGGCGTGTAGTGGTGCTAAGCTGTCACTTAATAGATACTGCATGTGTAATGTAAATGTAGTTTTAGATCAAAGCACTCTTGACCCATTTATTCTTCGACTCTCAGATATTTTAAGCTCTCATAGGCCCCTTACAATCAGGTAGAAAGTCACATTTGGCCCCCGGGCGACAAGTTTGACACGTGTGGACTAGATCTTGACTCATTCGATACTTTGTCAATTCATTATGTACATATATTATTTATGAATTTATGTCAGTGACTCATTGCTATAGAAGTAAGAACTATCAGTAAAGTAACAAAAAGTTCATTAATTTGCAGACTGCTAGGATCTGTCAATCTTAAGCAATTAGCGGACAGGAGCTGTCAATCTTAAAGTCAAGCATTGAAACACAAACTCACATGCAGGACTGTGAAAAAACGTTCTCTAAATAAAATAAGACTCTCTATTCTCTGAAGCCCATACTATCACAACAGTGCGCTACAATACAGGGTCATCCTCAGCTGTGGCTGTACAATGACACAAAGTGCTGTGCTGTCCGATGCCACGCAAAAGAGCTAGAGACAACCAATTTGTGCTACTCCATACTACAGTGATACCTCTCCATAGGAGTTTAATTCGTTCCCAAATTGTGGTCATAGCTCAAACGCGTACAACGGTACTAGAAATTGGGTTTTGTTTTTGGTGTCAGGTCTGCGGGGACACTTTTGTAGGAAAACCGCTCGGCACTAATGGCTTCGAGTATTAAACATTTTTGACCATTTTGGAGCTCAGTCGTTAACAACTAAAGTGTGAGGGGAACAGGGAAACGGCAATCTGATGCATGCACTCTAAATGCAAAACAGTGACGTCTTTGACTGGAATGTCCTTTAATCCTCAAGGAACAATGACAGGCAAATCCCGCGGGAACCACCAATGACAACAGCACTGGCGCTGTCAAAAGGTTCACATTTTGCGCCCTCAAATAAACATGTTCTCATAAATTCACTGATTTATAGAAGATTATTTCTCGTTCTTGTAGCTCAAATTGCTCATATGAAGCCCCATGCACTTCTTTAATTAAGCTCCTTTGAAGAGATACCACCGCAGTATGAAGTAACGCGCCATGACCCGCTTTAAGTCTGTCGCACAACTTGCTCTGAGTAAATAGGTGCGGCATTGTCTTTGTGAGGTTTATTGTCACTTAATAAGGGGAATTTGAACCATTAATACGGGGAGCAATTGGCTGAGGTTGACTTGTATGAAATCAAATAACTGTTGATGATATGTGAGCACCTACAAAACACTTAATAATAATAGTAATAATAATTAGAGTTACTGTGACTTGAAATGAACATACACACAACGATTTTACACTACTTGTTTTTTTGCCTTTAGAAGTTTGCATGCGCAAACTAAAACAAGCTGATGCTGGCAGTGAGCAGTCACGAGCAGTCTCTAGTGGTAGCCTTTGGGAATCCTCTTGATCTGTATTTTCCGTCTTACGCTACAAGATTTTTTTTTGCAACTTGAACTTAAATTTGTGTATATATATATATATATATATATATATATATATATATATACTGTTGTGTCTAAAGGTGCTCGTATAAAAAGTTACCACTATATTTAAGAATGTTGAAATTTTAAAACGAAAAACAAAGCTGTTTTCAATACGATAAATCTCACGCTAAGTTATACACCCATCACCTGCTTACTTTTAAGCATCAAGTGGTTGTAATTTGAGCATATGTTGACCACAAAGGACTTAAGCCAATGGTGAATGTGTGCTTGGGGTCTTTGGGTTGTGGAATTTGGGGGTAAAGAATGGAGCAAATCAGAAACACATCTGCTGCTCTTCTCATAACCTCTTTGTTCCTCTGAATGTGCCATAATTGTTTAAATTTGATACATTGCTGAAATCGTTAATTTTGATATTCTACAAAGTTGTTTTTTTTTTTTTTTTTTTTTTTAGTTTATAAAGCACACTTCCCGGGCCCAGTTTTAGAAAACTTAATCTATTAGTTCCCTCTTAAATAGTCAATAACCTTACAGCGGCTGAATAGAAATCGTATCCCATCTTTTAGTATCTGCCGGAAAGTCTGAAAATGTATTTTCTAGAAGTTCTGTGAAGTATAGTGATTTGTAATTCATATTCAGCACCGTGGGGACTTTTGGTCTCCAAGAAAATCAGTTACCATCATTTATTTATTTCTTGACAACCGGCGCATGTTGAGTGTCAGTGCTGCATTTTGCCCTCAAGTGTTTGGATTTTCAACATTTTAGTTAATGCACCCTTAGATACATAAATACTCACATAGATCTCTTGCACACCTCCATCCTGAGGATGAATCCCAAATAGGTGCTTTACCCACTCTCCATTTGGTCATTCAGTCCCCATTGTTGAGCTCCTGAAACCTGACATCCGGCTAGCATCAGCAGCCCCAAAGCCCTTTTTTTTGTACTCTCTGCCTCCAAGCCAAGCTGCTGGAGAAAAGAAAGGCAGTAGGCTGGTATTTTCACTCCGATGACTGAGTGATTTGACTGACACATGGTAAACATTAGTAGGTGGGAAAAGCCTCAATCTGCTGGTCTCATCTTTATTTTCACATTTCCTAACTTTGGTTTTCCTGGAGTAAATCAAAAGTTACTAGCTTTGTTCAACTAGGCGTTGATAGGTGGCCTCTTCCTTGTCGGTGCCGAATGTTGATTGTTCTCACTTCAGTATAGGATGGGAGCATGGTTTGAGAGGATTTTGACACAAGTTAGTTTTTCCCTGTTCCCTGCAGTATGAATGCTTCAAATGAGGACCTTTCACTCTGCTCCTGATATAGAAATGTTGTTCAAAGGTACCCTAGGTAAAAAAACAATGGAGTAAGTACTGAATTCAATATTGGCTACATTGTTAAATGTTATCAAAGTTGGTAATTGCACTGCCATGAAAAACTATTATTGCATTTGCTGGGACTACTTTTAATGAGTGGAAATGACCCTGTTATTTTTTCTCACAATTTTTTTGCAAAGGCAAATGCAACAAGCCCCTGAAAATGGATCCGCAACCCACTTTTGGGTCCTGATTCACCAGTAGAGAAACGCCGCTCTAGACCAGGTCAGCATGGCCTCTTTCTATGAGCTCATTAGATAGTGGGAAGTTATCCTGAGCTTTGATACTTAACTGTGCTGTGATTTGTTTAGCTTGACAGACCACACTTTATGTTGTCGTCAATCTCCTGTTGATTTAGTCAGCGCTTCAGAAGAAGAGCGACCTAGGCAGTTGTTTGATTCTGGTGGGTGGGCTTTCCTCTCTCACCGAAGGAGACAGACGTGAACTGATGCAGTGCTGTATACTCCTGCGTCTCACGTAAAGGAAGGGATAAGCCAAATCTGTTTTCAAAGAGACTGAATTTGCATGGTAATGTTTTTCTGTGAGGCATTGAGCTTTGAGAAGTTTTGGTTACAAGTATAATTGGCGGTATATTCTTTCTCCTTAAACAAAATAAATGTGATTCTGGATCCCGCAAACATGGTTTTTACATATTAACTTTGTATCCTTTGTAGATAATACATACTCATTGTCCATTTAAATAGTTTTTTTTCATTGTTGAGAGGTGTTACATGAGAGTGGATAAAACAACACCATAATGCTGTTTCTGTAATTACATATACATTATATTGATTACCGATTTTTGTTGGTGCTATCTAAAGAAACTTAATTCTATTTTCACCTTATAGATTTGGTTTCTGTGAACACTTCTGGGAAATCATTAGGTCGCAGGCTTGCAGGTACTTTAAACCCTTGTTTAACACGGTTAAAGCTAACCCTTTGCGATATGCCAAATCCGTGAAGTAGCCCCCGCGTTTTCTACAAAAGTTATTTGTGTGTTTGCATCCCTGGAAAAAAGTGTTAAAATTCTCTTGTGCATGTTTGTAACATACCTAAGATCTAACTACACAGTAAACATGTATTTAGAAGTCTTACTTTTAAATAAGGGTTGGGCACTTTTTAAACAGCGCATTCATGTATTTCACTTTTAGAGGGGGTTTAGTAACAAGTTGCATTTTCAGCTACTTGAGTAAACTTTGGGACAATTTGTACTTCTAGGAGTATTTTAAATCACTATACTTTTTTTCTATTACTTGAGTAGATTTGTGATGAAGAAACTATACTCCTTACTACACTAGGCTACATTAAACCAGTACAGTGGAACCTCTGTTTTCGAACAAATCGGTTCTCGACCAAAAATGTAGAGAAATTCTTGCTTCACTTTTTGTTACAAAAATCGGAGTTCGAACGCCGGTACGCTAGGGTGCGATGCTGAGCGGCGTACGGGTGTAGATTGCCACCACCCCTCGTAAAGAACTGTTGTCACGTGAGCGCGCACTCCTTTTTGCTTTCGTTTTTAATATCGTTGAACGGAGTGTTTTAACCCCTAATTATGCCTCCGAAGAATGTAGCAAGCAGCAAAGTTGCTACAGGTGAAAAAAGAAGGGTAGTGCGTACAACTATTGCATTTAAGAAATAAATAATAGCAAAATATGAAGGAGGTGTGCAAGTTTCCCTTCTTTCGAGGGAATAGAGCATGGCTTCTGCAGACCTTCACAAAGGTAAGAAATCCTATTCATAATTGTTTTCTTTATCCTTTAACCGCTCACCACTTTTTGTGGAGACCCGGGTGCTAAATGACGTGTAAACGACCTGATTTTTTTAGTTGTACACGTTCATGTTAGCGCAATCTTTCGTACGGAAAGAGCGTACGCAAACGTACGATTAGCCTTGGTTAGCTTCATGTTTACGTTCATGGTAAGCATTCAGGGTGTTGGAACGGATTAAAATGATTTTACATGACTTTTAATGGGAAAAACGATTTTCGGTGATCGAACAAATCGGTTTTCGAACAGGGTTCTGGAACGGATTATGGTCGAGAACCGAGGTTCCACTGTACTTAAATCCCCTCCACGTGAGTACTTGTCTGTTTTTTTTCCAATAGACCTTATTTCTTTATTAAGATGACCAGTGACCCAAAATGACCACAAGGTGTCCCTTGTGAGCAGTTAAGTACGTTTAGTTATTTTTCTATTGTACTGTATGCCTAGTACATATAGCTGTAGCCTCAGCCATTTTATGTATATGTGTATATATATATACATACATAAAAAATCATTGTTTTTAATTATTATTTTTACTCTACAGAAGGTCCACCCAAACAAACCTCAGTACACAGCCTTACAATTACAGACTTGGAATTTATTGTTGATTGGATTGACTTTGATGATTTGATGATCTGATTGAATGGTTATAGATAATTATTTGGATGACTGTTTTTTACTTCTAACAATTTTTGTTCCACTAAAAGAGTATTTCTTTGAAATTCAATGATTTAAAAATGTCGCCGCCAGTTACAGTGCGACGGCAGCCAGCTCCAGTGGACTCTCTCAGCATGGAGCAAAGAGATATGCATGTGACTGCTTGTGTTCTTATCCGTGTAAAAACGCTGCTAACTATGTATAACAAAAGCAGTTATGCAACACATATTGTTCACAATAAGATATTACACATATTTTGTTCAATGGCTTGCAACCCTTCTATTTAGTATATCTGATAATGTTCGGTTGATACTGATTAACTGAAAGTCAGGTGATCAGGCCCAAGTTTTTCTCTCAGCACAATTTCATGTATTAGTGTTTTAATCGACTTAATTTACACCCAACAAATATTTCTTGAAAGATCCAGAAAGGGCAACTGCAGTTAGTGTATGGTTGAGAAAATGTTTGTTCAGGGTTGGATAGGATGATAGACACTGACATCGGTCTGCCACTGACTACCATGGCTTATGTCTGAATCTGTGAGCCTAAAAAATAGTTCCAAATTTTTAGGCCAAATGCAAATCTCCCACATCACAATTATTATTCCACCCACCCATCTATTATTTTCCGCTTATCTGGGGTGGATTGAGGGGGCAGCGGCCTTAACAGGGAATCCCAGACGCCCCTATTCCCAGCCACTTCCTCCAGCTCATCCGACGGGATCTCGAGGCGTTCCCAGGCCAGCCTAGAGACATAGTCTCTCCAGCGTGTCCTGTGTCGTCTCCGGGGCCTCCTGTCGGTGGGACATGTCCGGAACACCACCCGAGGGAGGCATCTAGGAGGTATCCTTATCAGAACCCCGAGTCACCTCAACTGACTCCTTTCAATGCGGAGAAGCAGTGGCTCTACATAGTCTTTCCCGAATGACTGAGCTTCTCACCTTATCCCTAAGAGAGAGCCCAGCCACCCTGCGTGGGAAACTCATTCCAGCCACTTGTATCCGGGATCGTGTTCTTTCGGTCATAAACAACAGTTCATGACCATAGGTGAGGGTAGGAACGTGGATCGACCGGTAGATCGAGAGCTTTGCCTTTAGGCTCAGCTCCCTCTTCACCACGACAGACCGGTACAGGGTCCGCATGACGGCAGATGCTGCACCGACCCGTCTGTCGATCTCTTGTTCCCACCTACCCTCACTCGTGAACAAGATTCCAAGATACTTGAACTCCTCCACTTGGAGTAGGAGCTCATCACCAACCCAGAGGGAGCATGGCACCCTTTTCGGGCTGAGTACCATGGTCCCGGACTTAGAGGTGCTGATTCTCATCCCGACCGCTTTATACTCGGCTGTGAATCGCTCCAGTGAGAGATGAAGATCACGGCCTGAGGAAGCCAACAGAACCACATCATCTGCAAAAAGCAGTGATGCAATGATGAGTGAGGCCTTCCTCGGCAAGGCTGTGCCTAGAAATTCCGTCTATAAAAGTTATGAACAGAATCGGTGACAAAGGGCAGCCCTGGCGGAGTCAAACTCCTACTGGAAACTAATCCAACTCACTGCTGGCAATGCGGCCCAGACTCTGGCACCGGGCATACAGGGACCGCACAAGATAAGACTGTACGGTTCCCCATACTCCGAACACAAAACACGTGTAGACCCGATAGGCACGCTCAAGGACCCTGCAGAGGGTGTAGAGCTGGTCCAGTGATCCACGGCCGGGACGAAACCCATTATTATTATTAAGAATTAATAACTGGATGAAAACGATCTTTAAAAACAGCTTTGTAATTATTCAGAAGAATAACAGCTTCTTCTAGCCCACTCTTGTGTCTTTTAAAAATGACTTTTTTTACTGCAGTGTAAAGTCTGATTTATTTTGGAATGTGTGATTCTCATCCATTGGACCAAATAATAAAATACTGCAATTTGGGCTTCAAGAGAAGATGTCTGTCACTACTTTTTGCATTGTCTTTTTTTATTTTTCTGTTAGCTGTTTCTGATCAGAGAACATAGATCATAGCTGCATTGCTCCCTGCACTTGCTCTGTCACAATTTCATTCTTGCATCTTCACAGCCTGCAGCTTTGTTGGCTGACCTTATTTTTCAAATTTTTACTTATCCTGTTTTTGGACTGCAGTCTAATAGCTTCATTTTCCATTTCACTTAAATAGCATTTGAAATGGTTGGCTGGAGACATATGAGCTGCAATGTTGATCTTTGTTCTTGAATTGCTCTGGGAACAAAAAGGCAAGCGGTCTTTAGATGTGATTTCAAGGTTCTCTTAGTATTATACAAAATCATACATGGACTTGCTCCCTCTTATCTTTCAGATCTGATTTCCCCCTATGTCTGTGTAATACAGTGTAATAATCTGTGAAGCCCTTTGAGACTCTTCGTGTTTTAGGGCTATACAAATAAAAATGACTTGTCTTGAAAAGAAATGAAATGAAATGATCTGCATTTATATAGCGCTTTTCAAGTCAATGACTTCCCAAAGCGCTTTACATCGTGCTTCACATTTCCCAATAGCGGCCGTGATCTGTGCAGCCATGTAAGGCGCTAACCTGCTTATTGGGGGTATTGGGGGCTCAGTGTCTTACCCAAGGACACTTCGACAAGTAACACGGACAAGCCGGGATTCGAACTGGGATCCCTTAATCCTAAAACGATCGCTCTACCTCCTGAGCCACTGCCGCCCCTTGACTTTTGTTGCTCACTAAACTTTTATCTGCTGCATTAGAAGCATGACTATGACTTCCATTCTGTGTCAGCTGGTTGTTACATTCAGATTCCATGTCATTTAGTCATTGATGTCAAAACTAGTGTGATCGAAATGTGCTATACATGATTTGACACTACAGTAAACTATTGTGTTCCTTACTTGAAAAAAACAAATGCTATATTTTGGATGTGGTTTACAAAAAATATAATACTGTATGTCTTTTTGACACAATGCCTGACTACCATACTTGGAAATATGTTTGTCAGGACTCAGGATGTGCTATTTTTAAGGATGGAAAATAACACATTTACACCGCAAGCATAAACACTTTTTGCAGCATATTTATGCCCCTGACGGAACAAGTAAAGCTATGGGCAGGGATAAATACTTGTAGTATATTACTGTTTTATTTTGTTTTTGTATTATTTCTTGTAACTGGTTAATTGGGGTGTGAGTGTAAAATAATGACGATATCCAGATTATGATTACCTATCTAATCCAAGGTAAGGTTGTAGGTCATAAAGACAAAGAGCTTTGACTCATGCTCGTGTCTCAAATCAACGTCTGGATTCTGCAGGACTTAAGTCAAGTAATCAACAGCTGTTTCAAAGAAGTTTATTCAAAGATTTTATGACAATTACAGAAACAAGACAAAAAACAGAATTTATTCTCGGTCTGTGAAATACAGAATGAGCTCTGTGTGTGCTTGTGACAAGGGAGGTGACAACATGGCTTACCATAGTTTATATACAAGAGAGAGAAAGAGAGGCCATGTCTGAAAAGGATTAAATGAAGGGGCGGTATTGATCTGAACAAAACCTGGGTTAGTGGAAAACTATATAACTTGGAACATACCAAGAAATAAATACTTTATTCAAAACCAATGCATAGTCATAAGACAGACCTGGGCACTCCGGTCCTTGAGGGCAGCATGCCCCGCATGATTTTTGAGTTTGTTGTTCTTCAACTCAGGCGATCCAAATTATCGGCTCGTAACCAAGCTGACAGGAGCTTGGAATCGCCTGTACTGGAGTAGAGAAACCTCAAAAACCTGACCAGACATGCGCCCCTCAAGTACCAGAGTGCCCAGGTCTGTCACACGATGTATTTATTACAAGTATGCAATGACAGTGCCCAACCAATATTACCTCTAAGCTTCCACGGGTCTAAGCATTCAAATAAAGTCTGCATCTCGTGGAACAACTTTGAGCAACATCAATTCTGCGTGTGGCAAACAAATCATTGTCAAACATTAGATCCAGTTTGTTTTTACATATTAATAAATTGGCTAATGTACTATTTGAAAAGTTGCACATCCCACTAAGATTATTTTTTTTTGACAACCTTTACAATGAGATTACCATTTTTAAGAAAAGTATCTTTTGTTACATAATACTAACATTTTGTGGATTTATCTAGTATGTTGCACAATACGTAACTATTTAAGTCCACTTTTTTAGTAGAATTAGTGTTGTAAAAATGATTGACTTGATATATTGGCAAATTATTTGAATGCAACACCAGCTATTTCAGCAACCTACAATCCAAGAAAAAGAGAATATTTTTCTTGGAAATGTGAACAGTCAGACTCCTGTGACGTTTGGCAGCAAAACAGATAGTAATAAATGTTGAGTTGTTTTATACCCATGGTCAATCGGAAAGGAATATGTTTAACACACTGTGCAAAGGCACAAAACTTACTGTAAGTTATGTACACGATGCATGCACCAGTTTAACAGGGGGGACCATCTCCTCTCCACTATTACCCATGCCTGACCATTCCCCATACTCCCACCCTCCTATCACCAGTTTCACCTTACATGCCTCTTTACTTCCGTTTACTCAATCTCATGTTGATATTGACTTCAAAATACTGCGCTTAAAACACACCGCCGAGAGAACTTTGGTTGTTTTTACCCACCGGCACTGTAATTCTGGCTACATTTGCCAGGGAATACATTTTGAAATTTTAAATCCCTGATTTTTTTGCGCTGGATAGATTTTCTTGTGCTCTAAGGAGGTCTGTGCTAGCTTAGAGGGGACTTTGTCCCCAAACAAAACAAAAATATTTTACAAAATACCAGACTTATATTTTTATTATTATTATCATCAAAAGCAATCCTGCTAATCCAAAACAAACCTCACCTGATGCAGTGTTCATTTTACCTCTGAAAAGTGATGGGTCCCGGGGACTCGCATGCTCAAAAATCTATGGGTACCAACAGAGATCTATGGGTCCCTAAAATTTAGTGTTGTAATTGTATTGTAAATCGGCGAGAAATATATAATATATATCTATATATTCATTCAGTTTTAATCATCACAGTTAATTGGTAATACAAAGCAGTTATCACTTTAGATTTTTCAGTTCACAATATTGTAATTTATACAAAATAATATTGCTGAAATATTAGTCTATATATTCATGCAGTTTTAATCATCACAGTTAATTGGTAATACAAAGCAGTTATCACTTATTTTTCAGTTCATATATTCTTCGTGGTTTGCTGTCACGCCACAGTCGTATTGCCTTCTCAAGGTCCACTACATTATCATCATCCTCATAGCGTAACTAGGAATAAAATTAAGTCAATTTTGGCAGAAAAGTCCTTATCTTGCTTAGTAGTATTATTTTGTTTATTTTCTTTCCTCGAGTCGTTCGCTTCAACATACGTGTTTTCCTAGCCTCTCGTGTTTTCCTAGCGATCTTCCGTAGAATTTCTCCGCCGTTTTTTTCGTGCCGGAATTATTGCCTTTGTTATCACTTACCATTATGTTTTGACTTATTACTGACACTGAATAAATGACCAATTTTGTGTTGATTTTCACCTTAAATCGACGACAACCACCACAACAATGACGTAATCTCGAAGAAACGAGATCTCTTTTGCTGAGATCGGCGTGCAGACGAAAACTCGAACCGCGAGACCAAAACAACAATGGCGGATCTGCCTGACGAAAAGTTTGGAGTGGGGTAAATCTTTGTTAAAAATAAAAGTCATCGGGTAATAATGACAATTTTGTGTCGAAAAAGTTGATTTGACACTATGCGTCCCCAGCAAAAATGATGCGTCTAGGACACAGGGACGCGGGCAAACGAGAACACTGCCTGATGTCAGCATTTTAGTAGAATCTTTTTTGTACTCATCAAGGTTTGGACAAAGGTTTTTACACTTTGGTAAAGGATGCTTCTACAGCACAGTACAAATAAGGCTAACCAAAAAAAAAACCTTATCACTGCGAAAGTTCTATGATCCCTACGATAATGTTTGGTCAGATGACTGTTAGAACTGTTGAGCAAGTCCCACTGAGAGGAGAAACCGCATAACCTGCCACACAGCTATCCCTCACGTTATCGTTCCATCCCCCAAATTTGTGAAATCATCCATACATGACTAATCTTACAACTAGCAGAGCGTTACCGGCTAAACATGTTATAATCTCTTGACATGCTTCGAAAGTCACAGCCTGGCATCTCCACCCAGGCCAAGTGACAAGGTGGATCAGGCCAGGGATTCTGCTCGCTTTGACCAAAGCTTAAAATAACCCCTCAGTTTGATCTGACACTTTGAGAGGAGGAAGGGGCAGGGGGGTTTGCGCTTAATGCTAATGGGATACACACTCAACCAAGTTGGACTAGCCAGCTGCTACTGTGTGTGCTGCTATAGGGTTATTGTGCCCTGGCTGGTAAATACCTTTATCAAGTCGCTGAATAAACTACTATGGATTGGATGATCAGGATGGAATTTACAGTGCTGTAAAAAAGTATTATCCCCTTCCTGATTTCTGTGTTTTGTGCATATTACTCACAAAGGTTTCAGATCATCAAACCAATTTTAATGTCACAAAGAGATAACCCACGAAAATACAAAATGCATTTTGTTGGCCCGATATGAAAAAAGAATTGCCCCCTGAATCGAATAGAGTTGGCGCCACCTTTAGTAGCAATAACAGAAATCAAACGTTTACTAAAATTGGTTATGAGTCTTCCACAAGAGGAATCTTGGCCCACTCTTCTTTACAAAATTGTTTCAAATTGGCCATATTGGAGGCTTTTCTGGCATAAACTGCCCGTTTAAGGTCACAACCCAGCATCTCAATTGGATTTAAATCAGACTTTGATTTGGCCACTAACAAACCTTCATTTAGCTTTTTTTGTTTTTTAGCTTATTTTTGAGCAAATACAAAATGTTCAGTTTTTGACTCGGTCCACAGAATGTTTTTCAAAGGATAATCAATATCTTTTTGTCGAATGTGAGGTGACTCTGTCCTTTTTTGACCGCAGTGGTTTTCGCTGGGGAACTCTTGCATGGATGCCATTTCTGGACTATGTCTTTCTTGGAGTGGAGTTACAAAAACTGACCTTGACTGAGGCCAGCGAGGCCTGGAGTTCATGGGATGGTTCTGAGGTTCTTCTGTGTTCCTACAGCCTTGGAAATGCCTTAGTGACCTTTTCCGGACTGATAAGATGTGTATCACCTTTTTCTAATTTCTTCTGGAATTTCTCTTGTCATGGCATGTCAATGGTGTTCTTGAGATATCATAACTTACTCTGTTGAACATATTCATTTTAAATTAATTCTTGATTCAACACAGGTGGTGGACATCAATGCTAGGTGTGGTCTGTGGAATTTACCTCAGCTAACTAAAACTGTGGTTAGTCACAGTTACTCTGTGATTTAACAATGGGACTTTTTCACATAGGGCCAGAAAGGTTCCTTACTAAACATAATCAACATTTCAAAACTGCATTTTGTTTTTCTTTGGTTTTCTCTGAGTGACATTCAAATTTTACTGTATGTTCTGATATCTTTGAGCGATAAATATGAAAAAAAACACAGAATCCAGGAAGGGGGCATATACTTAATTCACTGCACGGTAGCTGTTGATTGTGAAGTATGGTCCTTGACAGCCTATCAGTATTGAAAGCAAACATGAAGTCACCATTCTCAGTGGACTCAATGAGTTTGTGGTGAAGTTTTTTGGACCACAAGGAAGTGAGTATTTCTTTTGCCACCTAATGCATCCTTAATACATTTTTGTCCCTGAATCTAATTATACATTCACTGCAAAATGGAAGAAAAAAGGGGTTTTCTCAATTATTTAACCTTTTTTTAAATTTCATAGTCAAAGCCGCATCTTTACATGTTTAATAAAAGTTCTCTCACAGAAGACGCGCCCAATTGTTTTTTTTTTTCAGCGCCGTACGAGGGCGGCGTGTGGAAGGTGCGAGTGGATCTGCCCGACAAATATCCTTTCAAATCGCCATCAATAGGTAGTGTTGCCCGTTATGTAACTATTTTATATATTGAAAACGTTTATCTCCAGCCAATCTTTTATTCCCCAGGATTCATGAACAAGATCTTTCATCCCAACATCGATGAAGCGTGAGTATCGAAAGAGCCACTAAGCACCACATTCAACGAAAACGTTGCCGATCATGATGTTTTTCCTGGCTTTATTAATCCAGCAGTAGACAGGCCGGCTCTTCTGAAGGACGCCGTGCTACATGGTCTCGCAGGTCCTTGTCCCAACCCCATTGAAACACTTGTTTCACAGTACCAGGCACTTGCAGAGAGAAAAAAACAATAACATGGTTAACCCTGAATGCATTTAGAACAAAATGGATCAAAATTAGCTTAGATTGACCCCAAGGAATACGTAGTGTGTTCCAAATCATTCACAATATGGACAGTGTCATTTTGGCATAATAGAAGAGCAAGACAATGTTTTTCCTCATCTTGTATGCCCAATCTTAAAATTCCTGAATGCACCCAGATGTTTAAAAAAAAGTCCAAGAATACACCCAACGTTAATAACTACCAATATTTAAGCAATTTTTGCTTTCTAACAATCTGTAAAAGCGAATGTATGTTCAAAGTGATCGGGTGGGAAACAACTTTTCTATTGTACCTAAATGCTTTTGGTATTTCCGTAAAATAAAAACAAATTCTATAACGTTTTGTACCGTAAAACAGCACCAATTTAATTTCCCTTTAAACAGGATTGAAAAAAAAAGAATGATATTCATAGTCAAGGTATAGCTTAGTCTTTTGAACTTTGGGTTATCAAATAGTGTACCACCTGCAATAAAGTCTTTAAAGGCATTGAATTCATTATTCGAAACATACGGCCTGAATTGGCGTTGAGATGTCTTAATCCAATTTTTGAAAAGCCTAATAATGTGAGCACATTAACAAGATTTATATTTTTTGAACTAAAAAGATTTAGTAAGATTTATCAATTGTCTTTTAATAATTTCACCAATTTACTTTGGTTGCAATATGGCGTGACCACAATAACTGAACTTTCAAAACGGTGGTGTAGTTTCAGTCAGGCCTTTCAGAGCAGCAAGTTTCTTAGGTCCACCCACAATACACAAAGCAACTTTGGACTGAGACGCTTACTTTGAACAATGAAAAAGTGTCAATCTAATGAGAATTGGCTGTCCCACAAATGTTTTTTGCCATGGCTAAATGCTGTGCCAGGTAATGTGTATGAAGCACAATGTTTTGTCAGCAAACAATGTATATAGTTTTTGTTTTGTTAGTTTCAATTTAACTCTCCTTAAATGGGATTATAAAAGACCCTCTTTTCTTCCTATTAGGCAGAGAAAATAGTGTTCCTCCCCACGATCATGCAAATAAGTTCCAAAATATTCCACGCGCCATGGTGAGAAATTCATTTTCAAAGTAGACTGTTTGACCTCATATCACTCACAGCTGACGTCAGCAGATGACTACGAGAAGCAAAACAAACCGCGCGTCCCGTTGAGAAACAGACAGCGATTTTAGTTATCAGCGAATGCATAGAGCTAATTTCAGATTGGGAGAATTGGAACTTTACTTACTGCGTTGCTAGGGGACTTTTTTATCCAAGTTGATCATCAAAGGGTAAGTTTACCCTACATTGTGTACAGCGTGCGTTCCTTTTTGACTTTGCCTCATATTAGGTATATGATTGTGACTTTTCCTCTTGTGCTGCCGCTTGTCTTTTCCATTATCATAATATTGTTTAGACAACTCCCCCTTAGCGTGCGGGCTCCTGAAGGCCTCCAGTTTTGTCTGGTCTAAGTTAGCCCCATTAGCTGTCGGCTAGCTGGCCAGCCTCTCGTGGTCATTGTTTTTTATTGCGGCTGGGTTCATGTTTTTTGCTTTTCCAGGGCTCGCAGTTACCCTGGCTGCTTACTTTATGTTTTCAGTCAGCCTGCCTCCCGTTTTTTTCCGCCGATCGATCCCGGTTCATCATCTATAGCAGCCGTCTAGCCTGCCGTGTTCGACTGGTTTAGCCAATGTTAGTTCTGTGTGTGTTGTTTTTGCCAATTCGCCGTATTTTGGCTGCTGGCCATTTATTGTACCGTTGCTGCACCCACCTGCGACACAACGCTTGGCTATTTTCCACAAAACTAGCGGAACTTAGCTTATAACACCCAAAACATTTTCGACTAGTTAACTTGTAAACCATTAGGGTGACTGGCTAACTAGGGTGCTGAGGCGTGTTCAGGAGAGTGATCAGACATGTAGTCTCTTGATAATCGCTTGCCGCGCACTGCTGAACGTTTTGTAATCGCTCACTGTGATTGCCTTACTGATCCAAAATGGCCGACGACAGTACAATGGATTTCGTTCTACAGCTTGCTTTGAGCGAGTTGGCTGATATGAGCGACAGTTCGCATATTGACACAGTTAAGGTTATCCTAAACGCAGTGGAAGGGTCATACCTGTCTTGCATTGTTCACAAACATTACCAGGCAATGTAAGACGATATGTTACATCGCCAACAGCACTCGTCAGGGTGAGATCCTCCATCTTCTGCACTGTCGACGCCATGTTGGAAATCAAAGTAAGCGGTCTTTCTCCCGTGATTACTCGGGCACGCGAGCGCTCAATAATCACTGGCCGTTCAGAAGCTAGCGATAGCTCGCGATAGCAATCACTCACTCTCCTGAACACGCTTCAGGTGTGCTTTATATGACGTCAGAGATTAGGAAGTACATAGGAAGTATTTTATTTGAGAGAGCGAAAGAGAGCAACATATTTTAAGACAAATTTCAGCAAAACGTCCAAACCCGCTCTCTAGGCAGAAGCGGATATTTCAGTGCACTTTATCTCACTGTGTGATGTTAAATGATTTGATAACATTTATAAAGTAATAATGCCAGAGCAAATCAACAAATATTTAAATAAAGCTGAAATAGGAATCGGCACACATCTGATGCTATCTAGATCCACGTGAATTACCCTAAATAAATCTCAGCTGCTCTTATGAGCTTTTGTTGACATTATGTTTTAGCACCATGTATCTTTTCCTCCATCAATGTTTTAAACTGCTCAAACCTATTTCCAATTTTTTTAATGCCCAGTTGCAGAAAACAAACATAAACATGAATTATTAATATCATGTGTGGACAGAGTGGAAGAATGGGTGAAGGGTATTTGACTAAAAGAGTATGTAGTGCAGAAGTGGTGGGAAACGGAATGAGAGGAAGGCCCAATATGGGGTGAAAGTTGCTCTGGATGTGAGGTATGTTAATTAAATGCATGCAGCCGTGTGTGCTAGCAATAGATGTGAGTGGTGAAGGATAGTTAAGAATGACTGATATGGACGCATATGATGTGGAGGGGGTAAACCTGTATATGCTGTCTGGCCTCTTGGCCGATTGCTGGTTTCATGGCACAACAACTCACCCCTTGTTGTGCGGTGGGCTTAATGTTCAGTGTAAAGTTGGGAAGAGTGAAGGGAATGAATGTTTCGTCAATGTGGGTGTTTTTGACTCTAGCCACCTCCCACTAGGGGGTTATGGCTTTGGTATATTGAATGATTGATCATCTGATGGGAAAATGGTGCACCACAGAAGAAACATTCAAGTTTCTGCTTTAAAACAAAATAAATTACACTTTACAGTTTGGCTTTTCTTGAATGACCACTCAAGGTGCTTAAAATAGTGGCAGGTATGTGCTGAGTCATAATATAATTGGTTAATGCTGAGCACAACGGCAAGAAGAAAGGGTGCAACCTCCCTTCATTTGAGTGGAACTGGTTATTTCTAGGACAGTTTTGGCCTATTATACCTGCTGCGATTGAAAATAAATGGTTCTAAAAAATTTGCTGCTTTCTCCTCCATCCAGGTCAGGAACAGTGTGTTTAGATGTCATCAACCAGACGTGGACAGCCCTTTATGGTAAGTGTGGGAGTCTGTGTTAGAGGTAAGATTGGGCCTAAATAATACAGCCCGACCCGAGTCGCTGGTATACAAACCCGAAACCGCCAAAACCTGACTGATTAACTTGATTTGATAACCGAGCTTGAAAGAAACCCAAAGCTTTACTCCGGCCGTGCGTGCTTCAGCGCCAATCTGTACTGTAAGTGCAGCGCTAAAATGAACGGTTCGGCGAACAAAAGTGAAAGTGAACAAAATGGCACTGAAAAGAAAATTAAATTCTGCAGATTATAAACTGCAAATAGTGAAAGATTTGGCCAAAAAGCAGAAATTGCTATTTAAGGTCAGCAAAAACATAGTGCCAGAAAACATCCGTAAATTATTCATTTGGAAAGAGGGAAATTATAATTTAAGGGGCTGTAGTGAATTCATAATCCCAAAGGTGAGAACCACTAGGAAAAGTAGGTGCGTGTCTGTGTGTGGAGTCAAGCTTTGGAACGGATTTGCAAGACGAGATCAAACTGTGTCCATCTATTCACCTGTTCAGGTTTAGATACAAAGGAACATTCCTGGCGGAATACAGAGATGAGGAGGGTGGGGTATGAGTGGTGCGGGAGATTGGGAATAATGCGTCTAGTTAACATTGGGTTATTGTTGCTATTCTTATATGAAAACTGTTATTATTAATATCATTACATTTGTTGTTATATCATTGGTATATTTGGTGGGGAAGATGAAGGGGTAGGTAATATAAGCATTTGCTTCTTACTACCCCTTTTCGAACATATTGTAACGTTATTTTGTTATTGAGTTATTGTTTTTGTTCTGTTTTTATTTGGATGTTCGAATAAAGTTTTTTATTCATTCATTCATTCAAAGTCTGTAAAGCTTGTAAGCTATTGGCAAAAAGAAGAAATGACATCTGATGTGAGGGAGTCAAGTCATGTTTATTTGTATAGCCCTTAATCACAAAGAGTCTCAAAGGGCAGCACAGACCACAGATTATTGCAAACGACAGACGATTATCACATCATCCCCTGATCTAAAACCTACATCAGGGCAAATAGGGAGGTGGAAGGAGGAAGGCACGCGTCTTTTACCCCAACACCGGGAAGGAAAATTTCTTTGGATTTAGTGATTTGGAGTTAAACTGATAGTTTGGTAAGCATTTTCCTTATCTAAATTATTACTTGAGCAAAAGTAAGTTCATGCTGTGTAGATCCTCCACAAAGGGAAAAAGATAATAAATTAATAAATAAATATGACCAAGGAGAAGCCTGACCAGCCCGATGATTGACATTTTAAGTTCGAACCCGGCCTGACATTTGGGGCCGGGTTTGGGCCCCGGCCTAGGATCTTACCTCTACTGTGTATTCAATCTTCATTCATCTTTTGAAGCAAGGGGAGAAGTAATACCAAAAAGGTGCCGCAAGCTAGGTCAGAGGCCTAGAGCGCCCTCTTTCGCTTTAGTGTCGATATAACGCGTGAAATGATATTTTGGCAGTAAAGATTGAAAACTCAATGGTATAATTATATGTTTAGAATTTTACACGTAAGTCGCAACTGGAGTATAAGTCTCACCCATGTCTGGAATATACGGTCGTTTATTTTACTTTGAGTTAGTCTTACTCGCTGCTGTTTTGCGACATATTAGAATAGAAAGTCCAGTTCGTCTTCCTGCATGCTGACTATCTTATTTTGTTTCTCGCGCTCGCCAGATCTGACCAACATCTTCGAGTCATTCCTGCCTCAGCTGCTGGCCTACCCCAACCCCATCGACCCCTTGAACGGAGACGCGGCCGCCATGTACCTGCACCGGCCGGAAGAGTACAAGCAGAAAATCAAAGGTGAGCCGGGAAAGAAAACGACGGAAAACGGAAGGCGGGACGCATTCGTGACTTGTCTCGTCTGTGCGCGCTTCAGAGTACATCCAGAAATATGCAACAGAGGAGGCGCTAAAGGAGCAAGAGGAAGGGGCGGGCGACTCCTCATCAGAAAGCTCCATGTCGGACTTCTCCGAGGACGAGGCCCAGGACATGGAGTTGTAGTGGCGGACCGCTTCCCGCAGCCCCCACAGAGACTTTATTTCCTTTCCTAACCCACCACAAAGCAGATTTATAATATTCATATTTAAACACCATTATTTTTATTATTATTATTATAACAAGGATTTTTATGACTATCTACCCGCCTCTTCTCCCTCCTGGCATTTCTTCCACACGTTACCCCCCCTTTCTTACGAGCGTGTTCCTAAGGGGAAAAGACAGTATTTGAACAAGAGACACACAATCACGCACAGGGTACGCCGCTACACCAACGCGACCCCCGTTCTCGGACGCCGATTTTTTTTGGGGGGGGGGCGTTGTCGTCGCCAAAACGGCAACTTCACAATTTTTTTTCATTTCCTCGAATTTTCTTGTCCGCAGTGTTATTCCAAAGCAGGAGGAGAGGACACACTCTGTTTTGCGTGTGTGTGTGTGTCCCCACTCGCATTTGCATGTTTACACTTCTAAACATGGCTGTCCAAGTGCTCGGAGAGGACCGCGCAATGTGTTCCCCCCCCTCTTAGAATGCAGTAGCGCGGATCCGGCTCGCCTCGCCTCCTCTGTGCCTCGTCGACAACGAAAAAGGAAGGTGGTCAAGAGAAAAAAGAAGCACATTTGGTACTCCTCTTCCTCTATGGACAATCTACACTTACGCTAACACATAGCTAGTTCCGGGTCGCGCGTCCTTTGATAGATAGCTTTCATATGGCTTTACTCTTGACTTT
Organism: Urocampus carinirostris; assembly: GCF_059441175.1. Taxonomy (NCBI): domain Eukaryota; kingdom Metazoa; phylum Chordata; class Actinopteri; order Syngnathiformes; family Syngnathidae; genus Urocampus; species Urocampus carinirostris. The sequence goes on from NC_142359.1 coordinate 33,594,739, forward strand.
TTTGGGGGGGGGGTTTTAGTGAGTTGCCGTCTGTCGTGTGATATTTGTACAGGTGTTTTTTTTTTTTTCTTGCCCATCGGAAACGAGACGCACGTGGAAAGCTGCCCCTCTGTCTCGGGTATGTTTTGCTTTTGCGGTCCATTACAAGAGGTCGGGTGTAGCGGCAGGCAGCCCGGCTTCTTTCTTTCCCCAGGTTTGGTGTTTGGTGTCAGGAGAAGCCAAAAGCTCCTTTGCAGCTTCTGACGGGTCTCTAGAACGTAGGTGACGGACACGATCGGGCCCGCCGAGGGTTTTAATCCGCTGAGAGAAGTACAAGAGAAAAATGACTTGCCATTTGAAAGACGTCTAGTGGCGCCAGCCAAAGCCAGTCCCCACTCACAAAGCAACAAGGGGTGTAATTCTTCTTTTTATTTTCTTACACTTTTCTCTTCGTGTCTCTCGATTTCTTTTCTCTTTTTCTATCTTTCTCTACCCCTCTTTTTATCCTCTCTTTTTGTCTCTTTATTTCTCCCCTGTTGTTCTCTCCTTTTCCCTCTTTATATCTGTCTTATTTTTTTCTCTCCTTGTTTGTCTTTATTTTTTTTCTCTTTCCCTCTCACTATTCCTTCTTTCTTTCTTTGCCTCTCTGTCTCTCCATTTTTTCTCATTCCTTCTCTTTTTTTCTGCGTTCACCTCTCCTCTCTTTTTGTCTTTCTCTTTTCCTCTCTCTGTCTTTGTCTCTTTCCCTCTGTCTTTCTACATCTCTCGTTTTTTCATTTTTATTTTGCATTCTCACTCTAACTTTGTTTTATTCCCTCTTTTTCTCTTGCCTTTCATCTCTCTTTTTATCTTTCTATCTCCCTTGCTCTTTCTCTTGAATCTACTGGTCCCTATGAGAGTTTTCTACCACGTGGCCTCCGAGCCTAAATGAGTATGACACCCCTGCTCTAGAAGATGCCAGAAAATGTCTTTCTCTTCTCCTTCCTCTTCATTCTCGATCCTAACCACCATACCATAATATAATGAATAATTTCTAATCCCTTCTCCTTGAAGATAGTTCTTTTGTTTTAAAAGTAATCCAGATTGGAATTCGACACTTCTTTTGTGCAGTTTTTTGCTGGATCTCTGAAATCCCGCATATATTGTCTAATGGGAGTAAGATTTAGAACAAACTAAGTGAGTTTGTAGTGTCCCTGGAAACCTGAGCGTTTCACTTGGGGTGCATTCAGGGAGCCGCCTTTGTACTTGCAGCACAGTGTTTTGGCCACTTCCCATCATGCACCTGTCCACGTGTTTCTAATTGTGCACTCGCACGCACACGTCCCCTTCCCGTTGTGTCACAAGTTTTGGACATTTCGGCAGCCTCACATACAGCATGGAATCTTTTTTAATTGGCCCAAAATGTGCGTCCTCGGTTGTGTTCACTTGCCTCACTTCTATTCCCCTTTTTAAGTTTCTTTTCTTTTTTTGGACATTGTGAAGTGGGCATGCCTGTAGAAACAAAACAAAAATGGACAAATGCTCTTCATGAATAGGCTTATAACCTCAGTGGTGTAAAAATATACTGTTATAACCTTTTTTTAATAAAACATTCAATGTGTACAAAATGACTGACTTAGTACTTATTTTTATTTTATTTTTCGATGTTTGTAATTTAACTCTTATGTGTCGAGTTTACCTAACAGGTACGTAACCAATACTGAACGTGGATTGTTTTCCCTTTCATTTTAATTCATCCAAGTGTTTAAATTGTTTACAACCCGGTTGTTGACATGACTTTGCTGTTTTAGGGCTTATTTACATACTACAATATGAGGGTAAAAATACGGCCCGCAAGCTGGATGAGGTTGGCTAAGGGTTTGAATCCAGCCCGCCATGGGAAGCATGAGAGATCAATGAGCTGCAGTTATAAGTGTCAGCTTGATGTCACCAATGCCAGGCACCACTCACAAATAACCTGGAGCTGTATCTCTTTTTGCTCTTCACTTTTTTCTCTCTCACTTGGTCTCTGCATTTTGTTTCTTTCTCTTACTCTTTATTTTTTTCTTCCATTTTTATCTTATTCTACTTCTATTCATTTTTTGATATTTGTCCCTCTTCTCTTCTGTTTCTCCCCCTTTTTCTGTCTTTTTTTTTTTACGTTTTCTTGATCTTTCTTTCTCTCACTCTTTGTCTCCCTCTCCTTGTTTCTTTCTGTTTTTCACTCTCTCTTTAATCTACTACTCTGGCCCCTGTGAGAGTGTTTTTCCACCACGTGGCCCCCGAGCTAAATGGAATATGACACCCCTGTACTACAATCATTTAAACGTATCCGTTTAGAAATGTACTGAAGTACAGATACATGTTACCGTTATTGTTCTCATCCAGCCAGCCCAAACTCCGCCTAGATGGGAAATCTCCCGTTCTTCCCGGTTAGCATACCTGTCAACCTGTACGGTTTTGCCCCACAAAGGACGTTAATTATGCATTTTAAGACGTGTACGACGTACAAGAAAATCTGTACGGAAAAACGCAAATTTGTCAATGATGGGTACCATTCGGTATACACCGACTATCACGTAACGGCAAATCATTCAAGTCAAACGAGTTCGCCACGGTAGCCTCTATCTCGGTATCGTTTCATTCGTTGCAAACGAAGCGAGCGTTTTTTCTCTACTGTGCGCATGCGTCTGCCGCCTGGGGATTTCCCATCATGCATCATTCCGATCACACGTGAAAAAGCGAAAGCAGAGCAGTAGGCCTACATTACAACATAGTTTTGAATTTTCTTTGGACACAATCATCAAGTCGCAATGGCCGACCCTGATTTAAAACGCCGTAAGTCATTCTGATCTGAAACCAAAAGGCGGGATTGTTTGAGTAAATTTGAAATGCATACAATTTCAAGTGGTAGTTGTGTAGTGAAAGGTCTGTCTCTTTTTAGAGAACCGTCTTTTTTGGCTCAACTCATTAAAGAGAGCCGTCTCTCAAACGACTCACTTGCTTTGATGCATCATATTACGAATCATTATTGTTGTATAAAGAACTTAAGAAAAAAAGGAAGTATAATGTGAGAAAATGAAAAAAGACAGGTTTGTGGTTATCCCTTTAATCAGTATATTACCAACAATAATTTGATGCAGGAAATTAATTAATAATTTGAATAAGAAAATTTATTATTCTACCTAATTATATTTTCATGTATTTTTCCCTTCTACAGTGAACCTCCAAGCTACTTAATCTTTGAACTTTTTTTATAATAAACGTCATTCATGTCGAGCAACTCAGTATCTCACAACAATTAACAATATATATGATATAACGAAACACGCGTACAATATAACATGTTAAACTACATAAATGAACACGTTTGAAAAAAAAAAATGGTCTAAGATTATTTTGTAAGGGAAAATACGACAGTTTGTAAGGGCATGGAGCCCTGGAGGTTGACAGGTATGGGTTAGTCACTCTGGCATTGGCGAATCTGATCTTGGAAAAAAGAAAGGAGTTCCCACACATCTGTTGTCTTTATATTTCTGTGCAGTTTGTTGTTTGACAATTTCACAATGGGAAACCTTCTGGTGCATCTTGAGATCTAAAAACCGATATATTGTCCATCATTGGCTGGCCATGGAACGTTCAGAGTTTCTTGTTGGCGGTTGTGACTTGGGTAGCGGCCTGGATGACTCGGTAGCGCTCCTTCAGGTTGCGCCTCCTCACATGCTCGTTGGTGATTTCGATGATGTTGCTGACCGGGAACCAACCTTTTTGTCCGTCCGACAGGCGGATGCCCTCGTACCAGCCTGCGGGAAGCGCGCAAGAAGGGCAGGCAACATGAGAAGCGCTTTTTCTTTGGGTCAAACCCGATCTCCAGACAAAAGTTAATTCTTCAGCGCATTTTATTTCTCTGTGTGACGGTTGATGATTTGATAAAATCTATTGAAAAATCAATAATACCACAGCCTGTGACCCATATCAATATAAATATACCACCTCCCTCCCGCAGTTAGTGTTGAGGCTCAAAACAAGGTGCAAGCAAAGTTCTTTTGTAAACATGCCACAAAAAACTGCAAACAAGGATTCCAATATATTCAGTGCAGACAATGCTGGGCAAGGAGAAGGAATTTGCGTGCTGTGTGTATAGCTCCGCCCATTCCTACTGCTCACTCAATCAAATTGCAGTGGCTGCTTTGCTGGAGCTTTTGAGTGTTTGCAGTTTGTTCTGTGGCTAGTCATCATAAAGTGTCTAAACAGTGAACCTAAATTGTTTAATGAGCTCCCATATAAAGAATTCTCTAGCAAGCTTCAGCCAAAATGGGTTCTGTTGGTGTGACACCTTGAATGTATACAAGGGTCAAGACTGTGCCCTATATACAGTATATATATATATATATATATATATATATATATATATATATATATATATACACCGAACCGAGCCATACCGTATATTTTAAAACAAATTTCAGCAAAAACGCCAAACCAGGTCTCCAGGCAAAAGCAAACTTTTTAGGGCATTTTATTTCACTGTGTGACGTTAGATGATTTGATCAAATTCATGAAAAAATAATGCCCGGACCTGCATCTTATATCAACAGATACTGTACACCACTTTAAACTCATGTCCTTCCAGCCGTTCCTTAAGATCATTAAGGCTTATTTTAACCTTCGTTATTTTCTTAAATAATGGTTTCAAAGGTGCAATTAGAGTTCTTTAGTAAAAATGTCCTAAAATACTGCAAACGAGGATTACAGACCTATTTAACTTCGATGCACACTCTGCTGTAATCATAACCAAGCCCACCTCTACCAAGTTTCTGGGTTTTTAACTTTGTTCTGTGGGTTTTCATCATAAAGTTTCCCAACACTGAACATATTTTGTATAGAATCTCATTTAATAATGTATCTTTTTAATGATTTACAGCCAAAACGTGGTCTGTTTTCACACCTTGACTATAAACGGTAGTCGGGATGTGCCCTTTGTATACTGGACCGAATCACTTTTACTACTGGCATTATTGTAGCCTAGATGGTAGTGTGCCGGCTTTGAGACTGGGAGGTCGCTGGTTCGCGCCTCGACCGAGACATACCTAATTGGTATAATGGCGGCGCCCTCTGGCTGCGGCTGCACCGACTCGCTACAACGGGTCAGGTGTAACGACATTTCGTTCTGTGTACATTGTTACAAAGAATGACAATACAAAGGAAATTATTATTATTATTATTATTATGTGGGCTATGCCTGCAGCAAACTTGACTGAGTTCGTAAAACTAAGAACCCTTTAGATTAATTCTGCATGATCAGAATTTTTTTCTCCAAGCCATTATTACTTGTGAAAAGAGCTATATGTGGCTCGAGAGCCACAGGTTCCCGACCCCTGCATTCGTGAATAAATTTACCCTCAGATTCCAAACGCTGCAACAGTTTTTGAGATGTTCTTAAACAGTGTTTCCCAACCTTTTTATGAAACAGGACCCTTTTCTTAATTTAAAAATATGGAGGCACATCTTCTGTCGGGAATGTTTAAAGAGGAATAACCGGCAGCAGTTTCTTGTTTTTTTTTAAGCTTAAATGGACATGTTGCCTTCATTGACAGTTCGATGTTTCTCTTATCTGTGTTCACCATGACTTAGGAGGTCATAAACAGGATTTATTTGGTGTTCTACCACATTTTTATCCTGTTTTACGAGAACAACAGCAACAAATTAATGCTTAAAATGAGCAAAAATGATCTGCCAGTGGAAAAACATTGTTTAAAACTTTTTGACTTTTTTTTGTTATAACAAGAAAATAATGTGCTAATCACTTACTTTATTTATTTATTATTTGTAGTATAATCTTAAACAGAATAAGTTATCAAATATATTATACTATCTCATGAGCAGATGACTGGTGTATCGAAAAAGAATTATCTGCTGGCACCTATTGATGTGGACAAATGTTACTGTAACTCGGATGATCACCGGAAGAACACTACCTACCTACCTACCTACCTACCTACCTACCTACCTACCTACCTACCGAGTCTAAGTTTGACATATTTACTCTAGTGCAGTGGCAGAGCCCCCTGGAGGGACGCAGGCGCGTGTGACTTAAGGAAACTTTTTTTTTTTTTTCTACTTTCCCAGAATTCATACATCAGACATCTCTTGTTCTCATTCAACCAGAATGATAGGATGACGACAGCCAGTGCAGGACAAAGACTAGGAACCTTCCCGTGGTGTCCTGCGAAGGGCTCTCTCCCGGGAGCCTTACGAATCCAACTCAATCCACTCAGACTCGCTCTCTCTTTCTTTCTTGGTCCTCTCTCCTTCTTTGTTTCTCCTTTTCTCTCTTCCCCCTTTACACTCTTGTCTCTCATTTTCTCTATCCCTCTCTTTCCTACTCTCTCCCCACCTCTCTCATTCTCTTTTCCCCCTTTTTGCGTTTTACTCTGTCTTTCTCTCTTTCTATCTGTCCCTCTCTTTCTCTCTCTCTCTGTTCTTCTTAGGGCGGGCGACTTCGAGAGCAACCCTGGCCCCAGTCCAAATGCCAGTGGTGCTTTCAAACCATTCGCTGCGGCCACACCCCAATCACCTGTACTACCTGCCCACGGGGCTTCCATAAATCATGCACCGGCCTGTCCGAACGTACTAAGGACTTCAGAGGCTTGGTTTGCTTGGGTCACACCCCGTCAGGCCTGGCGGCACAGGACAGTCGCAACCCCCTCTCCTTCGGAGAACTACGGAGCCTCCCACGAGCGAGTCTAGCGATACTAAGGATTACCGTTCAAGGTTATTAGCATCTCTGGACACCTTAATGCGAAGAATATAACTTAAACTGTATGTAATAACTGAGACTCTTTTCTACTGTCTTTTGAGATAAGTTTGCATAATAAGGACCTCTGTCCATGCCAAATTTATGCCTTTTGGCACATTTTCACAGAACTGTATAGCGTCTTATCAGGGTGATTGAGTTGTTATGTCTTGAAGTGACAGCTTAATTTATTTGGCTTCATGCTGTCCACTGCCAACATATTTAGCAGAGCAAGCACACCTGTCTTTGCTCATCCTGCTCTGTGGTCGGAGTGAAGTGCCACGTACACTTCAGCGAATGTCTTCTGGGAGGAAACGTTGGTTTGTCTCTTTACCCTGTCTCTCTTCTCATGTATCTGCATCTGCTTTATTATTTTTTTTTGTAGAGTTACTTGAGGGTCTGCTCAACTTTGTGTCTACACTTCATACTAAATGCTTGTACTCTGTGCTATATGAACTGCATGGAGGCTAAATGTAAACAAAACCCTTTCGATGATAACTCTGGCACTGCCCCCTAATGTAATGAAGGTGCATTTGCAGGAAAAGTTTAAAAAAAAAAAGTTCCTTGAAGTCAAACGCCCCTGCAACCCCCTTGACGGAGCCTCGCACTCCTCAGGGGCCCCCACCCCACTATTTGAGAAACACTGATTTAAGGGTTCAACCATTAATTTCACACTCGTTAGAAAAAATATTCTGATATTTGAGGTAAAATAACATATCTTTTGGCTCGACTATTGTAAAGTTTAGTCACTTGCGGCTGACTGGTATGTTTATAGAGTACTGTTAGTTCTGTGTTTTTTTGGGTAGTAAAGTGAACTTGATGCGTTATGATGATTTTAGTTTTCCTCTGTAGTGGTGTTCAATATCAGATCTTTTGTAATAAAAAAAATGGCCACTGATGTATTACCCTCGTTGGTTTTCCGTATAACGTTGACGATTTCGGTGGGCTCCAGGTTGAGCTCGTCAGCTTGCTGGGCCACGTACTGCTCCACGCACTGGACCTGGGGACAGTCTAACAAACGCCAAGGAGACTGCAAGTGAGCATAGCACAACTCGTGCATTCCTCTTTATTATACAATGCATGTTCCTACCCCAGGCGTCATAAACCACATCATCTTCTTCTTTGCTGGGGAAAGCTGCCATCCAACGGTGCATGTCCAACCTGTCAAGAAAGACAGACAGTTGGAAGAAGACTGAACAACATTTGTTTCAATGCCCTAGAGCAGTGGTTCCAACAGACCAAAAAACGTCTTTCCGGGGGTCTGCGACACGATGTCCGAGACAGTAATAATAAATTATTTTTCTATGGATCTTTTTTTTCTTAACTGTCTCACATCTATTCGATTCTGAGCCCATTCCAGATAAATGATGTAGGTAGAGCCGCACCCCAGCACTACAATGCCGGAAGCTTAGTAGAGAGCAAGAGTTAGAAAAGACAGATGGCACAAGAGGCAGGAGTGGACTTCACTTTGTGGTTTGTGCTGCACGAATCGTGCTGAATTGTCTGGAAAAGAAGAATCATGGGTTCAAGATCCTTTTGGCTTCAATCTTGTCACAATGCACGACAACGACAGGAAGAACTCATTAAACCCTGTCATTCATAAGCCATCCGTCAGAAATTTGAGAACAAGTCAAAGAGCACTTTTTGGTGCAAGAGGATGGAACTCTTCCCAAAACTCGCCAAATCAGCCGTGGAATACTATGTTCCCTTCATTACTAGATCCAAGTTTAAGGCTGGGTTTTCAACTCTTATTAGATGTGAAGACAATATAACATTATCTTCTGGAAGCTAATCATGATATGAGAACTACATTATGATTGATTGTGCAAAAATAAAAAGCAAAAGGACGTGAGCCACTAAAATTGAGTATTTCTCTATGGCATAGCTTTATCCAGCACTACATTATTGGTGAAAGTTTAGGTCAGGGGTATGGGAGATTTTTTAACGACATGCTGGGGGTCTGGGCCCAGTTTGACTTTGAGAACCAGTGCCCGACAGCAGAGGTGGGTAGTAATGGAGTACATTTACTCCGTTACATTTACTTGGGTAAGTCTTGGTAATTGTTGTACTTCTAGGAGTATTTGTGTATCCCTATACTTTTACTTTTACTTGAGTAAATTAATAAAGAAAGAACTGTACTTTTACCCGGCTTCATTAGACAACATTGAGATCGTTACTTCGTTACTGAAGAAATTCCATCCACGTGAGTACGCTTCTGTCTTTATTATGACTCAAAACTCCAGCAGGCTCTACCATGTTTAACCAATCAAACGCATGATCATATTCGACTTTTACTGATGAAAAAGAACAAAAATGTTGCTTAGCAATTTCGACTATGAAAAGAGCACCCCTGGCCTCACATCAAAAGCAGGTTCCCCTTAAAAGAATGCAAAACACCAGCTACAATATGCAATGTCTCTCTATTTTGTTTGCCTAAACAAACAAAGATTTCGGCGTTCAAGAATTCAACATTGAATTTGAGGAAACATGTAGCGGTCAGTTTCCTAAATTCTAATTTTAACTTTACTTTGGTTTTATTTGGTATTTATTACTTGCTTGTTTTATTCTTGTTTTATTGTTGTATGATATTCTGTGCACAGCAAACTTTGCTGCTTTGAAGTAAAATGTATTATTATCCTCAACCATCCACCGTCTTTGATTCAAGCTTACTGTTTTTAAAATTAGTTTTACATAAATATGTATATAGTAACGCTTTTTACTGCGCTGTATGCATATAAATTTAGCCTCACACACTCTCATATATATATATATATATATATATATATATATATATATATATATATATATATATATATATATATATATATATAATATTACTTGGTAATATTACTTAATTTATTTATTTGATTTCTCCTATTTTTTTATTTTTACTGTTTATTAAAGCACCTAAATTTACAATTAATATTTTAATATAATTTTTTAATTAAATTCATTTTTTTGTTGATTTTGGACTTTGATCATTTGATGATCGGATTGGTAGTTTAAAAAAATCAATAACTATAACGTTGCTGCAGTTACTCAGTACTTAAGTACAATTTTTGGCTCCTCTGCCCCACAGTCAGGATGGTGTAGTATCATTGAAATCTGTCACTAAATACAGTAATAATTGGATGAGTTTTGCAGTTATATCATTTTCATTACTTTAATCGCTATTACATCAGTATTTTGATTAAGATGGTAATTTAGTGGTGATTAACGCACTTTATGATTATCAATGTATTTGAATTTAGTTTTTTATTTCTTGCTTCATTCACTTGACGTCTCGATGTATCCTTTCATCTAGTCGTTATAAATAGAGTCTCTACATTGTTCTAAATGGTGTTCTGATTTACTGTTGGCAGGGAGGCCCCAAGTCTTGCCTTGAGTCGTATTCGAACTACCTGCAGGGAGTAGTCCGGACAAAAAGTGGTGTGAGGCTAAGATTTTAGGAATTTTCCACTGACTTTTTGTCGTAGCCTGCCATGATGCACCTCTCTGATATATCTATCTATCTACCTTGGTCATATCTCTCAAAAGGGGTGACCGACAGCAAGACAACATACAATAACAACAACAACAAAAAAAAAATGAAAAAGGGAAAAAAAATAGCAAAAAACACACACAAATATTTTTGGATCATGGCCCACCTAAATGCCCAAACGCCCAAACAAGTTAAGCACCTCGGCACCAAAGTTGGTCATGCTTTCGTCCCTCCAGATGAAACGTGACACAAAAAAGCGGCCATGTCAGGGTGACACAACACAATCTTTTGTTCAACAGCAAGGCCCGACAGCTTTCACTGGTTTACCCCTGCCGCATCATACAGGTGCTCTGCCCATACCTTAGAACGCGTCCAAAAATCCCACTATCCTTTTAAAACACCTCTGATATATACCGGTAAATAATTGTCAACTATTTAAAAGTTACACTTGTGAAACTATTATAGCCTTAATCAGTTCTTTATAACCGTACTGTCACAGTTGGTTTTTTTTTGTGTTATTTGTTTTGTGTTTTGTTTTTCTCTGAGGGACTAAAGATAAAAAAAGATCTTGTATCTAAATCTATTTTGTGCAACATATATGCTGTGTTGCAAATTAGGAAATCCAAACCCCAAAACACATCATGCCTGATTTAGCTGACACTAGTCTGACAGCTACCCTAAATTACATGCAGAATTTTATAATTGAAATGTCGTTAGTACACATGCTATCAGTTATATTGACAGACAAAGACCAAATTAGCATTGAGTGCCGGGACTTTAAAGCACCTTGCATTGACATACAAAATCAGAAATAAACAAATAGCCCTGTTTCCAAATCGAGCTGCAGGACGGCAACATCACGAAATGGTTCGGTTAGTGTGGGTGAATGGTGGCTGTGCTCACTGGGACGGCGCTTTGATGAGGCGCTCCATCATGCGCAAATTGTGGTTTTCCAGGAGAATGAGGGTGAAGCAGTTCTCGTAGGGCCCGCTGGCTCGCTCCTCTTCCAGTGGCTGGACCTTCACCAGCGAGCGGTGGGCGTAGTCTAGTACCACGAAGCGCTCGGTGCTGTTTGAGGCAAGTAAAGAAGCACCATTGATGATAAACGGTCGTCACCTCGGAGCGTTTATGACAGGGGCTACCGCGTTTCTCTCACCCCTTCTTGACGGTGCTGTTGGTGATAATCAGCAAGTCGTTGAAAAGGAAAACATAGATGGGGTTGAAGCGTACTCTCATTTGGAAGACAGTTCCTCCTCGGGACATTTCCTGGAGCTCTCCTTTCTTCTCCAGGAAGCGCGTTTGGGAGATAATGGGGATGGCCTGCACAGGAAGCACCATTTTGGAAAAAAAGGCTTACCAGGCGTAGGTTAGTGTCCGTATACCCTGCGCTTGTCAAACTCCAGCGATTTGGAAATGAGGATCAACTCCTCCATCTGCCTCATCTTGCCCACTTGTGTGTTACACTCGTCGATTATCTGCACAAATGTAAGACGTCAAAATGTGTCCTAGGCCCCAGGCAGGGATGAGTCTGACATCACCTTGGACACGGAGGCCAAAGCCTTGGAGGCTGCCTGCTCTTCTTTAGTCCCCTCTTTTGTTCTCTTCAAGATGTTCTGCAAGCACAAATTCAACGAGATTTTTGTCCAAGTTCGGGTTTGAAGTCGCTGGCAACATGACAGACTCGATTGGGTCATTGTGTTTATTTTTCTTTTAAGTTATCAGCAAGTACCGTCCTTTCTGGACTACAAGGCATACCTAAAAACTTAAGTTGCCAGAAATTCAAAAGTGCGCCTTATAACCCGGTGCATCATATATATACTGCAGAGTAGGGTGGTTAAAATTGGAAACGCATACAGTTTTTATAGGTGTGAGTTACTACACGACGTCTTAAAGTATTATTTCGTATTCGAGCAGGCGATTTATCTCTGGCCTGGATCGCAATACATTGTATGCATCGTAGTGGTATGGCGTCAACACTTTACCACTAAACCACCAGTAGTACAGTTGACATACGAAAAGTGATTAGATCTTATCTCACTATCACGCAATTTTTACTCACAGAAACACTGACTTGCAAAGCGCATTCTGATAGGTTAAACAGTCTCTCCAGTTCTTCACCTGTGCGTAAATAATGTTGTGAAAGACAAAAACAGAACACAGAAAGCCTTTCAACAAAATACTTTACAAGCTCTTTTTACGTAATGCTGAGTGACACTTGGGGGTACTTTTAAGAGTTAGGTAGTAGAGTGACAAAGCCCCCTCCCTCGCCAGGGTTACTCTGTGGCTTACCTCTATGAGCATTTTTATGCGTGTGATCCGCTGGAAGGGTAGCAACAGGAAGGACATGAAAGGCAGCCGCTGGCACTGTGGTGATTCTTGGAGGCGATTGATGACGGCGGCGAACTGCGTGTTATTCTTCCTGCGGCAAATGCAAAGGTGGGTAGGCGGCCACGGAATTGTTAGTACAGGGCGAGGACCGCCCCACACTTACATTAGTGAGGTGTAGGTCTTTTCCTGGTATATCTGGTTCCGCACGTAATCGATGTAGGCCGGGAAGTTGTGCTGAGAGTGGTAGTGAATGATGTCGCAGATGTCCGAGAAGAGGATGTTCTCAAACACGCGCTCTTCAAGGTCTTTCAAGAACCTAAAAAGGGATATTCGTGCTAGGTGGCAGCTTCCGATCACACTTTCAAGTGGTGGCTCATACCTCTCGCTAACCTCGCGGACCCGCAAGATGTTGGAGAAGAGAGGTTTTTTGTCCCTGATGACCAGCGTATCTTCCAGCTCGCGGTTCTCCAGGAAATGCTCCGTCAAAACGTACAGCGAGCGAAGATAGGAGGCCTCAGAAGTTAGCACCTCAAACATACTCTGCACAGAGTTGCACCTTAAAATAGGCCCACTGTAGTTTCAAATGCTGCGCCCACACTCTTACCTCCTGATACTTGCACTGCTCAGGGCTGAGCTGCTCCAGGATGCCGCTTTCTCGTACTTTGGGAAGGTTTTGCCACAGGGTGCCCTCATTGCGACCGGTAACCTCTATGGCGTAGTCAGCTGTGGCCACACTGACGTTCCGGCACACCGTTTGCCGGCGGATCTCTTTGGTGATAACGGTGGCCCGGTAGGTCTGGTAGAGAGGTTCTGACGCCGTGATAACAAAGGAAAAGCTGCTGTTGGTTTGCAACTAGTGTGCTCAAGCATCTTGAAGGATGTGTCTCATTGACACATTCCTTCGGGTTATAGCAGACTGGCTGTAGCCTGTGTGTGTGGATGTGTATGAGTTTTAGGCATTTGTGGGATTTATTTAAAATGTACTTTACAAATGAAAATTTGTTTTGTTTCTGTAATGCCCAATGCTGACACAAGATGGTGCTCAAAACAGAAACTCGTCATTTCTGATGGTTGGTATTTGTTAAGTTTTGATTGATTCAACCACTGGGCTCGCTCCCCATAAGCAGCCTATAAGTGACAAGTTTGCTACTAACCGTTTTGCAGCCGCGACTTCCAGCTGTTGGACAGCTCTTTTGGAGTTTCACATCTGCAACAGTGTCAACAAGAAGATTCATAAATGGACAAATGAAATGTGTGGGAGGGTGTGACTTGCTATTGTGACCCTTAGCGCAGTGGTTCTCAATTATTTTCTGTCATGCCCCTCTAGGAAGACACATTTTTGTTGAAAAAAACTCAAGCGGCTTATCAGTGGGAATGGGGTGTAATGTCTTTACGTAATTTATTTGGCTTCACGCTGTCTGCTGGCAACATAATTTAGATACAGTAAGCACACAAGTCTTTCCTCGTCGCAGGCGCTACATATAATTTGTCATATTTCCTCGTCTCGGTTTTCCGGAGGAGACTTTCTTTTGTCTCTTTATCTCCGTCTCTCTTCGCCTCTCTCTTAAATCTTTTTTCATGGTGTAACTTGAGGGTTTGCTATACTTGCAGTCTACACTTTATACACAGAATGTTTTTGCAAAGCGCGAATGTGCACTGCAAACAACTACTTCACCACGGAGCGCCAATGCACCCCAAAGTAATGGAGGTGAAATTGCACTTTTGTTTTGGACAGTTTCCTGAGAGTAAACGTGACCCCCCCAACCAAACAACCTCCCACACTCCTAAGGGGCCTCACTATTTGAGAAACACTGCTTAAGAGCAAGTCACTGACCCCCAGTTTCTCCTGATGTGAATGGGAGGGGAATGATCAGTCAAGAGGAAAAACCCTATGAGTGCGTTGGAAGTTCAAGACGTTTTGGAAAATGTTAGGAACAGAGCAGATGAATCATCTCATGGATTTTGTTCCATCAGCTGTCTATCTGGAATTTTAGCGCATCAATTAGGGGGCATTTTGGTAATGAAGCTATAAAAAGACTGAACATTAGCAATGTAATGAAGAAAGTGGTGCGTCTGCACCTGTGGTAACTCACACTTCCGTTGACTCTTCCTTGGCACATTCCGCATTGTCCGCATCTACAAGGCACATGGTCATTTTTTGGGCTGGACATAGCTAAGCACTCGCTGCTTGCATACCATCGTTCTGCTCGGAAGTGCTGTTGTCCCTGCCCAACTCTACTCCCTTTGGCAGAAGCGGTGGTGGTCTGTGAGGCAGAAGCGGGCTGGCAGGCAGCCGGGGTCCAGTATGGGACTCTTGAGTCATGGGCATGCGAGGCGGTACAGTAGGCGGCACCTCCTCCGAGGCGTCCTCCTTGGTCATCTCCGGGGGCTTTGATCGCCGAGCCGGCGTGGGCAGCTTGGCTTGTGGCTCCTCTACTACTTCCTGAGGGGTTTTCTTACTATGCTGGGGATCTACCGTGGGGATGATGGACTCGTAAATGTCTTCGTCTTCTGTGATTGATTTGTGCTGGGCTGGCAGAAAGGAATTAAACTTGGCAGATGCAGAAGAGGCCCCAGGAAGTGGCGCGGGATTGAGAGGTCCCGGATCCGAGAGTCTTCTGTTGGAATCGCTCAACGTGACAGCCAACAAGTTTGAAAATTTGGCTTTTTCCAGCTTGCCGTCCTCCCCAAATGGGCCGACAGTGTCATGTACGACCTCCTCATCACTGCTCCTGCCAGCGCAGGTTTCCTCCTCGAAGTCCACTTGCCCATCTGTCTTCTCACTGTCCGAGGGGGCCGACTCAGAGCCCTCCACCTCTAAGATCTCGCCACTTTCGCTGCCGTCTTCCCCTGGCAGAGGCACCCACACAAGTTTCATTCCAGGCCGTTTGAAATGGCATGCGCAGCAACAGCTGGGGATGCGGCAAGAGTCTGGTGCCCAATCTAAGGCATCCTGCTCCTCTATGTTTACCACCTGGGACCGGGCATCCACCTCCTTTCCGTCAGGCTCTAAAAGACAGAAGGCAAAGAGAAAGCTCAATTCGGAGTCACTCTAAAGCGCCTCCAAGACTTACCCAGCCAGGCTTAGCTCCACTTTCAGCTCAGCTACCGAATCAGCGTTCTCAGCTTAGCGTTTTTGAATGACAAAGCAAAATGTTTCGATTTGAAAGTGATGTCTTGTAACAAACACTCAAACATATACCCTTGCAGCATTTACTGTTTAAAAGCACATTTTTTAAAGGTGCTGTATGGAATTTGGAACCTTTCTACTCACTGACGCCATCTTCTTGCTTAAATGATCATTGCAGCCTCTGTCAAGCTCCTTGTGTGGCTCGTGCAAGTACATGCATTTCTTGGATGCACTCGACTAAACTATTCTTTTTCATCTTTTTTGGTGTTTGGGTTAGCGTTTGGACAGTATTTAAAACAGGCCTATTCTTACTTTCACTGTGTTCATGGTACACTAACAAAAAAAGGCAGGGACAAACATGAAATCACTCTCCACTCACCAGAATACTCCTCCCCGGCCCCCCCATTCCTGCTTCCTATTGAGTTGCGCGTCCTGAACAGTGTTGCTAAAAGTAAGATAAAAGCAGATAAGCTAGGTGGAAAAAAATATTTTAAAGGCTATTTGCACTCAGTTGGGCATTCTACTTTCACCTTTTTAAGGTCACCTCAAACAACGCACCCCACCTTTCTAATTGTACCTTGTGATGAACAATGGGAGGGGCTTAGTTTGTATAAAGGGCGGTTTTGTCCAGGTAAAGAGTGTGGACTAACAAGTTTAGTACTGGAGAGGAAGACTGGGAGAAGCAGCCCAGGGAACATCCAACCTGTTTATGGACAAAGGTAGTTCTCTATAAAGGAAAATACATCCTTTTTCTCCGGCCACTAATTTAGTACTTTTTAAAGCTATTTGTGTCTTTTGACCTCCGCTCCTTTGAACATAGCACTTTAGAGGCACAGGAAGACAATCCCTTTGACTATGACTTTTTTGAACAGAGACACTTAACACACCTCTCAGTCGTGTGGGAAATGAAAAAATGATTGGTTAAAATAAATGTATAAAAGTCAAAAAATTATAAAAAGCGAACTGCTGCTGTGAATGTGTGAGAGAACTATAGCAATCGCAGGTTAGAACAACGAGTCAAAACAAGGAAGTGATCATGTGTGTGGGACAGAAACGCTTGAAATTGAAACCGTGTCGCCTGCTGTTTTGTTACGGTTCCTCACGTTCAAACGGATGTGAGACAACAATAAAGCGGTCTTGTGACAAATTCAATTCATTTACAGTCATTGCAGCCTTCTGGGCTCATCACGACCTTGGCATGGTGTACCTGAGCGGCCCCCTTGGGCGGCATCATCACCATCCTCTGATTCGTTGCTCTTGGTCTGCCCGAGCCGGGTCCTCTTTTTGGGTAAAGGTGGCGGCTGAAGCGGGCTGGGTTTAAGCACATGGTCACCTCGGACCTGGCCGCGACCAGCCGCCTTGTGTTTACTGAACTTGTTTACAATTCTCCTGACGTTTCCCCCCGAGGGGCTGGCAGCCCTTCCATTAGTACTGGCGTTGTCCTCCCCAGAGGGGAGGGCGGCTCGCTCGCTGGGTTTTGGGGGCAGTTCAGGCCTGGATTTGGCCTCGGCCGGCTGGGCCAGCATCGTGCTGTGCGATCAGAGGCCAAGCTCGACGGGACCTTGTGGATCCGAACACCTCATATGGGCCTGCAAAACAATTAAAGGCCTTGTTAGGGGGACACCTAACCTAACACAAAAAAACACTGCAAAGCACCTGTTTTATGATGGACACACAAATAATAATGTTAAAAAGGACTACTGCTGGGATGCTTAACTCAGTTTTGCTTTGGGGCCAGACCCAGACTGAACTGAGGCGGGTAAAAGAATGTCAACTCCAAATTTTTAGCTCTGATTTTTAATATTCTGCTTTATCATACAGCCTACATCAGTAACAATCCCCACAAATTATAATCGCAGATCAAAATGAATCTTTTCTAAGCAAAAAACACTACTGTATTTTTTAAATAAACTATTTGCCTGGTAAATGTGATGCATCTGATCATAATTTCCACCTATGAGCACAGTTTCTTGTATCTTATTTTTTTAACCTACCCTCTATTAGTGTTTTTCAACCAGTGTGCCAGGGCAGCAGAAAATTGCCCAATTTCAACTACGCAAAAAAGCACGTCATAGTTCAGTCTATTGCCTTTCTTCCAGTGATGACCTGGGTATGTGTAATATTCATCCTTACCAGTTGTTGGCAGCAGATTACAGTATTATTTTTATTATTTTTATACATATTCTTTGCGCGTGCGGTAGTCCAAGAAAATATATTCATTAACGTACTTTGTTTCAAGGGGGTGTGACCATTTTTTCTGTTTTTAATATAGGACACCTGCAAAGGAGATCTCATAGGATCCCAGTTCCTTATTTTAACCATTATTGCTTACCATTTTTCATTGTTATGACTATTACATCATTGTCGCCAATTATGTTGCTGTTCTTTTGATTTCTACACCCAGCGCTGATCTGCTTTTTGTACCTCTAAAGATTTCATTATAAGAGAAGACTTAATGGAGGTACTTAGAACGGATGGAAATTTCTTCTTTGAAGGCTTCGCTTAAATTCTCTTCCTTGCTACAGTAGTTCCAAATCCATTGATGTATTATGTTCCTTATTTTGAGTATCCACCTAAGTTAAAACTTAACTTATTTAAGATTGCACTGTTGCACTTCAGAAAAAAATAGTAAAATCAATCACGTAAATATCGTGCACATCATTTTGCTGATTTTCATTATTTTCTTAATTTATACAAAACAAAATGAAAAAAAGTTAGGATGTAGTAAATGCAAAGTTGTTCAGAAAACACAAAATATAAATATAGTAAAAGAGGTTCAAATACAGTCAAATAAAAACCTCGTGTGCCATGGTGACGTATTGATTTAGGAAACATGATGGTCGTTTTAGGATTAAGAGGTCGCAGGTTTGATGCTTTGATCCTCTGTATTATATGTCGAAGTGTCCTTGGGCAAGACACTGAATCCCTAACGCCACCGATAGGCAGGTAGTTACCTTGCATGGCTGACGGTACGTGAGTGTGTGTGAATGGGTAAGTGTGAGACACATTGTAAAGTGCTTTGTGAGGTTTTCATTGACTTGAAAAGCGCTATATAAATGGAGACAATTTATTTACATGATAATTTAAGGTTTTAGAAAAACAAACAAACATTTGACCGACAGTGTGACTTGAGAATTGAGTTGGGAAGCACTGCTCCATTATTTGCAATGTGCACAGATTATAGAGTGGAAGATGCAGAAGAGGCCCCAGGAAGACTTTTAAATCTTTTAAAAAACTATTAAATGGCAAAGCGATCCATAGGATTATTTCAGTTTATTATGCCTTAAAGCTTTGGATGATTTCAAAAGCCAGGGTTGACCCCTGTTAAACAAGGGTCGGGAACCTATGGCTTGCGAGCCAGAAAGAACTCTTTTCATGAGTACATATGGCTCGGAAATAAAATTATAATCACGCAAATATCATCTAGAGCGTTGCAATTTTGATAGGCAGAGAGTTTAATCTAGTACGCGCATGGTCGAATAGTATTAGGTGATCAGTTCAGTCCAGTATACAAAGCGCATGCTTCCCAGTATAGTTTCCAGTCACACCAGCAAAAGCTCATTAAATAATATATGATCATTGTTGAGAAATTCTATGATGAAAACTCACAGAACAAACTGTAAACACCCAGAGGTGGTCAGAGCTATGCACGATGCGCGGTTTTCTCTCTTCACCACAGTCTGCACCAAAGGTAAATAGGTCAGTATCCTTGTTTGATGAATTTTGTGACATTTTTTACAAAAGAACTCTGCTCGCACCTTGTTTTGAAACCATTAATAAGGACAAGAATGACGATCAAAATGAGCCTCAAGGATCTTAATGATTTGCAGGAGGAGGTAAGTATAAAGTGGAATATTTGTTGATATGGGATGCAGGCTCTGGCATTATTCTTATTTTATAGATTTTATCAACTCATCTAACGTCACATAGTGAAATGAAATTCGCTGAAAATTTACCTTTTGTCTGGAGAGCTGGTGTGGCGGTTTGGCTGAAGTTTGTCTGAAAATACATGGTACGGCTCCCTAAAAAGAAATGATCAAACTATTTTGCTATAATTGCTATTTTGGCCAGATACAGTGGCATGCAGTCAGGGGAGGCAAGTGAGCCTGTGCTTTGCATGCTATCATGGAAATATAAAATTAGATATATATTAAATGGTTTTATTTATTCACTGTTGAAGTTCTTTTTAATTTTCCGTTCAAAATTTTTGGATTTTCTCCTTTAAAATTGCTGAATATTCACATCATATTATGAGGTGGCAGTAGATCGCTTGCCTTGGGACCAAAATATTGCAGGTTCAATTCCGGCTCCTCCGAGTTAAATGTCAAAGTGTCCTTAGGAAAATAGTGAACCACTAATGCCTGCAAAGGGCAGGTCAGTGCTTGGCGGACCCCACTATGTGTGAGTGTGTGAAAGTGTAAATGTGATGTAGATAATAAAGTGCTTTGGGAGGTCTACATTGACTGGTTATAGCACAATAGAAATGCAGTCAAGTTACCCTTATCAATACAATTAGTATGTAACATTTTAATATGCTGAGCATCTGCAGATGCGTGCTATTCTCTTTCCTCATGGCCAGGATTCAACCTTAAACAACAAAAATAGTGATAGTATAAGCAAGCTAAAAGCAAGTAAAGCCATCCAGTAATTTTTTAACAACGCATGGACTTTTTTTCATAATGAAATGTTTATGATAATTGGTAATGAGTTTTTCATAATGCTGTGGTGGAGTATTGGCCCACTCTTCTTTGCAGAATTGTTTCATAGCTGCCATATTGGAGGGTTTCCTAGCATGAACTGCCTGTTTAAGGACAAAACACAGCATCTAAATTGGATCTAAATCCGAATTTTGACTTGGCCACTCCAGAACATACAAGTTCTTGTTTTGAGCCATTCAGAAGTAGACTTTCTGGTATGTTTCTGATTGTTGTCCTGCTGCATGATCCAAGAGCACTTGCGTTTGATGGCGCGGACTGATGGCCAGATGTTCTGGTAAAGACCAGAAATCATTATTTCGTCAACCAAAGTAATTTTTCCAGGTCCTAAGGCAGCAAATTAGCCCAGTTATGATCAGCGTTCATGACTGTACTATAAGAAAAACACTGGCCAAAAATGGCATCCAGGTGAGGGTTCCCAGGCGAAGACCATTGTGGTCACAAAAAAATAACACATGTCTCACATTTGCCAAAAAGCATCTTGATTATCCTCAAGACCTATGAAGAAACATTCTGTGGACTGATGAGTCAAAAATGTAAATTTTTGGAAGGTGTGCAGCCTGTTACATCTGGTGTAGAAATGGCACAGTATTCGACAAAAAGAACATGATGCCAACAGCAACGCATGGTGAAAAAGTGTGATGGTCTGGGACTGCTTTGCTGCCTCAGGGCCAGGACAATTTGCTGTGATTGACGGAATATTGAATTCTGGTGTTTACCATAAGATCATGAAGAAGAATGCTGGGCCTTCAGTTCGTGCCCTCAAACTCAAGTGCTCTCAGATCATGCAGGACAACGGTCTGAAACACACAAGCAAGTCCATCTCTGAATGGCTCTAAAAAACAAAATGAAGGTTCTGGAGTGGCCTTTTCAATGACCGGATTTCAAATCCATTTGAGATGCTGTGGTGTGACCTAAAACGGGCAATTGATGCTAGAAAGCAGATTTGAAACAATTTTGCAGAGAAGAGTGGGGCAAAAGTCTTCCACAGCGTGGCAAAAGACTCATTAAGAATTACAATAAATAATGATTGATAAATTGAATCATTATTCGAAAAAAGATTTCGTTGGGTTGTCTCTGTGAGGTATTACAATTGGTTTGAGCGATAACACATAAATTAAATCAAGAAAGGGGCAAATACTTTTACAAGGCACTGTACTTTGATTTTTTTAAAGATCAGTACGAAGTAGGGCAGCACGGCGGCGCAGTGGTTAGCGCGTGTGCAGCACAGTTCTGAGGTCATGAGATCGAACCTTCCTGTGTGGAGTTCGCATGTTCTTCACGTGCTTGCGAGGGTTTCCTCCGGGCACTCCGGTTTCCTCTCACGTTCCAAAAACATGCATGTCAGGTTAATTGGCCGGTCCAAATTGCCCCTAGGTGTGAATAAGCGGGTGAGTTAACGGTCTCTGTGTGCCCTGCGAGTGGCTGGCAACCAGTTCAGGGTGTCCCCTGCCGACTGCCCGAAGATAGCTGGGATGGGCTCCAGCACCCCCGCTACCCTACTGAGGATAAGCGGTGCGGATAATGGAAGGATGGATGGTACCAAGTAACAATTATTCTGTGATATATGTAATTGTGATGGGGTTTTTTTTTGTTTTAGCTGTGATGTGCGCAAGTGGCTGCAGGCAGCACGCGACGATCCGATCCTGATAGTTATTCGAGTTTTTTTTGCGAGAACGTAAACCAGCTCGTCCGACCAGTTTGCAGAGCAATAATCGGTGCCACTCAAGTCAGAACTTGCTCTGGTGGAAAGGAACGAGGTTTCAGGTTTCATTCGGGAAACTTTTTTTTTTTTGGATAAGATTACATTTTATCAAAACACTTCTAAGTAGTAATATTGATGACCTCCGATGTTAAACTATTGTCCAGTGAGACAATAAGCACCACAAGGTCTATTACTTACTATTCCACACTCTCATTTATATTGTTACGTAATCACCTAAAGAGGATCAAAGAGAACGCCCATGTTTGTTTCCAGAGGGAAGGAAAAAATGTTGATTGTTGCAAAGGAAAGGAAGTTTACTGAAAATCTTCTTGTGTCTCTTGTGTCTCTTAAAATCAGGGGTCACCAACCTTTTTGAAGCTAAAAGCTGCTTTTTCTGTGACCGATTAGCGCAAAGTGCTGCCAGTATTATATGTGTTTCTCAAATAGTTATTACCATGTCGTTGTGTAACTACCAGGTTGTAGTTATTAGAAGTAGGGTTCAAATAATCTCAGTCAAGAACTGATGAATTAGCCTTACATAAGGGCACTGAGTGATTACCATATTCAATTACATGCTAATTTTAAAAATAATTTTAAAGATTCTATTAAGTAAATGGAAATGGTCTCCATTTATATAGCACTTTTAAAGCGCTCACATACCAAATGCAGTGTCTGCCATGCAAGGCAACTACCTGCTTATCGGGGGCCTTTCAGGACACCCAAGGTCACTGTACATATGAGTAGGACACAACAATAAACGAAGAGTAAAACAACAGTAAAACAAGCAAGTAATAAATAGCAAATAAAACAAATTAAAGTTAAAAGGGGCGGTATGTGAGGCATATGGGCAAGAATAGGCCAGTCTGAAGAGGTGAGTTTTGAATCCGGATTTGAAGGTGGACAGGGTCGAAGAATTTCGGATTGTTTCTTGAATCAGGATTGTCTAGTGTGCTCCTGTAAAACTTAATTTTCTGATCACCAATGTTTTTTTCTCCAATTCAAGCACACAAACACAACATGATGAAAAAATAAGAGATTATTCAAGCATGTATAATAAATGCTTGCACGTGAAACATAAGTAGCCTGACAGGGGCTCCATTGATGACAATAGCCAAGAGATGGCGGCAGCGAGTAAAAAAGTTCTAAATTTCATACAGCTCTTCTGACTAACAAACGAAGTATAATCGCTGCTCCTTTTGAATACAAGCATCAATAGATAAGTAATCCTCCATTATGATAAAAAAAAAAAAATCCATGCCGTGGCGCCTCCAAAATATTTTCTTAAGGGTGGCCAGATGGGGCCACTTAAAATCTTTGGGTGGCCCACCAAAACTCAAATCCATAATTTCAGGTTTTTGAAGTGCGAATGTCAGGGGGAAAACTATCAGGAAGACTTAAGGACATGGCTCCGGATATACTTTGGTGTATTGTGTAACATTTGATGTCACTAATAAATTATTGTGCATTGTCCATAACTTTCCAGGCAACATTATGAGTTCTACTGTTATGTCCTGCATGGTTGTCATGGCGCCCAGCTGGCTCCGCCCCTTGACACCGGCTGAGACGCATTGGACTGATTGCTCTTGGAGTACTTAAGCGCTCCTTTTGGAACTGCCCGCTGCCAGATCATTGTTTAACCCTCGTTGAAACCCTGTTCATGCCTGTTTGATCTGAGTAATGCCTAGTTTGTAATTTTGATTGCCTTTGAACCTGTTTTGTTTTGTTTTTGGTCCGTTTGTGTGTTGGACAACTTTTCTTTCCTAATTAAAGTGACAGATCGTCTACGCATATGAGTTCCGACTTCCTGCTTACCGATCCGCTTCGTGACATCTACAATAATTCTGTTTTATTGTGTTATGTATATATTAGGCAAATACATGTGTTGTGGCAAATACAAATAAAAGCAAGTACAGAAACAATCGTATCTAAATAGGATATATTTCCACAGAATGTTAACGTGACACAAAAATAATTATTACTGGATGAACAAAACATAAAGAGAACTTTCCAACAGGGATACTCAGAATACCAGGCTATATTGTATGTGTAATATACACTCATATGGTTACTTAACGTAACACAAAATTGATTATTTCTGAATATATATATATATATATATATATATATATATATATATATATATATATATATATATATATATATATATATATATATATATATATAGTGGGAGGTGGCTAGAGTCATTTCTGACTCTTTTTGGGGGATTTCTGAATAACAAAACATAAAAAGTACTTCCAACAGGGCTGGAGCCCATCCCAGCTATCTTCAGGGAGACACATTTTGAGTGCAGGCACAGGGAGAACATGCAAACTATGCACAGGAGGGCGGGTAGGTGGATTTCAACCCATTAACTCAAAACTGTGCCACTGACGCGCTAACCACTCAGCTGCCGTGCCGCCATATATCTATTTAATAAATCCATCCATCCATCCATCATCTGCACTGCTTATCCTCAGTAGGGTCGCGGGGATGCTGGAGCTCATCCCAGCTATCTTCGGACAGTGGGCAGGGGACCCACTGAACTGGTTGCCAGCCAATCGCAGGGCTTTTCAATAAATATATAATTTTATATTTCCATGATAGCATTCAAAGCACAGCCTCACTTGCCTCCCCTGACTGCATGTCACTGTATATGGCCTTGCAAAAATAGATTGCAAAAAGATGGACTTGCCTTGTACAAAGTGAATTGCTCACTAACATTTAAGCTCTTTACAACTAAAAACGTCTTAAAGGAGTTGGGAACCTTTTTGGTTCTAAGAGCTATAATAGCAAAATATTTTAATTATTTTTGAGAGAGAGATAGCTCTCTCTCTCAAAAATAATTAAACATATGTTCTACGACATAATTCAGCAAAAACCCCAAACCCGGTCTCCAGACAAAAGCTAATGTTTCACGAATTTGAATTTCCTTTGTAACGTTAGATGATTTAATAACATTTATGGAATAAAAATAAAGCCAGAGCCTGTGTCTCATATCAACAAATATATACCACTTTAACTTTTCTCCCTCCTGCAATTACTTAAGATCGTTGAAGCTTATTTCTTGCATAAATAAGGGTTTCAAAACAAGGTGCCAGTTCTTCTGTAAAAGTTTCCCAAAATACTGCAAACGAGGATAGTAGCGTGTTAACAGCTTCTTTGTGGGTTTTCATTATAAAGTGTCTCAACAATGAACATAGATTGCTTAATGAGCTTCCATGTAAAGGATTCCAACGTACAGCCAAAACTGTAAACTGTAGTGGTAAATATGCTTTTTATATACTGGCCCGAACCAAACACATTTACAGTCAAAGTTCGACTATGGGTGCACTAGCTTCAACTCTGTGCTTATCAGAATTGAACCTCAATGGATGATATTTGCATGAGTATTATGTTATCTCCAAGCCATATGTACTCATGAAATGAGCCATATCTAGCTCGCGAGCCATAGATTTCTGACCCCTGTCTTACAGCGAAAAGACTAACAACCCTGCCTTGTGAAATCATCCAAACTGAGAAAAAATAAGGTTTAAGGCAAATATAGCGAAGAGAACTTTATCAATCTTTTTGCCATTTATTATTATTATTATTTTTAAGATTTAAAAGGTTAAAAGTTTTGCTCCACTCTAAAATCTGTGCACATTCCAAATAACAGTGCAGTGCTTCCCAACCCAATTCTCAAGGCACACTGTCCATCGATTGTTTCAAAATGCATTCCTGGCATCAGTTTAACGTTTATTTTTCTTCAACCTTAAAGGGGCAGTATGTACAAAAAAATTATTAATTAAAAAAATATCTCATCTCATCTCATTAGCTGTACCGCTTATCCTCAGTAGGGTCGCGGGGTAAAAAAATATTAATTTGAATGTTAAGCAAAAGTACATAAACTATCACCAATATTAATTTTCCTTAGAAAAAAATATAGGTCGAGAATTTTTTACTTCTTTTACTTCGTGGAATCCATAGCTAGAAGTGGCCGCCATGTTTGTCTCAGGTCTTGCCGCTACGCGCACTCAAAGAGATTGAAATTGCCATGTGTTTGGCGAAGCTCCCTTTTCGTCTGCAACATGGAGATACTACCACGAAGAAATATTTTGGGTCCTCGCTCAAAGCTTTGAGTCGCTGCACCTGTAAGAGTATTGTGTGATTGTGTTTTGATGAAAAGAATATACTACTTTGTTTTATTCCGCTCATGTTTTTAATCTTGTTTTCCGACTGCTACTGCTAGCCATGTTATTAGCTTTGTGCTTCCTGATAAATGGGACCCACAGCCACTCTTGTATTTTAACCCGGTTGGTAGAAATAGTTAGCAATTTGAAAAAAAAGATTACACAAATTTATTCGGAGTCGATTTTCTTTTCTTTGTAGTAGTTGTTTGCGAAGCTAAACAATTCGAGCTAATTGACTTTACCCTAGGGATTCGATCTGGATATTTTGTGGTACATGAACACATTACCTTAGACAACGTAATCTAGCCATTTTTACCTTTACAAGACAATCAATCATTTGCGTGTGTGAGAGAGAGCTGGTCATGTGGTGACATGGACTGCGTTCTAGATTTTGGATATGATATGCACTCTGTATTAAAATAAGGAAAATTAATCAAGGAGATTACTTCACTGCAAGAAGAAAACCATCAATGAGACTGCAGCTATTTTCTATAACCTTTTGTGAACAATTTGTTTATTTATTTTTCGATATCGAAATTCTGTGGGAAAACCAGTCAATGCAGAATGTTGACATGGACCAATACTACTTATACAAGATCAGCTGAACAAGCGCCTGAAGGAGGTATCGCCATCCTTTCCAAGCCGTTGGTCCACAATAATAATCGCCGGTGGAGTCACAGACCCACGCCATTCTTAACAGAATTTTCTAGTAAACACTAGTATTCATTATTTTGTCAACCACAGCAAGTCGTCCTGGTCCTAACGCAGCAAAGCACCCCCAGACCATCACACGGCTGCCCCCATTGCATTTACTGTTGCATACCTGTCAAACTCCACGGCTCCACGCCCGTACAAACTGTCATATTTTTCCGTACAAAATAAAAAATAATCGTACACCATATTTTTCTTTTCGGAATAATGCATGATGGGAAATCCAGAGGCGGCAGACGCATGCGATGGACATATTTGCGTTTTTCCGTACAGATTTCCTTGTACGTCGTACTCTTCTTAAAATGCATAAAAAACGTACTTTGTACGGCAAAACTGTACAGGTTCACAGGTATGCTGTTGGCATAATGTTCTTTTTGTCGAATGCTGTGCCATTTTTACGCTAGATGTAACAGGCTGAGCACTGCCATCTGTCCACAGAATGTTTCTCCAAAGGTCTTGAGGATAATCAAGATGCACTTTGGCAGTTGTTTTCGCCTTGGAACTCTTTACTGGATGGCATTTTTGGTATCTTTCCTATGGTGGAGTCATGAACAGTAAATGGTCTGGGGCTGCTTTGCTGCCTCAGGACCAGTATAACTTGCTATGGTTGACGGAATAATGATTTCTGGTGTTTACCAGAAGATCCTGATGGAGACCGTCTGACCATCAGTTTGCGCCCTCAAACTCAAGAGTTCTTGGATCACGCAGAAGGACAACGATCTGAAACACACCACTAAGTCTAAATGGCTGAATGGCTAAAAACAAAACAAAATGAAGGTTCTAGAAGAGCCAGGTCAAAGTCCGGATTTAAATCCAATTGAGGTGCTGTTGTGTGACCTTAGACAAGCAGTTCAAGCCAGAAAACCCTCAAATATGGAATATTTGAAAACGTTTTGCAAAGAGGAGTAGGACAAAATTCATCCAGTGTTGTGAAAGACTCATGACAATTATTTTAGACAATTTATGTTATCGCTACCGAAAGTGATCTAACTAGGTTCAGGGGGCAATTACTTTTTCACATAGGGCTAGATATATTTTGATTTGATTTGCGCCTTAGTAAAATGAATGAATATTGGCTTGGCTCTTTGTGATATTAAAATTGGTTTGATAATCTGAAACCTTTGTGAATGATAAATATGCATAAAATGGCACTGTAAATGGTATATATTTGTAGGTATTTTATTATTCATATATTTATTTCTACATGGGCCAGGATTGGTCCTACTTAACAGTACAAACTGCACGTCCAACATGGAATGATGCCTTCAATCAGTCCATTTGGACCAACTTACTAAGTACTTTCCATTAACACAATTAGGCAGTCTGAGTGCGTGTGCCATCTGTTGTGGAAACCGGTGGGTCCGCTGCATACATTTGTTGTGTCTGCGTGTATGTGTTTATGTGTGTTCTTGCCTTAATATGTGTATGTAAAGGGGCCTGGGGGGAATTTTAAAGGAATTCCCAAACAAAATTTATTTTTCCAACGAGGCACAGAACGTACAGTGTTTTTCCCCAGAATTAGAATGGAATAAAATACAATAGAATTGTCTTCATTGTCATTGATATGAAAGCTGTGAAACATTCTATGCAACGAGACTAGACATGGCACCCCAAAGTAAAACATGTATAAAGACTTTGAAGAGAAAAGGGTAAAAGACTACCGAGATGAATAAGCAAAAAAAGAAAAAAAACTACAACATCGTGCTTAGCGAGGAATAGAGGACCTACCGAGAGCTTTCCTGTTTTGTTTGCTCATGGTTGGCGCTTGGTGGCTGCCCACTATGGTTTGTTTGGCCGGCTAGCCTGGCATTAGCGCCGGTTAGGCAGGTTTATTCATTGGTTTTCTCTGAAACTAGTATTTTCAAGAAACTTGTGGAACAATGTTCAACTGTCAACAGTGGTAAGAGCTAGAAAAAAATCATTTTTTTAATGAAAGATGTTGTTAAATCTTTCTTTTGATTTTTTCAATGGCTATAAATCATAGTTAGTTTGGCCGCGGGTACGACTTATAATGTAGTGTGATTTATATGTGGGATTATTGACACATCTTTATATCATTGAGTTTTAACTTTGTATTACCGGTACTGTATATCACTTCACATGTCATTTTCCCACAAAACTCCAAGAGGTCAGTCTAAGCCTGTGTTGATAATTTTAACTTTGACCACAACTTAAAAGCGTAAAGAGGAAGCGGAAGCATCGTCTACTCCCTGACCGACCAGGAGTTGTTTACCGGTACAACTGAAACAGAGGATGAAGATTTTATTGGATTTAGTGATTTGGAGTTAAGATGATAGTTTGGTAAGCAGGTTCTTTTTGCTAGAGTTATCTAAATAACTCTTGATATGTGATGACGTCACTGACAAGCGTGTCTAAGATAAGTACTTATTTGTTCGCTTATTTTTTGTTTTATTTCAAATTCCCTTTCAAGATGACATGTATGTTTTTGGTGTAGGATTATTTATAAGTAAATCTCCTTCAAAATGTGATTCATATTGCGAGTGCGACATATTCATGTTTATTCCTCCTTGATTGAGGTTTTTTTTTGGCTGGTGCGACTCATACAGAGACTTAAGCACACCTCACACCTAGTGCCAACTGCGTGGGGAATATGGAGTCGACGCCTTTGGGTGTAGAATGCCAATGGCGAGGTGCCCCCGCACACCTGACGCGGTTTTCCTCTTTCCTCAAAATGTTTACGTCTCATGGATCATGTTACCATTCAAAATAGTGACGAACAAATAGTTAGATAGCAATTACGTATGTCGTATTTCCTAATCCGCCGGAAAAAAAAGCAACAAGGGCTCTGTCGCAAAAAAATGTGAGCCCTCATTAGACAGTGATGTTGATAACAAACTTGTGTCGTTTGCAAACAAAACAGCTCTAGGAGCCGGAAGAGGATGACTGGAGCCGAGTCACCCAATAATAATAATAATAATTGAGACACAATATTTATCCTGTGATTGGTCAAAATGCTTTTTCTCATCAGGGACTCTGTGCTGTTGACTTTAAATTGTTGAATATAAAAAGGTTAAAATTGTTTAGTACTCTATCTTTTTCTTTGGAGATTAATAAATATTCAAATTTATGTTTCCTGTATTTTTTAGTGTTACTGTGTAAGTGTTGAGGGCAGCACGGTGGAGCAGTGGTTAGCGTGTGTGCGGCACAGTTCAGAGGTCATGAGATCATGAGATTGAACCTTCCTGTGTGGAGTTTGCATGTTCTCCCATGCTTGCGTGTTTTTCCTCCGGGCACTCCGGTTTCCTCCCACATTCCAAAAACATGCATGTCAGGTAAATTGGCTGGTCCAAATTGTCCCTAGGTGTGAATGAGCGAGTGAGTTGTCTGTCTCTGTGTGCCCTGTGACTGGATGGAAACCAGTTCAGGGTGTCCCCTGCCCACTGCCCGAAGATAGCTGGGATGGGTCCCAGCCCCCCCGCGATCCTACTCAGGATGAGCGGTGCAGATAATGGATGGATGGATGGATATTTAAGTGTTAATATTGCTTTATTTTCACCCTTTAAGGCATTCATACTAGTACACAAAAAATTGTAATATACCAATTAAACCACTAAAGCAACAGAAGGGGTTAACACTTTTTAGTAAGCCAAGACGAAAAAGCGGGTTCTCTAAAAAGAATCGGAATTCCCATCCCTTTAACAGACTATTTGCTTCCTCAAGGATAAAAGTCAACTCCAGCCAAAAGACGTGTTTTGCATCCACGCCATTTTCCTCCAAAAAGTACCCCAGACACCTGATGCCAGGAGCAAAATGACAATCGCCAGTGGCGTCGTGTGCGGTTGGCGCAAGGTGTGCGGAGGGCTTTATAATTTGGAAAATACGGAAGTCAAAATGGCAAAAAATTGGCAAGCACCAGCTTTTCCCATTTGAGAGAAACGGTTGGCATTGAATGAGTTAATAATTTGGGATTACCTTTAAGAGATGAAAACCATGACAAGCTCCACATTGGTCAATCCATAAAACCCTGCCCCCACAGGCACCCCTACATGCCCCCCCATACAATCACATAAAGATGCACACAAAAGGTTTTTGGGGGGATGGTGGGATAAGTAGAAAGCATCCTTCCAGTCTCCGCATTCATGCGTTAAAGAAATGTGACACGTTAGTCTGACGATGACTTATTATTTGTAAGGTCAGTGTTTCCCAACCTTTTTGAAACAAAGGAAAAAAAAAATTTGAAAAATCTTGAGGCACACCGTCCAACAAAAGTGTTTAAAAATAATTCCCGGCACAAGATTAATGTTTTTAAAGCTAAGATGATCTCGTCTGAATTTAAATTATAAAGTTTGTGGTCATGGTGGCTCAGGAAAAAAGGATAACTCATTATGCTATATTTATGTTGTAACTTTTTATTTTACTATATTTTCAACCTATTTTTAATGTTTTATTATCCATAGTTTTTCTTGCTATTCTTGAAAATTAATATGCACTCAAAATGAGCTAAATTATTTGTCAGCGTTACTACGTTCCATCGATTTAAATAATAATTAAAATCAACAAAATTATGTGCAAGATTATTACTTTGATTTATACTTTTTAATATTTTTTGCAGTGCAATCTTAAACAGCTTTATCAGTCAAGTTATTAAATATACTGTAAAGAAAATTAGTATAGGAAGGAGACTGGGTGCAGTTGTAACATGAGGACATTATAAGAGTCAAAGTTTGACCAATTGGAAGAGAGTTTATTGATGCAGCTAATATCGGATATTTCCCTTTCCATTTTGACTTCATACAAGACGTTTGAACACTCTGAGTGACACTGTCTCAATTTTATGGTCAAAAAACACATTTTCAGGTAAGTTTTTAACGTTTTCTTTCTTACTGTTTTTGTTTCACTTTAAATATGCTAAAGATTGACACATTTCTGGCACATGGCTGTAATGTCCACAATTTTGGCTTCAGTCCTATGTGGGTTTATTTTCATGCTACCTAACAACTCCATGGGAAAATGTTAGCTTAAGGAAAGCTGATAGTTGCGGGGACAGTTGTAACACATCCAAAAAGAGAACTTCTATATAGTCGGTATGGGTAAATGCACAGGCAAAGAAAAAAACCCAAAGAAAAGAAAAGTGGGTACTCAGTTTTAAGTGCAAGAACTTTCCTCATAAAAGCTGAACCCCAGGCGCTGGTTTATAAATTTGCCATAAATGCTTGTCACACTCTGATTAGCAATGCTGTCCATACAAACAGATATATATGACACAAGCACTTGGTTCTATTCCATGTTACAACTGTTCAATAGCAGAGTTACAACCGTACCCGATACTGGGTCTGGTTCTATCATTGTGTATCTCTCTCTGTTTAAGTCGCTGTCACAGACTTTGGAGCTACTAAGCACCCTACCATTGATGTTTACTTGTAAGAGACAAATTAAGATACCGTGTATCAAAGTTTGAGAGGACGAGCACATACGGATGTCGCAAATCTGAAATTTTTGTCTGATCGCGAGTATCTGCGAAAAATGTTTACATTCGTGATTATCGCCATTTTTTTCTCCTCGCCCCATATTGTGACCACCCTTGACTGAAATGAATAGACTTCAAAGTGCAGCAACGCACACATTGAGGCAACCAACATCGGCATTCTGTGTGTGGTCATCATGCCAGGTCAATTTTTAGTTTCAAAATGACGCACCACTTCAGTATTTTGGACACATTTTAGGTCTACACCGAGCGACAGCAGTAAACCCCAAAATACCGAAGAACAGAATGTTGAGTTACTAACGATTTCTTGATTAATAAATGGCTCTTTTTTATTACGATGTAATATAAAGCTCATATTATAATAGTACCATATGATGTAGAGGGGAAAAAATGACAATATATTTGTCAATAATAAATTTTTGAGTGACAATTAATTGTCTTGGGAAATTCCTAATCGTAACAACCCTACTACCATAAAATATTCTAAAATGTGGGGAGGAAGAAAGCAATATGCGCTGCAACTGTACCCAGTCTCCCAAATAAAATTAAAAGTAAAACGTAATCCGCTGCCACCCAACAACATGAATGAGTGTTAGTTACCTGGCTGAAAGAAAGCAACATTTCATGCAAAGATAAGATGGGGCAAATTTCTGAGGGCCCCAGAAAAACACTGAGTTAGGTAATAGCAGGTGCAATGACAGGTTAAACTCCCTTGTTTAACGAGATGACAAACACACCGGTTTAGCCAGCAGCTCTGAGCAGGAAATGCGTCTCTCAAACAAATTTGTGTCGGGAAGCCAGAGCAATAAAAGGAGAGTTTTCCATGGTATACAAGCGGTTCAATTATTGACTTGACTCGTAAAAGTCATTCAAAGGCTGATACAGCCTCTCTAGGATCGCAATACCCGCATTAGACAAGTTGACAGTCCTCTCACAACAATTCAGTTCCTTAGTTTATTTTTTTGTTTTTCATGGCAACCTTACCATCAACACATTACCTAACATTAAAGTTTGTTTGTTTTTAGAGTAAATAAAAACACCCAATATAAAGAAAAAATAATTATTGAACAGCACCTGCAACACCAAATGAAACTTTAATCATGAAAACATGGAAAACTTAAAAATCAAAAGCAAACAAGGTCTAATTTTATCTACATTAGCATAATCACATAGATAGCTATAGAAGTTTATATTTTTAGGGGGAAAACATTCAAATATGACAAAATCAAAATTTTACCTCTCTTAATATGTATAAAATAGTAAACGTTTTAAGACCAAAAATATTATTTTAAAAAATGAAATCGGTTTTAAATTTTATTACAGTCAACACAATATCCAACAGCTGGCTCTCAAATGTTTTATTTATTTGAAGAAATTAAATGATGACAATATTTAACTTCTCTTAATCATCAAATTTAAGTTTATACTTATGGCTTGAACACTTCAACAAAAAAATAAACAAAAAAGGAACAGTAAGTTTAAGAAAATGTAGGGGGATTTCTTACTTACCGCAATAGCTAGGACGCAAGTACTGTAAATCTCAATAGCCAGTCAGATCAATGATGTATCTGCGCTTCAACGTGAGCTTGAGAAAGAAAGTGGTCTTCTTTATGCAATATAACTATAATATAAGTAATATAAATATAACCTGAATATAAGTCCAACAGTGCACGTCCAAATTTCACTATTCAAATAACAACGACCAAAAGTTACCGGCGCTTTCTTTGTTAGAAGGAGCGCTGTCAAGCACACAAACGCAACTGAAGGCAGAACAACAGCACAACGCCCCCTCTCTCTACCCAGTTACATCCAATCAAGTTCCGCTGCTTCAAATCGAAAATGCGTTGTGCGTTTCAAAACAAAGCAAGCCGTGCAACGATTTTATGAGTACATTTTGTTTATTTGTGCTTAATTTTGAAAGACTACCACACCAAAATATGGTTGGACTTTCTATCCAAAATATGCACAGAAACTTAATTTCACAAGGAAGCGTGTTAACTTCCGGTTGTCGTAATCCATGACAATAGGACAGTTTCATATTTGTAAACAATAGTGACGTCATTATATAGGTACACAATGATGACGCGAAGCGCCCTGGAAACATGGTTAAAGTCTGTTCCTAATGCCGTGGTCCTCAACGCGGGGCTCCGTGCAAGGGGCTCCCGCTACTACACTAGGATGCAGTGGCGTTCTCAGTGGCAGTTTTTCGTTTATATTTAGCCTCCACTGAGTGCATTAAAGTGCAAGTATGTATTATTTGATAACTAGATGCCACAGTTGTTTAATGGGAATAAATACCAATGCCACAGCGACCAAATGCACTGTAGACAAAGTAGGTATGAAATGCACTATGTAAAATAATTACAAATTTCTTGACCAGTGCTGTTTTAGATTGGTATAACTCGTTGTTTTGAATACTATGCAAAAATACATGTTTGTTTTTTTTACTGAATGAACGTGTCTTGTACCATTAAGATGCACTAAATGTTACACACTGTCCCTTTAAGCACAGAGTATAATCATTGAGTGTGAAGTGTAGACACTAAGTGTAGCAGGCCCTCAAGTAACCCTAAGGGAAAAACAATAACACAGATGCAGAGACAGTCTTCTTTCCAGGACGGCGTGACAGAAAATAATTGAGATGCACTGGCTTAATAAAATGGCCGCCCATGTATTAAAGGTAAGATTTTAAGCCCAAGCCCGAGCTCGCTCCGAGCCCAAACTAAAATTCATGTCGGGCCTAAAATTTAATAAAACTTTATTATATCTGTACATTCAAGGAAACTGTGGGGGTCAGATGCATCGACATTTCGTTCTGTATATACACGTGTACTAGAATGACAATAAAGTAGATCTGAATCTGAAATGTTATTCACTACTTTAGTGTCGGGCGGGTCGGGCTTCTCTCTAGGTGCCTTTCTTTCATAAAGTTCCGCACGTCTTAAATGTGCGGTCGAGAATTTCAAAGTTTGTTGCTCTCTGATGCTATCTACTGGCTTAGTCAAGTCAAGTCATTTTTATTTGTATAGCCCTTAATCACAAAGAGTCTCAAAGGGCTTCACAGGTTATTACACAGACTATTTTTTCAGACTATTATTAAACCATCCCCTCATCTGGAACCAACATGAGGGCAAAGAAAAACTCAAAAAACCTCAACATGAGGAAAATTGAGAAACCTTGAGAAGGGACCGCACATGTGGTATCCCCCTTCCAGGATTACCAGACAGCAAAGGATGTTGCAATCACAAATAATACAAAGATATTGTCCACGAATATATCTTTATTCTTTGCTTTTAACCGACGACCACCTGCAGTTTCTTCAGGGGTGTCAGATGCTGGATGTTAACGTGCCTCCATCGTTCTCTCCCGCCTTCACCCCGGCCCCTGGCTTGACCTTCGATTCTGCCACCAAGGCCGTGTGCGACTTTAAAACGCATGACTAGGCTGACTCAATCTGTTTGCTACATCTTGTGTAGCAGCAGCGCTAGTAGCTACTATATTATGTGACTGTACAGGGAGTGCAGAATTATTAGGCAAATGAGTATTTTGACCACATCATCCTCTTTATGCATGTTGTCTTACTCCAAGCTGTATAGGCTCGAAAGCCTACTACCAATTAAGCATATTAGGTGATGTGCATCTCTGTAATGAGAAGGGGATGTGGTCTAATGACATCAACACCCTATATCAGGTGTGCATAATTATTAGGCAACTTCCTTTCCTTTGGCAAAATGGGTCAGAAGAGGGACTTGACAGGCTCTGAAAAGTCAAAAATAGTGAAATATCTTGCAGAGGGATGCAGCACTCTTAAAATTGCCAAGCTTCTGAAGCGTGATCATCGAACAATCAAGCGTTACATTCAAAATAGTCAACAGGGTCGCAAGAAACGTGTAGAAAAACCAAGGCGCAAAATAACTGCCCGTGAACTGAGAAAAGTCAAGCGTACAGCTGCCAAGATGCCACTTGCCACCAGTTTTGCCATATTTCAGAGCTGCAACATCATTGGAGTGCCCAAAAGCACAAGGTGTGCAATACTCAGAGACATGGCCAAGGTAAGAAAGGCTGAAAAACGACCACCACTGAACAAGACACACAAGCTGAAACGTCAAGACTGGGCCAAGAAAAATCTCAAGACGGATTTTTCTAAGTTTTTATGGACTGATGAAATGAGAGTGAGTCTTGATGGGCCAGATGGATGGGCCCGTGGCTGGATCGGTAAAGGGCAGAGAGCTCCAGTCCGCCTCAGACGCCAGCAAGGTGGAGGTGGGGTACTGGTATGGGCTGGTATCATCAAAGATGAGCTTGTGGGGCCTTTTCGGGTTGAGGATGGACTCAAGCTCAACTCCCAGTCCTACTGCCAGTTTCTGGAAGACACCTTCTTCAAGCAGTGGTACAGGAAGAAGTCCGCATCCTTCAAGAAAAACATGATTTTCATGCAGGACAACGCTCCATCACACGCATCCAAGTACTCCACAGCGTGGCTGGCAAGAAAGGGTCTAAAAGAAGAAAAACTAATGACATGGCCTCCTTGTTAACCTGATCTGAACCCCATAGAGAACCTGTGGTCCCTCATCAAATGTGAGATTTACAAGGAGGGAAAACAGTACACCTCTCTGAACAGTGTCTGGGAGGCTGTGGTTGCTGCTGCACGCAATGTTGATCGTGAACAGATCAAAGCACTGACAGAATCCATGGATGGCAGGCTTTTGAGTGTCCTTGCAAAGAAAGGTGGCTATATTGGTCACTGATTTGTTTTTGTTTTGTTTTTGAATGTCAGAAATGTATATTTGTGAATGTTGAGCTGTTATATTGGTTTCCCTGATGAAAATAAATAATTGAAATGGGTATACATTTGTATTTTGTTAAGTTGCCTAATAATTATGCACAGTAATAGTCACCTGCACACACAGATATCCTCCTAAAATAGCTAAAACTAAAAAAGCCCCACTCCAACTTCCAAAATATTCAGCTTTGATATTAATGAGACTTTTGGGTTCATTAAGAACATGGTTGTTGTTCAATAATAAAATTAATCCTCAAAAATACAACTTGCCTAATAATTCTGCACTCCCTGTATACGTGAGAAAATGCTATCAGCCAATTTATGTCCCATCTCCTGAATAATATTTGTCATCTTATCAGCTACACCCTCAGAAATGTCACCCGTGGAAGTTGGCGTAGATGTGGGTTTGACCTGAGGTGCAGGTAGGCTGGCATGTTGGTCAGCTGCATTATAGGTGCTGACCTATATAATAAAAGCCAAGAATAAAAGCCATATTGGCTTAGTAATGATCGCAGCCTCAGTCATACATCCATGAGCACACAAACGTTTTTTGTTATCTTTTGGGGGGTTTGGAATGTATTTAAAAGAGGCCTTTTCATTTTTTCAGCATTTTCATAATACACTAAAAAGTCACTCTCAAGACTGGCAGGTTGTTGGTTTGCACCTCGGCAGAGTCATACTTGTAACATTGGCACCTATTGCCTCCATGCTTGGCGCTCGGCCTTAGGGGTTGGATTGGGAGGTTTGGTCAACTATTATATATATATACATACACTGTACATTCATACAGTATTGTTGCCTCCCTTACAAGGCTTATATCAGAAGAGTCCAAACTTGTCAGAAAGCAGGCCAGATTTGGTATATTGAAAATGTGAGAGGGCTGAGTATTCAGCCAGGCATTTTTTGAACAGTCATTAATAAATTCACCCAAAGTTTGCAGTGCTTGGCGATCAGCGTCGCAACCTCGAAGCTCACCTTTGTAGCATTTTCATTTGACTCGCTGGGTCTACCGAAAAAGCATTGACGTGCTGTTAAAACAGCTTCCAGTTGCTTCACCTTTTCAAACCGTTCGTTTCCGGTTAGCGCGTTGTAGTCAGCATTATTCGGTTGGCTGTGCCTCTTGATATTACAGGTCCTTCTAAAAAAATCAGCATATTGTGATAAGGTTCCTTATTTTCCAAAGTGTATTAATAAAAAGGAAACTTTCATATATTTTACAATCATTGCACACTGACTGAAATAGGTCTTTTCTTGTTTTAATATTAATGATTTTGGCATACAGCTCATGAAAAGCCAAACTTCTTATCTCAAAGATTAGCATAGCATGAAAAGGTGCTTTAAAAGAGCGACTGACCTAATCATGAGTCGACGAGTTAACTTTACACACATGAGAATAATTCCTGAGGCTGTTGAAACTCCCAGCCTGGACATTATTCAAAACCGCAATCATGGGTAAGATTCCTGTCCTGACTGCTGTCGAGAATGCCACCATTGAGACTCTCAAGCAAGAGGGTAAGATAAAAAGAAATCTCTGAGCACTCTCTTCCTAGAGTGCTGTATTAAGGCACCTCAGCGGGAAGAAAAAAGTGTGGCAGAACATGCTCTGGGGAACGGCCAATTCCAGACCTTGGTGGACCTGAGGAAGCAGTGGACTGAGTTTGGACTAGAAACATCCAGAGCCACAGTGCACAGGCGTGTGCAGGAAATGGGCCACAGGTGCCGCATTCCCCAGGTCAAGCCACTTTTGAACCAGAACTGCGGCATAAACGCCTGACCTAGGCAACAGAGAAGCAACACTGGACTGGACTGCTCAGTGGAGCAAATTTTGCATGTCCTTCGGAAATCAGGGTGCCAGTGTCTGGAGGAAGACTAGGGAGAAGGAAATGCCAAAATGCCTGAAGTCCAGTCTCAAGTACCAACAGTCAGTGATGGTCCGGGGCGCCATGTCAGCTGCTGGTGCACTGGGTTTTATCAAGGGTAGGGTCAATGCAGCTAGCTATCAGATTTTGGAGCACTTTAGGCTTTCATCTTATGAAAAGCTTTATGGAGATGAAGATTTTATTTTCACCACGACATGGCACCTGCACACAGTGGCAAAAACCACTGGTAAATGGTTTACTGACGATGCTGTTTCTGTGCTCAATTGGCCTGCCAACTCTCCTGACCTGAACCCAATAGCAAATCTGTAGGATAATCTCAAGAAATTGAGAGCCACCAGACCCAACACTATGGATAAGTTTAAGGCCGCAATCGAAGAATTCTGGGCCTCCATAACAACTCAACAGTGCCACAAACTGATTGCCTCTGTCACGCCGCATTGAAGCGGTCATTTATGCAAAAAGATTCCCAACCAATAACTGAACATAATTATTTAAAGGTTGACTATTTTTTTATTTAAAAATACTTTTATTGTTTGGATAAAATATGCTAATTATTTAAGTAGGGATTTTTGTTTATCCTCTTTTTGCCCAAATCATCAATATTAAAACAAGTCTTAAACTATTTCAGTTGTGTGTAATGAATCTAAAATATGTA
Organism: Urocampus carinirostris; assembly: GCF_059441175.1. Classification (NCBI taxonomy): domain Eukaryota; kingdom Metazoa; phylum Chordata; class Actinopteri; order Syngnathiformes; family Syngnathidae; genus Urocampus; species Urocampus carinirostris. Next base: position 33,634,496 of record NC_142359.1, read on the forward strand.
AAAGTCCGATGTTTATCAGTACAGTGCAGCAAATAATGAACATTATAACAATGTTAATTTTTTTTCAAAGACCTCTATATTCTTTCAAATCAGCCAGTCTCTTGGCAAATTGGGCATACGCAGCTATTTCCTAATTTGGTGAAAAAAAATACTACAAATTCTACTTGTTGTGGAAGCGGCGGCCCTCACAATCAACCTTCCTTTTTTCATTTACAGTCAGCATGTTGGAAATGGAGTGCGCTAAAATTCTCACAGAAAACCACGGGCAGGGTGGCTTACTGCCATTATCTGGTGAAATGGCGATTCATTTTTTCAAATTTTGGTACAAATTTATTTTATACTACAATCAACATTAATGGCAGCCCATCCATTTTCTTCTGCACCCCATATCTTCACAAGGCCACCTTGGGGCAGTGGGAAGGGTACTCTGAGCTCCAATTATACTTGTACGTTTTTGGTCCAATGTGGCTCTTCTTACATTTTGGGTTGCCAACCTCTGCACTGCACTATACAGTGACACGTGATGGTCAAATATTACACAGAGTCACTTTGAAGCCCCAGTGTGTAACATTTGACAGTGTCCATTTAAAGCCCCAGTGTGTAATATTTTACCACTAAATGGCAGTTGACTAATACAAACAAAAACCAGTGCCAGAGCGAACTGGAAGATTTTAGACCAACATGGCAGCAACCGTAGGTACGGAATCTACTGCGTACAAAAATAAATAAATCCGTTTCGACCTAGGAATTGTTTTTATAAAAATGTTTACATGTGGATGATAATTCATGTATTTTTGTCAATGTTTTGTTTTTCACTGAATGAAAGTTTCTGTACCACTAGGAGGCACTAAATATTACACACTGTCCCTTTAAGTGTGCTTGTGTCTGTTTTCACATATTGATAAAATTCCATAAAGGGCTGTAAAAAACAATGCGTGGCCCCTTTCCATTTTCCGAAAACCAAAATATCAAACCGTGCAGTCCTTGTTTTCTTTCAATATATATACATATATTCGTTTTTAATATATAAATCATAAATATACAATGCAACATACAGAGGGGTAAACAATTTACAAAGCAGCACTGGGCTATTAATCACCCAGAGTATTTTTCACATTTTCTGAGTGGACATTTGTTTTGTATTTCCCAATGAGTCAAAGAGAGCCATTGAATCGCACGTACTAGAGTGTTGATCTTCAGCCGGGGTTGAAAACGCAGAGAGAAGGTGGGAAAAAAAGAGCCCTTGCCAAGCTAACGTTGGGTTTCACAGGATTTCTGTTGCCAATTGTTTTGTTTTACAAACGCAATGGGACGAAAATTAGTAAACAAAATTCTCAGTTTTTTCAAGGCCAATGATGTTGCAAAGAAATAATAACCAACACTAATATATTTGACCAGTGAATACACTTTCCTGTGATCTACTAGGAGTAGATTGCTATCTATGTAATGAGCACCCCTGCCCTAGACTTAACTTTGCAAATTTCTCAAGTATTTTCTTTCTTTTGGCCTTTTCAACAAGAGGGCTTGAGCAATTAGAGGGCTTTCCAAAAAAATGTCCGAGGGTAACTTAAGAACATTAGGGCACCTCACGGTTTTATTTGCAAAGTGTTCCCCTTTTGTGCTTGAAACACTCATATACAAAATGTTCTTTTCTTTCCCACAACTCAAAATTCCAGATATTTGATTTTTTATTTTAGTTATTACTATGAATGGCTCTGACTGAAAGGCCAATGACTTGTCCAATTTTCAGCCGAATCAAATTCCAACGACCCATTAAATGTCAGAAAGGATATTTATTTCCAAGAGATATTTTTGATTTGGTCCCATAGTGATGAAGATTAAGAGTTACTATACTTGAAATGTTCAGATTTCTGAACTGTAGTCATGGTTCATGGATGCCTTAACCACCCTGGTAGTCGAGGCACCACTTTCGGACAGTTTTTGAATTGGGGTTTGCTCCCCCACATGAATACTGTATTGATTTTGATTTTTAAATACAAAACACATGATCATTCTTTTTAGGGTGGTCAGAACAGATTTTCTTGAATTGTGAGCATTGTCACAAGTCCGGGTACCACTGCTGGTGAGATCGGGCCTAAAAAAATCCAGACTGACCCGGCCCGCGGGTATAAAAGCCCAAACCAGCCCGAGCCCGACCAATTAACTTGATTGTAGGGACTGAGCCCGGAGCAAACCCGATATTTTAATTGTGATGACTTGGGAGGAGGAAAGAAAGGAAAGTATTTTGCCCGATTTTTGTTCTTTTCTTAAAAAAAATTGTATTATTACTCTATCTCAGAAATCGTGCGGCGGAGCCCCTGAAAAAATGTTTTTCACCGCCTGGGTGTCTGTGGTTCCACTTTGGGAACCACTGATCTTTTCTAAACCAAAGGAGCCGCTTTGATTCATTACTCCCTATTTTGATGTTTAGTGTGCTACCCTCCAAAAATAAAAGGTGAAAAAAGCCCACATTACACCACAGCGCTTATTTGTTTGGATCTTCTCAAGAACATAAAGACACTCGGTCAGGCTCGTAAGATAAACAAGAGGACTGAAACAGAATGTGTAAACAATCAAGTTGTAAAAACTCTTGAAATTCAAGTTCTCTTTGTTTTTGCATGTGAAAGGATTCAGTCCTAATTCAGTGACAGTCCCCTGGACATTGAGTTTAGGATGGGGTGTGTGTGTGGAACAAATGACCCGAAATAAAAGGCAAACGTATAATGTCTCATTTTGCCATTTTGTCCACGTGCAAACAAAAAAAAATACAGAAACCTAAAGTGCAGGCAGTGTTGGTTCTTTTTGGAAACGCCCAACTCCAAAACAATCGTTAGCACGGGGTTCCCAGAGGGTGGGCGGCAATCCCAGAGTCCTTTCTCACTGGAAGGCTGAGCTTTGGCAGGCAGTTCTTACCAAAGTCTTTTGTCGAGGTGGACGGCAGAAGATACAGACGGAAAGACACTCACTCCACCCGCACAAGGAGGCCGTAGAGAAGCGTGCCGCCCTTCTCTTTTGTGATCCACTCGATCTCGGAGTTGCTGAAGCGCGGGTCCAGGGGCTCGCAGTGGCCAGTCGGCAGGGGCGGTAGTGGCTGGTGCTGTGGCCCCGCCTTGTAAGAGCCTGGTCGCACACATACTTGGAAGCCCACCTGGGCCTGGTGGCAGCGGTGAGAACGGGGGTCCCGAAATCTGTCCGAGAAACAGATCATCAAACAGGGTCAGTTTGCGAGGAATTTCTTTCTGTGTTTTCCCTGCTTTTTTTTTAACATTTTTTATTAACAACTTTTAGAGGCATTCTTCCAATTTTTGAGTCCCATTAAAAAAGAAATCCGGTGTGAATCATGTATTTTGGAGTGCTACAAATATATCTGCGATTTACATATGCAATTTTAAATCTTGCATATGCATCTATCTAGACTTCTGATTATTAGATCTTGAGTTATTTACAAAAATATTTGTTTTGGCCACAAATCTCTCCTCTTATAGGTGACAGTAACTTGTTGGTTACATTTCCAGGTGCAGGAAAGTTCTTCCCATTACAAATTAGCAATGGGACATGCTACCCGGGCAGCACGGCGGCGCAGTGGTTAGCGCTTGTGCGGCACAGTTCATGTCATGGGAACCTCCTGCGTGGGTTCAAATCCAGCTCCAGACTTCCTGTGCGGATTTTGTATGTTCTCCCCGTGCTTGCGTGGGTTTCCTCCGGGCACTCCGGTTTCCTCCCACATTCCAAAAACACACATTTCAGGTGAATTGGCCAGTCCAAATTGTCCCTAGATGTGAATGAGCGAGTGAGTTGTCTGTCCCCGTGTACCCTGCGATTGGCTGGCAACCAGTTGAGGGTGTCCCCTGCCCACTGCCCGGAGATGGCTGGGATGGGCTCCAGCCCCCCCCGCGACCCTAATGAGGATAAGCGGTACGGCTAATGAGATGAGATGAGGAGATATGCTACCCTTATTTTTTGCATGACCCATTATAAATCTATAATTGATGTGTAATCCTTCCACTAAACCATAATGCACTGTTTAGGTGTAGCATGGAACTGTCCCTCTGGGATAACACTTCATCGGACAATGCCGCACAGATTAATGCTGCTTGCAGTTAACCACAAAGGAATAAGGAATGCAATGGCAAAGCGATGCCACCAGAGAAAAGGGTCTGTGTCACTTTTAAGCAGACTTATTGAAAAACATAGCAACAATTTCAAGCATTTACAAGCAATTAACCCAAAATTCAAGCACTTTCCAATTGTTGAAAACACTAAATTAAAACTTAAGCATTTTCAACGATTCAAAAAACCAATAAGAACCCAGTGTATATTCCACACTAAAAGGCGCATTGGGCTATATCGCACACCCCCAAAAAATAGACAAAGCAAACTGGATTATAAGGTGCATGGAATTGAAACAAAAGTAAGAGCTAAGGTTACACAAGTACCGAATTTGTGTGATTGATTGATCAGTCATAGTATATCACTGCACAATTGCATTACATTGGGTGTAGTGGCAATTGAACTGGCGGGGAGCATGCCAGATCCTATCCACAAGTCCACTAGAGATCACATAAAAAGGCATTAGGTTTTCCCTCACTATCACACTATTTTTAGCAACGGTACCAAATTGTTGTTGTAATTGTTGGGCAAAGTAGATTTTTGTCCCCCGCCCCAAAAAAAGAGGAGCTCATATAAAATGATAACAATGTATTGTTGCTGTTATTAAGACTAGCTTGACCAGTAACCCATTGTCAACTATTGTGGCACATATGAACTGTATATGGTACTATGCTATGAACATGTTCCAAAGGGTGAGAGGTAAGGAAAGGAGGACTCACTGCACTTTGGGAGCAAACATCTCCAAACCAGAGTAGCGCATGGTGGGAGAAAGCCTCACACGTGGCGCCTCCCGGCCAGGTGAACTGTTCTCCTCCGGTTCTCCATAGCCCTCTGGTCCCTCTGTCTTGGCAGGGGCCACTGAGAAGACAGACGACGTCCCTGTCACAAGTAGGGGGGTGCCACCGTCAATGGGCAGGCGGCACAAGACGGCAAATGTTGCAACCGACACCCTACCTGGCAGCAACTGACTGTGGTCCAGTGCACGCCGCAGGGCTCCCACATTAGTGCCGTGATATGCGATGTGCCACTTCTTCAGCGCAGTGGAAAGCTCGCAGTGTGGTTTGATCCTACAACAGATTACAAAGTCATAAGTCAATGGCGAGTTTCAAGTCTGATCATGGGATTGATAGCATTTTGGATTATTCAGTGTTGGAAACACACAAACTTTATCTTTTTCTATTAGCCCATGCTTACAACTATGGCTGCACGTTTTTGGAAAAAAAAAATTACGGTTTTCGGACTAGTATTGCGATTTCAATGTGATTTTCTTTTTTAATTTGGCATTTTATGTGCTAGTTGTTCTTTTGTGAGAACTTAACCCTTGGATGCAAGACCTACCAGTACATATACCCTAGCTTGAGTGTGGTCAAAAATTAGTGGGGAGAAAAAAAAAATACTTATTGTCTCATGTCAAACATGTTTTATAAGAAACACTTGGAATATGACAATATAAGTTTTTAAAAAAAATGTTTATATTTTGTAGAATAACAAACCATGGGGTCATCTTTGATCACACGTATACATCCAAGGATTAATTCTACTGACAGGGCCGTCAGCAGCAAAGACGTGCCAGTCAGTGGTCGCTTTGGAGTCTCAAAATGGCCACTTTTGGAAACTCCTAGACATACCCTTAGAAAACAGTAATCATGATAGTTTTTCAGATTGTGATCAACTTTGACCATGGACCAGTTAAGGCTTCATGTTATTGTCCCAGGAGTTTCCAGCCAAGATGCCCGTGCTACACTAATCTGCAGGCATGTGATCGCAAAAAAAAAAAAAAAGTTCAGTCAAGAATAAAAACCCTTTATTTCTCTAATAAAAATGTTCGATAAAAGTTGATGGTTCCAACTCTAATTTACACCCGACCAATGGAGAAAATGGGGGCGCTAATCCAATGAAAACGCAAGTTCCAGATCAACATTTAAGAGATAAAGAAGGTGACGAGGACCAGCCAATCATTTTGCAGGAATAGCGGGAGAGCCACAGCGACTCACACAGTGAAACAAAGGGCTACAATACACCGTGTTGAACACGGTCAAATAAGCAAAAGAGACGAAAAATAACAGCCTGCATACACAATCAATACATGGTGAAAGAGACTAAGACAGGAGAGGCCCCTCATCTTCACTTGTTTGGAGGTATTTTGGCTGCTTAGAGTCCGATTAAAAAAAAAACTTCGCCGACTAAGACGGGCTACAGGACAAACTTATTCCACCATTTTAAACATTATCGGCAGCTAAAATACACTAAAGGAAAGACAATTCATCCCCAAACCAGTGCAGTTCAACAAGCACTCAGCCCCATGTAAAAACACTTCAGGCGCTGCCTGTGAATCCCCGCAAACAGCTCCCCCTGAAAATGTATTTGTTTAATGATTCTCAAATTTGTGAGATTCTGTGTAATAGCTTGTCACTATGTGTCTGTGTTCTGACATTAAAGATTGGTTAAAGCAGCATTTGATTTTGTCAAGTTTCACGCAGGGAAAAAAAATTGTCATAAAATTTGAAAGGAAAAAAAAGACGAGATAGTTATCTATATTGACCAATTTGACAATTTTAGTCATATCGCCCAGGTTTAAGTGAGCGGCTGAATTGGTGATTTCAAAACATGGGCAACTCTCAAAATCTGTCTGATGGTTTGACACAAACATGTCCCCTAAAACTTTTCCTCTGACCTGAGAGCGAAGCAGCACCATCCAAAAGGCAAAGCGTAGTCTCGGGGTGGCTCCCCTCTCTTGTAGTAAGGCTCATCCCCCCGCAGCTTGTGACAAGACTCGCAGTAGCACAGGTTATACTTGGCTTCCTCACTGAAGTAGCCGTCTGGCGCCACAAACAAAAGGAGCACAGTTAATTAACGTGTGTTTTGGCTTTTTATCCTGCCACTAGATGTCTTTCTATTCAAACAGCCAATGCCGGTCAAACACATGAAGAGCAAATCACCTGGCAGAGTGAGAAGGTCCTTGAAGCGGGAGCACAGCGCTTGGTACTCACAGGACTTGTTGGGTTTGGCCTCGGAAGGGGGTGACCAGCACACGCTCTCTTTGATACCTGCGTAGAGAAGAGCACAGGGAAATGTGATCCTGCCTTTTTCTTTTTGATCTTGCTCAGCATTGGACTTGGCAGTTTAAATTTAAAAACAAAGTAACATCCAACCATAGCTTTTCCCTTTAATGCAGTGGTTCCTAACCTTGGTTTGATCAAACCCAAGGGGTTCATTGAGTCAGTCTCAAGGGTTCGGTGGAGCCTCTCATAATGTGTACTGTATATTCAATAACACGCCCTGCTTAAGCATCACTGGCTGCAGAGGGTTACACGACATTGCTTGGCCAATCAATGCTGCATGGAATTTAGTGCACTCAGGAGTGATTCAACCTGTGAATCTCATTGTAGTACGTTGTGTAATTAATTACTTCATATTTCATCCCGTACTATGACGAGTAAAAAAGGGGTCGGATGCATATGAGCGATATGAATTCTCATGTATCACGGAATGGGATGGGAGTCAGTGTCCTATCTGCATGATTTGCAATGCCAAGTTAAACAACTTAAGTCGCGCACCAGCAAACTAAAGGAACACTTGGAGATGCTGCATTAAGATGGGGAATATAGGAACACAATGCTAGCTGAACTCAAGGTGAATAGCCTGATTTGATAAGACCAATCTGCTTGCTCTTGGATTTGTACCGATGAACTAACCAATCCTCACAGCATCATATTAAGTTGCGTACATAATCGCAAAGCAGGGCAGGGCAGGCCACACACAATTGGTGAAAAACTTGTAAAGCCGGCTGCATTAAAGATGGCGAACCTGATACTCAGAACAGCGGCCAAAGGTAAATCATTCTCAAATGACACAATCATTAAAAATACAGGACATCTGGCTCATGTTATCACAGATCTCAGAGAAAAAAACTACACTATGTCTGGAATTTGGAAAAAAAAACATTTTATAGACTATAGTAGGGCTCGGTGAATATGTATATAAAACTGGTGGGGTTCGTTAGCTCCAATAGGGTTAAGAACCACTCCTTTCATCTGAAGGCATTTATAAATAAATATTTTGATTTACCATCAACCATGTCTGCTTTTTCCATGTCGCCCTGAAAGCGGGCGTCGCCAGTTTCGCCACCCTCAGCTGGTAAGTTTTTGTTCACTATCGTAACCTGAAAAGACCACACAAACGAGCAAGGTGTTTATTCATGCCCTGCCTGGCAAAATCTGACGCGTTAGGCGCTGTGTACCTGTTCACATTGGCCGTACAGGTCAATGAAGGGATAACAAGGGGAAGGAACGTCCTGCGCTGCCACCCCTTGGTCCATGCCGTTGACGTAAAGGTGAAGACAATTGTTAGCGTCCACCAGCAGACCCAACACCGTGCCCTCAGGACATGTGTCCAGGTTAGGGCCGTAGTTTTCGCATATCTGAAAAGAGAGTGAGGCAGGGTTGTGTCAGTTGGCCGTCATTTTTGGGGACGTGCCTTTTTGGCTTTGTCTACTTTGAGGGAGTTGTGGAAGACAGAGTCCCTCTGCAACAGCCAAGCCGATCGCTTTAAGCAGCACGCTGTGGAAGGGAAGTTAAGGCGGTCCGGGGAATGGCCTATAACGCCAAGCGACAGCGATGACGTCCACGAAGGGTTGAGGCGGTCTATCTGGAACTGGACCGAAAAGGGCAGAGTGTTAAACATGAGATTGGTAGGTGTCCCACAGGGCAAAGCTCTTGCCTGGAAGAGCTGCTGCGGCCTCAAAGGTTGCGCTGTGACAAGCAGGCCTTGATTATAACTGGACACTCTGGATGCCGTCAGCTTCTGGTTAGACAGCTGGATGTTCTTGCCGTGGTTCTCCAAGAAAGATGTGTCGGTAGGTGCAGGTGGGCGAGGGTCTGCTATCCCCTGAATGAGAGATGCGGTCACATATTTTCTTTACAGCCACAGGGCGCTTGCTAACTTCTTGGGTAAAGAAACATGCAACTCCAGGCCAGATTCGAAGCGCTACACACTCAGAGTTCAGGAAAGATCTTAAATGAGTGAGCCAACCCGAATTTCAGCCGGAAATGTCAATACGTTCAGATCGGGTTTTTCTCTTGCAGACTTTGAAAACAAATAAATATATTTTATATAAATGTACACTAACGCAATATGTGGATATCGGGCTGAATGAGTAAATGGTTATGATAATTATTGTCATAAATTTTGTCACGATAAGCAATAAAACATTTGATTAAAGTTGATAATTTAAACTGTAATTACCCCCTGAAAACAGGAGAAAATTGTGACACTTATGCAATTAAAAACGCAAGTTGCAGACAAACATTTAGGAGACGAAGAAGGTGAGGGGGACCAGGAATTTTGCAGGAGTAGGGGCTGACACAGTGAAATCAGAAAGACTACAATGCGGTCAAGATAAGTGATAAAGAGACGAAGGATAACACCCAGCAGATCCACTCAAAGATTGCTGAAAGAGTGGTAGATAGGAGAGCCCCCCTTTTTGGCTACTTAAGAGTTATCCATCCATCCATCATCTACACCTCTTATCCTCACTAGGGTTGCAGGGTGCTGAGGCAATCCCAGCCATCTTCAGGCAATGGGCAGGGGACACCCAGAACTAGTTGCTAGACAGTCGTAGGTGTACTGCTACTACTTGTTTAATTTATACGTTATAACTGAACCTCTATCCCAGGGGTCACCAACCTTTTTGAAACTGAGAGCTACTTCACGGTTACTGAATCATACGAAGGGCTACCAGTTTGATACGCTCTTCTGAAATAACAAATTTGCTCAGTTTGCCTTTAGTTATACATTATTTATAATGATTAGTAATACTCACCTATGTAAAGACACTGATCATGTTAATGATTTCTAACAATGATTATCAAAAATGACAACAAGGTGGGAAACAGATATCAATATTCAACACTTTATCTCTATTAATCACAGTATTTGTTACATTTTCAGATGATCACTTACATCACTACATTTTAGCAAAAAATATCCCATTTGCACAAGCCACTGACATGCCCTGTTAACAAATCATGAACTATGTTGCAACATGTTTCAAAAAGTTAACAATTATGTAATGTTAAACAAAATCAACTTACATATTTTTAAATATGTAATACATTTTTTATTTCACATTTTGAACTAATGGCCAAGTCTGTGTTATGTTTAACAAAATTATAACTTTTAAATGTCATGAACACACTTTTAAATTGAACACAATTCTTCAATATTTTAATTCAACTTTGCCATGGCACTACCATGTTGTCACTGACTACATCTGGTATCCGTCCTTGGTTAGTGGGAAGACTGGCATTGCATGCTGTTCACCAGTGTGTTGTAATCTGGTGTGTAACTTGACACTGCAACTGTGAGTGAGTCTCTCAGATGTGCATCAGTGAGGCGTGTTCTGTGTTTGTTTTTGATGAAGTTCATGTCAGAAAATGCTGATTCACAGAGATAGGTTGAGCCAAACAGGCTGGCAACCTTCATGGCTGCTGTGCATACTCCACTGTACTTCTCTGTGTCAACAAGGCGCCAAAAGTTTGGTGCAGCCTGGTAGGCTTTGAGATGGAGATCATTTTGCAATGTTATAATTTCAATCTCCACCTGTCCAGCATCCAAGTTGAACGTTGCACTTAACTGCTCAGCAAAGCATGTTGTGTCCCCATTCATGAAAGGGTTGGAAATGAAGAACACACATGGTTCAAGCTGATGAAGGTCACAAAACCTATTCTCAAACTCTTGCCCAAGTCTGTTTATTACTTCAATGTACTTTTCTGCCACTTTTTCAAATGTCTCAGATGCAGAAGCATTGTCTTTCAGCACTGACTGCACAGAGGGAAAGTGCAGAACTTTTTTTCTCTGTAAATCTGCAGAGAATGCATTCATTTTGGCTTTAAATGCATTTAAAGCACTTATCATATCGACAACAGTCTTACCTTTGCCTTGCAGCTGGCAGTTCAGGAGGTTTAATTTCCCAGTAATGTCCACCAAAAATGCAAGGTCAAGTGTCCACTCTGTGTCCTCTAGCAGTGAGACATCTTCGCCTTTGGACTGCATGAACTCTTTGATTTCACGCAAAAGAGACAAAAAACGATGCAAAACTCGTCCTCTGCTGAGCCATCTGATTTCTGTGTGTAGCAGTAGGTCCCCATATTCTGCTGACATCTCCTCTAATAGTACCTTGAAAATCCTGTGCTGCTTTGCTTTGGAGCGGATGTTGTTTATGATTTTCACAACGGGAGTCATCACGTGCCCAAAGCCGATCACTTTCGCACACAACGCCTGCTGGTGAATGATGCAATGGTAATGCAGAAATTTGGGGAAGTCTGGGTCACGTTTACAGTGAGCGATGAAACCTGTCTGTCGGCCGACCATAGCAGGAGCCCCGTCTGTTGTCACCGCTACCAGCTTTTCCAATGGCACCTTTTTCTGCACGAAAAACTCCTTCACCGTGTTATAAATGTCAACTCCTCTCGTAGTTGTCTTTAAGGGCAGTAGTGTCAGGAGTTCTTCTTTTGTGGAGAAATCATTAAACACCATCCGGATAAAAACCAATAACTGCGCTGTACTGCTGCTGTCCACGGACTCATCGCACTGGAGGCTAAACCACTTGCACTTCGCCAGATCCTGCTCCAACTGATCGACCAAGTTACTGGACATAGCTGATACTCGTCTTGCCATCGTAGATGCCCCCAGTTGGACGTCGGAAAGAGTGGAGATTAGGTCGCTTCCATTTTTCTCGTCTTTAAATACAGTGTTAGCAATTAATAACATCGCTTCTTTGACAACTTCTCCATCTGTAAATGCCTTTTTTTTCTTGATCAGAAAATGTGTAGCTCTAAACGAGGCTTCGGTTGCTTTTTGTGAGTTTTTGGCCGGCCTCGTAAAAAAAGACTGTTGCTTACCCAGAGCGGTCTTTAGCTCACGGGCTTTTTCTGCCCGTAGGGCGCTTGCAGGTGGATATTTATCATGGTAGCTTTTGTGACACGTATTGAAATGTCTCTCCACATTGTGCCGTTTTGCTGTCGCCACGGTCGTCCCGCAAATCAGACACACGCAGGTTTCTTTTACAGTCGTAAAAAAGAACTCCTCTTCCCATTCACTGTGAAAGAGATACGTTTTCTTTCTTTTTTCTGCCATGTTTTTGGGGTACGAAAGTGCATACAGCGCCCGCTAGCTTACTCTCCACATCCCACAAGCTCTACTTTACTGCCCATAGGTAAATATTGTGCGCGTTAACCTTAAAGTATTTTTAAGATAGTATTTTTTAAATCTATATACATACAAGTGTGATTAAAAAAATAATAGCAACAGAACAAAATTAATTTTTAGACGCAGCTCTCTATGAGATGTGCTATTTTTGGAACAGGCCCGCGGGCGACTCATGTGGTCCTTGCGGGCGACCGGGTGCCCGCGGGCACCGTGTTGGTGACACCTGCTCTATCCTCACTTTTCCTCTTTTATTGAATAACTTAATCAGTTATTTTCATTTTCTGGAGGGTGAGAAACTATGGCTGAGTGTGGTGTTTAGATGGGAAGTCATAAAGTACCTTTTTCAATGAAAACCCTATGTTTATAACCAGTTTAATCTAAGTCCCTCGTCTCCCTCAACATTCTGTACCACGAGTTAAAGAAAAATAAGTTTAAAAAAAGTCATTGTATATAAAATATGAAACTTTGGGTTTGCTTTGGGCTCAGCCCTGCAAATCAAGTTCATTGGTCGGGCTAGATCAGGCTTTAATACCCGCAGGCCTGGGTCGGGCTGTATTTTTTTAGGCCCAATCTTACCTCTGACTCAAAAGTCCAGTGTATTGGGAAAGGGGCGTCACATACCTCCCTGAGCGGTGTGCCATCATCTTCTGCTTCACTGCAGCTTTCTGAGGAGAGTGAAGGTGCTTTAACACTCTCCGCTTCCTCCACCAGGGAGGAGCTGACAATAGACATGGCTGTGACCCGCCCGTATAGGTCCAAGACAGCGAACACGTTCTTTTAAAACAGAGAGGTGACCACTGTAGTACATACTGTAAACTTTGCATGGACAGGACACGTCATGGTTTTTACAAGGATACCTTGGCTACCGCAGTGGCTGCTGCTCCCATGTCCTCACCGTCAATTAAGATGTGCATGGTGTCGTCAGGGCATCTCTTCACACCCACACGGTTCCCAACCTAACAATCATGAAGCGGAAAAACACTAAAACTGCGACTTGGTCAATGTGTCCGCTAAGTCACTGTAGACAACGGCAAAGCAAGGGACGGCTCACCGTCAGCCGGTCCAGCGAGCAGCTGTAGTTCTGGCGCTGCAGCACGCCATTACGGCGTACCTCGGTGCCGCAGAGGAGCCAGGTGACCTTAGCGCGGAGCTGTGGGAGGGAGGGGGAGAACCCAGACAGCGGGCACGATGGGAGCTCGGCTGGCGGTAGCGTGGTCAGGCCCACGTGAAGTGAACCGCACCATTGCTCGTCCACTTCATCGATCCTCACCTGCGGGCCCACAAAATTTATCAGGAGATTTCAAACAAACGGCGCTGCCCTCAGAGTGGCCGACTATACCTCAAAGAGCTCATCCACTTTGAGTTCCTTGGCGCTAAAAACGATGCCGTGGGCGTATCCCCCCGTTCGGACAGCCTGGTAGCCCTCGCCGAGCAGCACCACGTTTTTGCCATGTTTGCCGTGGAATCTGTGTGCAACTCCTGCTGCTATGCAAAGACACGCGTGCATGCTGCATGTGGCAAGGCAAACGGCCAAGAATTCCGTGATCTTGTGTCTTTCCCACCTGGAGAGTGGATTGGGAAGCTCTTCTCAGTCATGTTGCTGGTGCACAAGCTGTTGTCCAGAGGGCCAGACGAGCTGCTGATCGACACCTGAACGCACTGACCATACAAGTCGATCACTGCAAAGACATCTAGAAGAAGCAGAGGATGCAGGGAGGTTGCTTAGTCGAAATTCAAGTTAAGATTTTAAGCTTTTGTGACTTGCTATTAATATTACACTGCAATAAAGCCTTACTAAACTGTTACAACATTCCAATCAGGTAAATTGATCCACTTCATTTGTTCATTCATAAAAATTATGTAAGGACAAAGCGGTGACAGCGAATTTGTGTTTTTGCTGACCTGGTGGCAGACCAGAGCAGGCGACACCCTGGTCTACGCCGTTTATGTAGTAATGAAGGTTGCCGGTGGCTGAACGCATCATTCCAATGCGAGAGCCCGACGTAAGCATATCCAGGTCGCATCCATAGTTGTTGCGCATGGTGTTTCCGTCTTGCATGATCGCTGTGCCGCTGAGGGTTACAGTGGAAAGTGTCCCATATTAGGACCAAAGCCTAGGGTACTACACCAACCATTGCATACCTGAGCATCCAAGTGTCATAATCAATGTCAGTCATGGTGTTGGGAAATTCAAGCTCTTCTGGCCTGATGGCTGTCACCCCTACAAGCAAAAAACAAACTGAACATTGATTTTTCTATATCAAAATATGTGCTAAGATCATGCTGCAAACTGCTGACCTGCTTCTATTGAACCCGACCAGCGGTCAACCATCTTTTGAATGATGATTTCAAAGAGCTCTCCGTCTCGAAGACACCTGTGATGGGTCGAGAAAGGGTGGTGGATCAAGAGAAGAAAGAGCCTTCATTTTCCCAGTTTCATCTAGCCCAGGGGTGGGCAAACTACAGCCTGTAAGCGGGATGAGGCCTGCCAATGGATTTAATCTGGCTCGCAAGGAAAAGCTGAGAGAGGTAACGAGAAAAATATATCAACAATAACCTGCACTTTTACCTAGGTTCGCTGAATGTCACCAAAGGCAGGTGCCAATCAAAACCACCCACGGTAGCTGTATTTACTGACAACAATTTAGCAACCAGAGAACATTTAGGCATCACACTTCCTGATGTTATTTTACTTAACAAAGAAGTCTCGGACGAGCCATTTAAAGCAATGTTTAAAGCTCAACTGTATTACACTCACCTCACCTTCTTAACCTCTATTTTCGTGGTTATACTTCAACCAATAGGGTCGTATGGTCACCGTTTCTAGAGGTGTTTCTCGGATAATAGATAATGAATAATGAAGATAGAATAATAACCCTTAAAAACCCCCCCTCTTGAGCAAAAACAGCCTGGTGGCGCCCATCACTCTGCAGGCCAACAATCGTTTCACCCCGCCTCGGACCAAAGACCTTTTGAGTGTTAGGTGAATGTGCTAACAACTGCATCATAGAAAAGCTATTTTTCATTGTGATCATGGGTCAAAATTTGCATAGCTGGCTACATTTTACTGTACTTACTTATTTCAAAATCAATTTATCTATGTATAACTTTTGTCGTTCTGCTCCCCAGCTCCGGAACTCACTACCACCTGAACTCTATAATTCTGCCAGCCTGTCCATCTTCAAATCAGGACTCAAAAACCACTTTTTCAGACATTCCTATCCATCATAAACTGCTTCACGTAGATCACACAACTTTTTTTTAAAAATTGTACTTGTTTTTTCTATATTTATATAACTTTTTTTTGTTCGACGTACAGTGGGTGCCCTATCTTTTGGAGGGGGGGGGCAATAAAATACTTCTGAGGGAGCCATATCACATTTTTTTTAATGCAAATTATCAAACTTAGTGCTTAAAAAATGGGGATATGCCTTTGCTAAAACTTTTAAGTTTTTGTTTTGTACATGAATATATTTATTTGTATATTTTGGGTGTTTCAAAACCAACTGAATGGAATGGTCCATTTAGTAACAAAAAGACAATGAAACTTGAAGTAAATGCAAAAAATGGATTGACTTAAGATATCTTTTGCAGAGGTATTTGATTCAAGACTACGAGCATATACAAAAATTAAGTGTCAGTTTTTCCCCTTAGGCTTGGAGACTAGCAAATTTTTTCAAATCACTGCAGCCTGCAACTCAAAAGTTTCCCCACCTGTTGGAAATGACAATGGCATCGTTGAACTCGCTGCGGCAGTTCTGGCGCAGAGCTGTGCGCCCCCCATTGGTAATGACGGCATTGGTTCCGTGCAGGTGGTGGAAACGCAGGTCTGTGGTGGCACCGGCACCCAATATTGAACAAGGACTCCCAGGGGACAATGCAGTGGGTCCCTCTGAGCCATCTTCCGGGAGAGGGGGAAGGTCCACTGGGTGGTTGGCATAGAGGAAAACGGCCATTTGAACCTTGCCTTTTTATTTCTTACCCAAAGGAAAACATTTGGCCATTGGCTTTGCCTCTGGCTCTCACCCATGTCATCCATGATGGTAGCCTGAGCGGCTTGGCCGTAGAGGTCCACCACGGCATAGACGTTGGCAGGCACATTCCATGCGGCAGGGCCCTGAGCCACACCGTTGACAAAGAAGTGCAGGCTGCCATCTTCTTTGCGCACAACACCGACTGTGTCACCTGCCTGCAAGTTTTTTCGCAAGTATATGCCATCATTAGAAAGAGCCATAGAAATAAATAATATGGCAGTCTGATAAAGGTTTTGGGATACCACTACTTATATTTTAAGATCTTTACTACATAAAATATTATCGAATTATACTTTGTTCAAATAAAATGTATTTTAACCTGATTAAAAAGCATTTGGATACAATACTGAAATCAACAATTGCTTAAAAAATATGCTATTAAAGTACAATTAAGAGTTACTGACATACAGTGGTGAATTAAGACAATGCATGCATTTAAAAGAACACACTGAATGCTTCTGATAGTTGACACTTCAAGGCTACAAGCAGTGTTGGGACTAATACGTTCCTTGAACAATCACTTTTTTCTGTACATAGTACTGTGACACCTTCTTGATCCAATTTTGCAACTTATCTGTTGTTACAACATGATGCGCTACCTATTAAAAGCAGATCATTGAATTGCAACGTCTTCTGCTCCATGACTTTTTCCTCATTTGCTCAAAGTTTTCAGTAGGGCACCCTACACTGGCTATACGTATGTGGGAACAACAGGAAATGTATTTTACATTATTTTGCATTTAAAGTTATGTTTTTCTAAATTTGTTTCATTTAACTTCATAAAATTTTTGGCAAACCTTGGCAGATTCTTTGAAGATTTTTCAATTTGCTTTTCTTTGTCATGTTTGAGTGTGATTTCCTTTCTATCCCCTTGAGAAAAGCAAGCACGTCTGGGATCTTATAATTAATAAAAATAATTATGGCTGCAACAATGAACAAAATTGATTTTTAAAAGCGTTGGCAACCAATTTATTCATTGATTCATTTTTTCGCGCGATTTATGAGACACTAGGCATGAAAATCAATGCAAATAAGTGCATTGCATTTCCTTGTAAAGTGAAAAGATGTAGTACCACTTAGTTCGACATGAGGAAATTGAAGATGTGTTTCTAAAAAATCAGATTCTTTGATTAATCAAAAGGAAAAATCGACAGATTCAGCCATTATGAAAATAATCGTTAGTTGCAGCCCGATTTATAATAAAAACATTGAATTACACACTTTGAGGCGGTCAAGGTTGTGTCCGTATTCATCCAGAATCGTAGTGCCGTTGTGCATTACACCATTTCCTGTCATCATCCAAGTCCCTGGAAGCAAAAGAAACATTAGAAGATGAGAATTTTTTTGCAGCCTTGTCAATGGAAATGACATTCTGGTCTACCTGAGCGCAAGTTGGTCATGGTGGAGGGCAGCTGCAGGTAGGCGGGATTGTGCGTAGTCACACCGATTTCAATAGAGCCTGCCCACTTGTCCACCATCTTGTCAATACGGACCTGAAACACTTCATTGGAGCGCAGGGGTCGGCTGCTTAGGACCACACCGTGATTGAAGTCGTCCGTTGCGCTTTATCAGCAAAAAACACAGCTGCTGAGATAATGTGTGCGGAGAGAGGCGAAGAAGAGCAGGCGTGCGGCAGGCTTACTGTGGCCTCAGCGCCGTCCTGCCTTCACTGATGATTGCAGCTTTCTGGCCGCAGTTGGCGTGGAAGAGCAGCCGGTCTGGCGCTTCGGCATCGGGTGTCAGAGTGGGCCGGGGCCTCCCGACATCAGGTGACATGGCCCGCATGATGGCGTTGTTGCGGCGAAGGCGCTCGCTGTGGTTGTGATTGTGGACGATGGTGACCTTGACAGCCATGCCGTAAAGGTCCACCACACCGTAAACTACGCTGGGAGTCTGCATCGCTGCCACCCCTAAGAGACCACACAAATTTCGACCAATTTTTACCAGACTGATGAAAAGCGGCACAAATGCGGTCGTTGATCTCACCCTGATCGATCCCATTGATATAGAAATGAAGGGCGCCGCTGGCTTTACGCATCAGGCCGATGTGATCGCCTTCCTGAAAAACAGAACCAGAAGCACAAATAGACTTCAGATGTGGTGCATCATTTAAGGCAATGGTTCCCAAACTTCTGCAGGTAGGCGCCCCCCTTGGCTCTACAGTGAATACTCAACCATATTGAAATGCTAAACCTAGAAAATACAGCACCATCTCCTGGCAAGCTTTGTTAGGGTTGCTTTCTGTTGACCATTTTTTACTGTTTAATTCTTCAATCGATAGAAGTACCTACCCACCTATGAAATGGACTAGATAGCACTTCAAACTCATTAAAATAATGGTCTGGAGAATTTTCAAAATAAAACATAACAAAATAACATTCCAATTATTTATTTTGACATATCTTCATAACCAACCAAAGCCAACATCTGACATAAATGACATTTGAAAAAAGGAAATAATGAACCCTTAAAAAAAAAAAAAAAAAAATCAAGAACATTTGCACAGTATAGACGTTAAAATGCATGCACTTAAAAAACCCAGCACCAAACAAAGTAAAAAAAAATAAAAATAAAAAAAAGTTGTTCACACTATCATAAGGTCGACATTGCGGACCAAAAATAATCCACATACTTTTAAGGCTGTAACCGTGACATGTCTGCAATTATTGTAATATCAAATTTACCATGTGCTACTGCAGCATGTTAATCAGTGCAAGAAATTTATTCAAGTATTAATTCATTTCGCTGCAAACAGTTTTAATATCCCAAACATTCCCGTCTTTCCTTGTTTGTATCTCCATGGTTGCAATGAAGCGCTACAGTACACTATGTCAGACAACCCTTTTTTTCCTTAACCCAGTCTCTCTCCGCCTGTCTCCTCATCCGTGTTAAATACTTTTATCATGGGGTCACTTGATAGTCTGCTCAAACTGCAGAGCTTAATGCTCAATTCTGTTTTTGGGGTAAAATTTTTGTGAGATTGTTCATATTTCCAGCTAAAATGTGACTTGATCTTCCTGTGTGAACGGCCACAAGTGTCCCGCATGCACAGAAGAGGACACGTAACGTCACACACAATGTGCTCATGTTTGCGGAAGTACTTATGTTATTGGCAGGCTACCACTAGAGGATACTATCAATTTAAGAATGAACTTGAGCAACATGTTGTGAAACCAGTTGTATGCGATGTGATGTTGGCTGTTCCGTGAGTTACAAAATAAACAAGTGTTCACTTTTCATGAATGTGTGAAATGAAAGTCCGTGTTTTTGTCCCATATGGTTGTTGATTTTTCCGCCTCCTCCCACCTGGTTAAAGGCAAATCAGTAAGGTCTGTGGCCTATCAATGGCCTGCAGGTCGCACCGGAGTACAAGTTCCATTTTTGGGGGAAATTTATTTGGTAAAACCAAACAACAAAAACATACAAGTCATCTTGAAAGGCAATTTAAAATAAAAGAGAGCAACGGGCTGAAAAAGTCTGTGCGGCATATGAACATAACATGATTGACCTTAAGTCATTCAGACAACTCTAGCATAAATAACATGTTTATAATTTTAACTCCAAATCACTATATCTAATGAAATTTCCATCTTCTGTGTCACTGTCACAGCACACAATCCGCCCCTATAGTGTTCTCGTTCTACGTCTACGTTATTGAGCTATAACATTCCCAACCAAAAAAAATACAAAGTTATTTTAGTGACGTTTGTGCGAGGTATGTCTGCTATGGTGTGCATTTGTCGGCACAACAGGGAAAGGTTGACATTATTAACACAGGCCTATAAAATGTGATATGATATACCCGGTAATAATGTGTCAAAAATTTCATAGATAAGTCCCAATCGAAAATAAGTCGCACCCCCGGTCAAAATATGAAAAGAACTGCCAATTATAGTCCAGAAAATACCTTCCGTGATCTTTTTTAAATACTAAAGCATTTGTTTTTATGAAATGAAATAGAGCAGGAGGTTAGAGGTGAAAATTGCAATTTTTCATTGTGAGACTTGTTTTTATAAATAATTAAGCAAATTAAAAAAAAAAAAAAAAATGTAACCAGCAAACAAAACATAGTTAATGCACGAATAAATAATATTTTGATCAAGCGGCTTTTGAGTACACACAACAAAACATGACGGTGTGTGTGTGTGTATGTGTATGTGTGTGTGTGTGTGTGTGTGTGTGTGTGTGTGTGTGTGTGTGTGTGTGTGTGTGTACCTGTAGCTCATCTAGGCTAAACTCGCAGTACTCCCTTCTGGTGCCTTTGCCGTTGGTCAGTATGCCGCAGCCGCTCATCATGATTGTACCTGCCATTAAGAAGTTAGTGAGCTCCGCGGTGACACACACACATGCTAGGGGAGGTTTTGGTTAAGTTACCGGAACGCAGATTGGTCATGGTGGCAGGATAGTCCAGATTGTTTGGGATGTGTGTTGTCACGCCAATCTCGATAGAACCCGACCACTTGTCCACCAGCTTGTCGATGCGGATCTGAAGACGTATTTTAAAATAATTGGATCACTTCAGTGAAATGGCTAGTACAGAACTTTGAACAATCTTCTTCTTCTTTTTCTCACCTTAACCCTGACAACCAGGGGTCAGCTCCCATACACAAACATGCGACTGTGAACGGTAAATGATGCAAAGATAGTTTCGCCCAAACAATGTGTCCAAAAGGTGACCAAATCCTACCCATTATGCCGAGCTAAGTAGGGAGGCGATGGGTACCAATGTTACAAGTCTTAGGTATGACCCAGCTCAGGGGGTGGGTCATAGATTTAACATAATTAGTGGATCATAAATTGCGCAACATGACAAATCGATGAGATAATTAGTTGTCAACGCTTTTAATAATTGATTAAATTGATCAGTTGTTGCAGCCCTATATGGAAGACTCACAGTAGGCATGCCGCTCATAGGGGCGTGACGCATTTACAGGTTTATATCTATGGTCTCATAAGTGTGTACGCAGGAGTTTTTGATATTGTTTGGCGGATACAAATTATGCTACAAATAAAATTGTATTTGTCTTTTTCGATTTAGTTTTGTATGTTAAGTCTAAATGTAATATGATCTTTGGATAAGGTTGAAGCAAAAGAGTATGTCATATGTTTACTGGTATACAGTGGAAATTAATATGTATTTTTGTTTACGGTTAAGTTATTTGACAAACACTTATTGTTTTATAATATACTTTATATTATATTATTATATTGTGCACTATTTTTATATCCATCCAAACCTTATTATTTGATTATAGAATTATATCAACTATGTTTTTTTTTTTTTTAAATTAGATTAATCGATTAATCAAAAGAATAATCAACCGATTCACTGATTACTAAAATAATCGTTAGATGATTCGGGACATTTGGCGCGCCGATTACATTATGACACGCCTCACTTTTGACGCACGTTTAGAAGAGAAGGCGTCGCTTTACCATG
Organism: Urocampus carinirostris; assembly: GCF_059441175.1. Classification (NCBI taxonomy): domain Eukaryota; kingdom Metazoa; phylum Chordata; class Actinopteri; order Syngnathiformes; family Syngnathidae; genus Urocampus; species Urocampus carinirostris. Next base: position 33,656,288 of record NC_142359.1, read on the forward strand.
ATAAGAATTTTCAACTTATTCATAAGTAATTTTATACAATGTACAAATGCTCTGTGTTTTAATACATTCCCCAAAAATTTAATACAAATTTGTTTTATTAAACTTTGAGCAAGTGAAATATGCTAGGGGTGGAATGTATATTTTATTTTAGATTGGTTTTAGATTTGAACATATACATTTTCCCCAAAATGCGACTTACATATGTTTTTTCCTCCTAATTACACATTTTTTGTCTGGCGCCACGTATACTCCAGAGAGAATTAGTCCAGAAAATACAGCAACTTTGTTTTTACCTCAAACATCTCGTTGTGTCGCAGCGGCCTATTGGTCATTACCACGCCGTTGTTAAATTCGTCGAGGGGTCGTCTCCTCTCCGCCGTCTTGTTGTTATTGCTCAGTTTGATCAAAGTGCCGCACTTCTCGTGGAAGAGCAAGGCGTCGTTGGTTGTTAGGCTGCTGTTCATAGTAGCAAAAGATCCTCCCCCTCTAATGCCAGCGGGGTTGTGGTTATGGTTGCTGTTAGGGTTGGCAGCATCTCCTGAGCCTACTCCTCCGTCATTGCTCTGAGTGCCTCCTCTACTGGCGCCACTCCTTATTAAGGAGTTGTCACTCGCTGTGGATCCACCGCCTGCCGTGCCGCCTCCAGCATCTGTCCCCCCGCCCTCGTCCTCGGCGCGGTAAAAAGACACTATGGCGTTGTTGAACACGTCAAAGAGCTGGTGCTCTGTTAGAACTGAACAAAAAGTCAGAAGATCCATCAATAGTTGGCATCACAAGGTAGGGCTGCACAATTAACCGTAAACTAATCAATATTGTGATGTGACATCATGTGATAGTGTAACTAACTGCAGGAGACTGCGTTTTTTTTAATAAGGATTTGGAGTTACAGTTTGTTATTTGAGTGATGGAGTGTTTGGCAGGCAAGAATTGTCATAGTTCTGGATTTGACAGGACCAGCCATTCAAAGGCAAGTTTCAATGCCACTAGCCAATAAAGGTGAGGAAACGTTTGCAAGGTGTGAGCTCGAATGTGATAGGCTTGCACGAATGACCACCAAAACAAATGAGACAGCTCGTAGCTTTAGCAGCTCGTTACATTGAAAATAAATTAATCAAAGAAATCGCACTCTGAGGACAGACAGGAGGGCACAATGAAATGCTGATCACCGCCAGGTGCTCCGTGGATTGTTATCGCGTTCAGGAATCAACTGAGTTAGCTTCGGAAGATAAATCTAACAGCTAGACTAACAACCCTTAAGCCACCACTGCTATTCGGGGCTAGTCACCAACGCCAGATCCATTAGCCATGAAACGGATGACTTCAAGGTACCACTCGCGGAAAACCGCTACATTCGTGACACTTGTATATTAATCATTGCTGAGACCTTGCAGAAGTCGCGGTTACGTGGCGCGAGCGCGTAGCTAGCCAGTCGCTCTCTAAATTTCTTTATTACACGGTAAGGAGAAGCCCTCCAATTTTTTGTAAAATGACAATTAAGACCATTTATTCAATTGCAAGCCTGTATATTTTTTCTTTTTTAGATCTATAGTTGTTATTTAGTAACAGTCATATACTCTCAACCGGTAATAACATCATCTCGAGGTAAGTTTACATGTCACTATGATTACGTTCTCCCCAAAAACCAAACAAGCACAGGCAATGAATGTCTTTTCTTTTAAAATCGAAAATTGCATCGAAATTTAAAAACAGGTCTGAAAAATTGCAATTAGTTTTTTTTTTTCCTAAATCGTGCAGCCCAGTCACAAAGGCTTCCGTTGCCTAGCTTGCAGGCATAGGTACCTGCGTCAGGCTCCAAGTTGTTGGGGAACTTGTCTGGTCTGCTGCGACTGCATCTCAGCTCAGGAACTGACAAGACAACAGGGAAAACAAGATTGATTTAGCACAGACCCACATTGCACATGTTTTCTTTATAAAGAGGGCTGACTGATTATGAACAGTGTAAAAAAATAGTCAATTTTGTCAAACCTCCCATTGGCCGTTCCAAAAGCCCATCTCCATATTAATTTAATGTATTTAATTAACACTTTAAGAAAGGCACCGCCCCGAAAAAGTTTTTTTGCCATATATTTTCATACAGGATGCACTGGCCTATAAGGCACGTCAAAAAAAATGTACAGTAAGAGTGATCTTATTCATTTGTGAATATAAGTTGCGCATGTTATACATTACAGTATATATTGATGCGATGATTGACCAGTCAAAAATGTCGCTGATAAAAATTGCAAAACATCGTTATCTAACAGGAATCGATCCTGGGTAACTTTGGTGAGACCGCCAAAATCTAACCACTTGAGATGCAGATGACAAGTGACAAGGCAATAAATGTTCCCTCATTATAACGGTATTTTTACTCATAGTGCTAGAAACGAATATTAAGAGAATTGAAAAAACAGAAAATCATCCTGAGATATAAATTAGGGATCGACCGATATGGGTTTTTCAAGGCTGATACCTATTACTAGTATTAAGAAGAAACGGATAACAGATATTTGGAGACAGTATTTAAATCGTCCCATCGAATAAAAAAAAAAAAAAAAAAGGCCAATACCGATATACAGTGGAACCTCGGTTTTCGAACGCCTCTCAGTTCGAACAAATCGGTTCTCGACCAAAAATTTCGAGAAATTCTTGCTTCGCTTTTCGTTCAAAAAATCGGAGTTCGAACGCCGGTACGCTAGGGGCGATGCTGAGCGGCATACGAGTGTAGATTGCCCCCACCCCTCGTGAAGAACTGTTGTCATGGCAACGCGCACTCCTTCTCTGCTTTCGTTTTTCAAAAGCTGTGAAGGGAGTGTTTTAACTCCTAATTATGCCTCGGAAGAAGGTTGGTGCAAGCAGCAAAGTTGCTACAGGTGAAAAAAGAGGAGTAGTGCGTATAACTATTGCATTTAAGAAAGAAATAATAGCAAAATATGAAGAAGGTGTGCGAGTTTCCCTTCTTTCAGGTATACAGCATGGCTTCTGCAGACAACCGCCAAGGTAAGAAATCCTACTCATAATTCTTTTCTTTATCCTTTAACCGCTCACCACTTATTGTGGAGACCCGGGTGCTAAATGACGTGTAAACGACCTGAATTTTTTATTTTTACACGTTCATGTTAGCGTTATCTTTCGTACGGAAGATTTGTTTTTTTCGCAAGTCGTCTAGGTCACTGGTGGTTTAATTGTTATGTGACAGTGCTTTCAACGCGAGCCAGGTTCCATTTCTGTAGCTTACATTTTTTTGTGATTTTTCTCAGTGATATATATCAATTGATCAATCATTGCCCAAATACTGTAAAAAAATAAAAATAAAACCATGTTTGATAACGCACACATATACATACTATATGTATTTTCGATCATATCCACTATATTTTATGGTATATAAGGTGTATCCAGTTATAAGGCACACCTTCATCTCCTATCCTGACTCCGTTCATGGCTGCCACATTCATTAGCGCCACAACACCTGCATCTTCCTGTGGCTCTCGGACGACCACGCCCTCATCCTCCTCTGCATCCTCTTCCTCCGCAATGATGGTCTCTCTCTGGGTGGTCGGGAGCGGCGGTTCGCAGCTTACCACAGTCACCTGTGTGCACTTGCCATACAAGTCCACCACTGCCCACAGCTTGGGGGGCAAGCCGCTAGCGGCAGCTCCACAGTCCTGGCCATTGACCCAGAGGTGGAGCTCTCCACGGGAGCTGCGCTGAATTCCCACACGGTCGCCTTCTGCCAACTGATCCAAGTCGCGGCCGTATTCCTCCAGCACCGAGCGGCCGTCCCGGAGTACGGAACAGCCTGACACAATCCAGGAGCCGCCCTTAAGGCCTGTCGCGCTACTCGGGAAGTCCAGGAGGGCGGGGTCCAGCGTCGTCACCCCGATCTCGATGGAGCCGCTCCATGAGTTCACCTGCGGCAGGTTGAATAAAGGCAACATATGGGGAATAAAACCGATCACCACAAAGCGGAAAAACCGTTTTTGGTTTGCCTTAAAGCGCTGGAGTCTGCAGCTTGCTGCTTTGCGACTCCAATGCTGGACTAAAAATGCAACCAGATGAAAGAAGTCACTTTTAGAGTCTGCTGGGATATTTTTAGCTCGCACTGAAGTATCTTGGTGGAAGAAGCCAGCAATGAGAAAAAAAACGACATTTTAGCATAATTGGGTTGTCAGTTATATTAAAAAAAAGGCCCATCATTACAACTAAAATATGTGAACGAAATCATTCAACCCAGAAATAGATCAAGTTTTCTATTAATGGCAATATACCAAATAAGTGTTTCCGTAGTGCAGTGGTTAGCACATTCGCCCAGCACGTGAAAGGTCCCTGGTTTGAGACCGGGTGGAAGCATATGTTGGTCTGGAGAGGGACCAGCCACCAGGCTGTACTTGTCGAAGATAGACCCTATGACCCCATTCGTTAAGGGATCCAACCAACCAATCAAACCAAATTAAAGCGGCAGGGAGGAGCTACAGGTCTTGTTGTGAGACTGATAGGGTGCAGTGTTATAAGGAATTAGTTTAAACTGATTTTCCCAGAATATTACTGTGATTGTAAGTGTTAAAACTGGTTGCGTGTATAGGTCTGCATCTTGAGGGTTAATTTTACATATAAAACAGTTATGAGTCTGGTCATTTCAAGACTCTATACGGAAAGGCAACAAAAAAATCCCATTCACTGACAGGGAACTTAAATTTAAGCAAATTACATTACAAGTGCCCAAGAGACATTTTGGAACCATTTCAGAACAAAATACTTTGCAAGCATGTGGATCACATGTGCATTGTCTGTGATACAAAGATTGCGACCTGAATACGTATTCACGGGCTGTAGTTTGCCTTAAACTCTGATTGGCTGAAAACAAGCGCTGTCGGATGTATGAATTTTGACGTTTAGGAACAGCTACCCTTTACCCAGTGATGGTTGGATGGATCCCTTAACCGCTAGAGTTGTAGAAGCACAATTTCTTGTGGTGTATCTTGGGCAAGTACAGCCTGGTGGCGCCCTCTCCAGGCCAAAATGTTTCCACCCAGTTGTGATACCACATCAGAAATATAAAGTCCTTAGCCTAGGCATAGAAAGGAGATGCCTTAGACCACATGTGTCAAACTCCCGCCCCGAGGGCCACCTACGGCCCGCCGTGTAATCATATCCGGCCCGCAAGACCATTTTACATCTATTACAGTTATTGATGGCCCGTCAATATGAACAACGTCGTCTCATCCCTGGACATCATATTCTGACGTTTTAGTCACTGTACCTATTCCTTCATATATGACGTATACTATACTATATACCAGGGGTCGGGAACCTATGGCTCGCTAGGCAGATATGGCTCTTTCTATGAGTACCTATTTAATTGCATGCAAATTTTCTCCATCTTGTTCAAAACTTGAGCCATTGAAACCAAAACCTGAATTACCAAGCAGTACTTTTCAGAATATATAGGGCACGTTTTCAATACAATTTACAGTCAAGGTGTCACACACAAAAAAAAAAACTCGTTTTGGCTGTTCAACGCTAAAGAATCCTGTATATAAAAGCTCACTATATAATCTGTGTTCAGTGTTCAGATACCGTTTGATGAATCCACGGAACAAATTGTAAATACGCCAAAACACCGGAAGAGAACTTAAAGTTATTTGATTGGGTGAGTGGGAGGGATGGGTGGAGCTATGCAAAAAGTGCAAGCACTCCCTCCCATCTCTCGCCCTACTCCGTCTGTGCCAAAGCTAAGCACATCAGGCTCCCTGTTCTAAATGTTGTGACGTTTTTACAAAATAATTTGTGTAGCATTTCCATAGTTCTACTTTTGACAGGAGATATATTAAGAAAAGCAAAATCTTTTGGGATATTTAAGTTTTTTTAATATATACATTGACATAGGAGCAAGGGAATTTGAATGTTATTTTAATGTAAAGTTGTTTAAGTTAAGTTGTAAGTTGTATAATTTAACAAGATATTTTTATTTACAGCAAAATAATAAATACTGTGCAAGTGATTTAAGGTTTAAATGTAATATTCTTGTCTGTTTTTATTCATATGTATGTTCCAAAAACATTCAGTTTAAGTGTGTTCAATAAATGTTTATCCTGGTTGGCCCGCGACCTTAAGTGTGTTTTGAATTTTGGCCCCTTGAGCAATTGAGTTTGACACCCCTGCCTTAGACTTTACTATATATTCAAATGTAAGCCACACAGGCTTTAGTCAATTACATCAATTTGGTCTTCTTCTTTTTTTGCTAAATACCATCACTTTTTAAATCAAATTGGCAATTGAAATATAACTTGAATGCCGGCCTGTTTAGAGGAAATTGAAACATCTTATTTTCAAATTGCACTTCAGTTATCTTTTATTATGTTTGCCTGAACAACACACGGCATTCTCCTCACCATTCGGGCTTCACGAGTACAACCGGCTCCCTCAGGGACTTTGCAACAGCCCAGCAACATTTATGAGGATGATGATGTCGATATTTGGTGATCAGAATTTCATGAGCCTATTATGTTACCTCGACGATCTGATGGTGTTTGCCCCCACAGAGGAAGTTGCACTCCAACGCCTGCAGATGGTGTTTACTCGCCTCAAGGAACACAACCTCAAGCTCGCACCCAAAAAGTGTTTTTTCCTCAGACGGACTGTGAAATTTCTTGGGCATGTCATCAGTGAGGATGGAATTCGGACTGACCCCGAGAAGGTGAGAGCGATAAATGACGTACAAGTCGCTGAGCTAATGGAGTCGGATGGCAAGACGCCATGCCCTAGTAAAATCAGATCTTTTCTAGGCATGGTGATGTATTTCCAAAGCTTCATTGAAGCATGTTCTGCGAAGGCAAAACCTCTGTTCAGGCTCACATCTGAATCTGGTGACAAGCATAAGCGCAAGAGAGCCCGCAAGAAAGGTCAAGTGAAGCTGACGCCTGCAGATTGGTCCGATGCATGCCAGAACGCCTTTGAAACACTGAAGCACGACCTTGTGACAGGTGTCACTCTGGCCCACCCAGATTTTGATGCGCCGTTTATTTTGGCTGTCGACGCATCCTTTGATGGGATTGGAGCAGTCCTGTCACAGCTGCCACCTGGTGGAAAAGTAGCCAGACCAGTCGCCTTTGCAAGTAAGACGCTCTCTCGCTCCCAGCTCAACTACCCTGCACACAGGCTCGAATTTCTTGCCTTGAAATGGGCGGTATGTGATAAATTCAGCCATTGGTTGAAAGGAAGACACTTTACCACGTGGACCGACAATAACCCACTGACATACATTTTGACCAAACCAAGACTTGATGCGTGTGAACAGCGGTGGGTAGCGAAGCTTGCTGCATACAATTTTGACCTGAAGTACATTCCCGGCCCAAAGAACATCGTAGCCGACGCTCTGAGCCGTGAGCCATTTGTACGGTCATGTGTGGGTCATCGCCTTGTTACCGAGCCCTATACTTCGCTCTTGGACCAAGTCAACGGGGTGAACAACAGTACTGTGCAAGAGGTGTTCAGAGTATCCAACAATTGTCACGCTGTTGTAGACGAGAGTGCTGGGACATCAGACGAGTCAGTAAAAAGGGCAATTCCATCAGGCTCCAATGGTTCTGTGACATCAGAAGAAGTTGCTGCTGTCTTCAGTGCTCAGTCCACTGGTGGCGTGGGTCAAGTGATGGGAACAGATGCCAACCTCAATCTTCTGCAGAAGGGAGATCAGTCAACGGCACTCCCACAGAGTCAGCTTGTTGGTTTACAAGAACAGGACAACACAATAAGCAGGACCATGTACTTTGTGCATAGACACAAGAGACCTACCAGGCGTGAGAGAGCTGTCGAGTCGCCTAGTGTGATGAAACTACTGAAACATTGGAGCAGACTCACCATACAGAATGGCATGCTCTACAAAATAAGGAAAGATCCTCACATGGCCAAGAAAATCTTCCAGTTTGTGGTGCCTGATTCATTGAAACAGAAAGTCCTTCAAGGTTTACATGACTCAGCAGGTCACCAAGGCCAGAACCGTACTTTGTCACTGGTGAGGCAACGATTTTTCTGGAATGGCATGGAACGTGATGTTGTGAATTATGTCAAATCCTGTCAGCGTTGTGTAGTAGGGAAAACACCGGAACCACACAACCGTGCACCACTCAAGAACATAGTCACCTCTGAGCCTATGGAGTTGGTCTGTATAGACTTTTGGACTGCTGAGCAAGAGAACAAGTCTGTAGATGTCCTGGTCGTAACTGATCATTTCTCCAAGATGGCGCACGCCTTCCCTTGCAGGAATCAAACCGCCAAACAAGTTGCTCGCCGTCTGTGGCAGGATTTCTTCCTTGTCTATGGTTTCCCACGGCGTATCCACTCTGATCAGGGAGCTAATTTTGAGAGCAAACTGATCAAAGAGCTTCTAGAGATGGCAGGGGTGCAGAAATCCCATACGACTCCGTACCACCCCATGGGAAATGGTATCGCAGAACGATTCAACCGAACATTGGGAGATATGATCAGAACCCTTCCCCCTCAGCCCAAAGCAAAGTGGCCACAAATGCTGCAGCAGCTCACATTCTGCTATAACTGCACAGAGCATGAGACAACAGGGTTTGCACCGTTTTACCTAGTGTTTGGTAGGATCCCTCGTCTCCCTGTCGATGTCATGTTTCAACATGCTAATACCAATGATGCTGTTGTCAGCTACTCTGACTTTGTACGCCATCTGAAGAAAGATCTACATGAAGCTGCTCAGATTGTACAGAGGAATACTCTCAGAGAACAGACTCGTCATGCCAAGCTGTACAACCGTAGGGCCAAAGGATCACCCCTCGTCGTGGGAGACCGGGTGTTGATCGCCAACAGAGGTGTCCCGGGGAAACGCAAAGTTGCAGACAAGTGGGAGTCGACCCCGTATGAAGTCATATCACTCAAGCCTGATCTCAATGTCTATAGAGTCAAGGATTGTCTGACGGGCAAAGAAAAGGTAGTTCACAGGAATTTGCTGCTCTCTGTTAGCTTCTTGCCCTTAGAGGATGATCTGGCCAGCGAATCTGAACACTCAGAGTCTGACGCTGCTATGCATGGAAGTGATGTATGCCCTGATTTACCTGACGCGGTTGAAGACAGTGATGTCCGTACAGTAAACTGGGTGATACAGGCAGGTGAAGAGCAAGTTCATCCAGAGGTAGAGGATAACTCACTCAGTAGCCTAGATGGTAAGGCGCCCGCTTTGAGACTGGGAGGTTCGGGTTCGCGCCCCGGCCGAGTCATTCCTAAGACTTAAAAAGTGGTCGGCGGCGCCCTCTCTTGGCTGCGGCTGCATCGGGTCAGGTGCAATCGACATTTCGTTCTGTGTACATTGTTACACAGAATGACAATACAAGGAAATTATTATTATTATTATTATTATTATTATCATGTATTATTGGAGAAGTGTTTGTTGACACCTAGTGGAATTCGGATGGACGGACGTCAGTCAAGAAGCCGACAAGAGACGGTGAAAACAAAAGACGAACCAACCCCAGATACATTGCCAATTTCACCATGGTCGTTGCAAATGCAAAATAAGTTGTTTGGTTGCCGGTTAGCATCTAGTTAGCAGGGTAGCTAACTAACATCGTAAGCAGAGCGACCAATTCAAATGTGCATTAGAGTCGAAAAAAATGGGCATTTCCCCAGTATTTAAAATTTTGGAAAAAGCACCATCGGGCATTGTTAAACTATTTGTCCTTGGGAAGGGAGACACACTGACGCTGACAACGAAACCCTCCGCCCCGTCCCGGCGAGCGCTGTCCTCGCATTTCCCGTATCGTCGCCCCCGCCCGCATCAAGCAAGCAAAGGCGGGGGCCTGCCGCGCTCCCGTTTACCTTCTTGTCAATACGGACAGTGAAGACGTCCCTATCCCTTAGCGGCTCTTTGCTGAGCACCAGGCCATGGTTGAACTCCTGAACCGGTTGGTTACGCCGAGCAGTCCGGTTTGAGTTGGAAAGGCCAACCAGCTTTCCGCTCCTGGGATGCAGCTCCGCCGCCATCTTCAGGGGGCGGCTAGTTTTCGCGACAATAGTCATACTTTACGGCAGTGACGTCATGGCACAGCCTCACTCGCGGCAGCCACTGGACTATTGTTTACTTTTTTGAAGGCTGCTGTCACTGTGTTAATTTCATTTGTTTCCCTCAAGAGCATAAAGGTTTTACAAACATCAGTTGGGTGATGTATCTTCAAATTGTACCCCCGGAGAGTCTCATAGTTGGCATTTTCAAGAGAAAACAGAATTAATTTAAAACCAAATTTGAAGGGTAAAGAACAGGGTTAGGGATTCAAATCATCCATCCATTCATAACTGCACGCTTATCCTCAGTAGGGTCGCGGGGATACTGGAGCCCATCCCAGCTATCTTCGGGCAGTGAGCAGGCGACACCCTGAACTGGTTGCCAGCCAGTCACAGGGCACATAGAGACAGACATCTAGGGGCAGTTTGGACCGGCCAATTAATTTGATAGGCATGTTTTTTGGAACGTGGGGGAAACCAGAGTGCCCGTAGGAAACACACGCAAGCACAGGGAGAACATGCAAACTCTGCACAAGAAGGTTCGATCTCATGACCTCAGAACTGTGCCACACACGCGCTAACCAATGCGCCGCCCTGCTGCAGGATTCAAATCAATTAAGTGTATTTGTAAATCGCTGTTGCTAAATTAATTGCAACTGTTATGGATACAATAGATGAAACGTGTCGGTTTATAAAGCACCAGAACACCGAAATATGATATTTGAAAATATGAATGAAAGATGATCTATGATCAGACAAAGTTGTCCCAAAAAGCGTGAAAGCGAAGAAAGATCTACCGTAATGCATAGGTGTAACCAGCCCGTTTTTTTGGGGTGCTCACGCAACCAAGGCACCCTCCCAAAATATTAGCATTTTAAAAACTTTATTTTCCTGAATAAAGGAAATAATAAGTTTAAATATATGAAAAATGTTAGATGAAAAATGCTAAAGTAAATAAAAATGTATAACAAAACAAAATTGTAAACAACGCAGCATCAGAAGTACTCCACTGCCTTGAAATGGTTCAGTCCATTTGATGCCGAGCCCTGCTCTCACCTCCTTTTTCTCGGCTATTGTCACTTGCGGCATAGCGGTGGAGTCTGTGGAGGCTCTGGTGTATTACGCTTGGAGCAGGGGCGAATTTAGTTTCTGAGTGTTTTGAGCACCCAGAGTGTCCTGCTGGTTATTATTTTTTTTTACTTTGTCCCGAGGTGTGAATGAGCGAGTGAGTTATCTGTCCCCGTGTGCCCTGCGATTGGCTGGCAACCAGTTCAGGGTGTCCCCTTCCCACTGCCCGGAGATGGCTGGAATGGGCTCCAGCCCCCCTGCGAACCTAATGAGGATAAGCGGTACAGCTAATGAGATGAGATTTAAGGATCATTCTACACTGTGTAGGAGTGTCACTTCCCATTTGTAAACATTACTTAACTGATCCACTGGGTAGAGTTGACAACCATATACAAATAAATTAGGAGGAGGTTTTGTGTATTATTTTTATAGTTACTTTGGGTAAGAGACGAAACGCGACGCTAAATCAAATGGGCAGAACCATTTCAAGGCTGTTTCGTTGCTCACGTTTTTGTTTTGTTTTAAATTTAAAGAAAATCTAGCGTTTATATCATATTCAAGCCTATCTTGTTCTTTATTAAAGAACAGAGTTTCAAAATGCTATAATCTTTGGGGTGCTTGGGTTGAATTGTCAGGGATAGACATTATTAAAACTATTTAGTGGCTATATTTGCATAGATAGAATACATGTATATAGTTTAATTCGACATGATGATGGGAGCAAAAAACTCACGCCTTCTTGGCTGAGGTCCCGAACAGAGAGAGGGGTTGTTCATTAACATCAGAGGAATCAGTACAGACAGGAACACGATTTCAAAATAAAATAATACAAGATTGATAAAAGTACAAGAGATATAATTACACTCATTGTTGAAACGTTACTTTATGTGTGTGTTTGTATGAGAAACATTGTTTTTATATTTAGTAATATAAAAACAAGCTAATTACCTTGAGACAGAAAATCAAAAGATTCACATTGAAAACCTGAAAGAATTTAGGGGTTCTCGAGCACTCCCGAAAATGGGCTGGTTACGCCCATAGTTGAGAGTACAGTGGAACATCGGTTTTCGAACGCCTCTCAGTTCGGACAAATCGGTGTTCGACCAAAAATTTCGAGAAATTCTTGCTTCGCTATTCGGTCAAAAAATCGGAGTTCGAACGCCAGTACGCTAGGGTGCGATGCTGAGCGGCGTACGGGTGTTTTTGCCCCTAATTATGCCTCCGAAGAAGGTCGGTGCAAGCAGGACAGATGAAAAAAAAAACAAGTTGCTCGTCCAACTATTGCCTTTAAGAAAGACATAATAGCTAAATATGAAAGAGGTGTACGAATTTCCGATCATGCTAGTGAATCCAGCATGGCCAAATCTACTATCAGCACGATAGTAAAGAATAAGGAGGCTGTGAAATCGAGTGATGCTAAGGAAGTTAGCGCTATAAGCAAGCAACTGCCGCAAGTTTTGGAAGAGGTTGAACATTTTTTGATGATTTTTCTCTCCCCACCGTCCACCACAAAGGTAAGAAATTCTATTCATAATCCTTTTTTTATTTTTACACGTTCATGTTAGCACAATTTTTCGTACAGAAGATTACGCTAACGCGAACGTCAGTTAGCCTGGGTTAGCTTCATGTTTACGTTCTTGGTAAACATCCAGGGTGTTGGAACGGATTAAAACGATTTTACATTACTTTTAATGGGAAAAACGATTTTCGGTGAGCGACCAAATCGGTTTTCTAACAGGGTTCTGGAACGGATTATGGTCGAGAACCGAGGTTCCACTGTATGTTATTTTGGAAGCCCAAGAGTGCCAAAAATGAATTAAAAAAGGAACATTCAATTCGTCAAAAAACGCGGCCTTTAAACAAACATTTAAATTGACAAAAACGGCATTTTAAAATAAAAAGCCTTTGGCATACTACTTCAATTCAAATGTTCTCATAATTGAATTACATATGTTATATCACCTTAAGTGAAATGGATTAAAAAACAGCCAGAAAATAAGGGTGTTTAGCAAACCCAAAGCTTTGAACCTAAAATCTCCCTTCCTACAGTATATTCTTGTTGCGGCGTGTGATGCATCACGTCATCTGAAACCTCTTTTCACATGTCCACTAGAGGGATACAAACGCCACACAATTGTCATCTAAACCCAAATTTAAAGGTTTGTTTTTGACCTTGCGTTCATACAGACAATCTGTTAGATTAGCTAGAATTACGCCACTGTCATACTTCATACTTGTCAACCTTGGCTAATTGCTCCCCTTGTCAATAATTGCAATTACCCTTACTAACCAATAATAAGCCTTATAAGCTCAACCTGGCTCCTATTTATCCACAGCTTTGACAGACTGGGTAGAATTAAAAACAACGATAATTTGTGCAAACAATTTCGTTTTATTTACCAAATAACACAAACAATACCCCCAGTAAATGTGTTAGTTCTTTTCCCATTTGCAGTAAATTTAATTTTCACAGACTTGATGTGCATTATTGGCCTATGATGACGTTGTCGTATGCTACCAATGACCAAGACGATCCGGACTGGAGCGAAATCGGCAAAACAAGTACGGTCTAACAAAAAACGTAGCTTTTAAATGAAAAAAAATATACATACACAGTTTTCTTCCCGTACAAAAATTGTTATACGGCGTTCACAATTTGAAATGATCGAAAAACGTATAAAATACGGGGAAAAGGTATCAATTGGCGGGTATGCAAAGACGTGAATGGTTTAAGCACTATTGGATGCTTGTGGGTCACATTGGGCAGCTGTGCGAGGAAATGGACGGATGTTTAATAGCCTGATCCAAGTCCACGTCTTTTCCTTGGATCTGGACCTTCTCCAGGCAGCCTGTCAAGAAACGGGAGCCCACGTCGTTTTCGCCGATGTTTTCGCCTGATAATTTGAGGAAAGGGAGAGGCAATGTCAACCGGCTGATTCACAGAATTGGGTTTGTTTGAATAGATATCGGATAGTATTTTTGGTATTGACCCTTTGCTTTTCACGGAAGTATGAGCCCCATGACGGACGGTAAAAATAGTGGAGCGGACGACAGTTAAAAAGCAGTTGAGTAAAAAATACTAAGCATGAGAGAAGAATATAACTACAACGTTTTGCAAGGGTGATTTCTCGCTGTGCGGTGGGCTGTGTGAACCAGCAAGGTTCTAAGCCTAATTTTATCAGATCTCTATTGATATAGACAGAAGAGGGCGATAGATATCTCAAGTCAATTGAAGGGACTGGCATCCGTCAAAGTACGCCAGGATTTGCACTGACCATTTTTTACAAGGTAGATTTTATGTTTTTCCAAGCAATTTTATGTCGAGTATGTATTTAACATAGCTAGTGCTACTGTAGCCGAGTGTGTCGGATGTCTGTTGTGGATAAACACATTAACCTTTTTAAAATGACCATAAATGCTAGAATATTTAAGCAGCTTTCAAAACAGTCTATTTGAGATATGATGGTACCTTGGATAAAACATATTAATATACACAGCAAGCCATTGCCATTATGAGGTGCCTCATTGTCACTGCAGCAACGCATACTGGTAAGAACTGGTAAGCATCCAGACTTTCACAAGCTTTTAGATCAACCTTGGTATGTGGTGATACTCCATTTACAATATAGTGGTAAAAATTGTGTGGACTGAAGTCAGGCAGACTGGACGATTTGGTCAGATCAGTGAATATGTCAGGAGGAAGACTGTATTGGTCAGTAACTAGCTATGCTATCCTCAGTTTCTCTAAATAGTGCCCTTTGTGCTTTCCAACAAGGTGAGCCACCTCATCCGAAAGCTGCACTACATTCGTTAGGCTTGTCATTGCCAATGGCGTTGAGTTAAATAGCTCTTTTTAATTGTTTTCGGCCTCACCCACGGGGAGTACCGTTTTCTCTGGTTTACTACTGTCTGTTGTGGTGTCGTCATTTAGTGAGGTCAAATGTGTGCAAAGGGGCAATAACTTCCTCTCCCTAAATGGACTGCATGTGGGTCTTTTTGAGTACAATGTCTGTGATGATCTCACCGAGAGAGCCGCCGAAGGCTATATGGCTTTCTCTAAGTTTGTCCAAAAGTCCCAAACTTTTGAGCGAGCTGAAGTTGTCCAACAGAATTTTGGACTGGTGTTCACCATGTCGCACTTCTAGCGAATCAGTCCCGAAGATCATTTCCAGCCTCCTTAAGTCCTCTTTCAGAGTCAGAGTATGACTGCTGAGGAATAGCGTCACTTTCTAAAATGTGGCCAAAAGGTAATATTTGGGTTTGGATGAAATTAGGTTGGATTATTGCCCGCTGGTGCTCGATCATACCTTTGTGTGATTGTTTGCGTCTAAAGCAAACAAAAGCGCCTCTCCAGGAGTCCTGATGCTTAAGATGGTCCCATCCATTTTTGCAAAATCTCCCCAAAGTTGGATGATAATGCTGCGTTCATGGTTCTTCAACAGAGCTGCTCAAGGGACCAAAAAACATCCTTATGTCCATTACATGTTTTGTTATCTGTCCATTCCTATTGTTTGGTAGCATTTTGAGACAGGCTGTTTGACTCTACTTGCCCAGTCATATGTCAGGCCCTCGCTGTTGCCGTGTCATCCCAGGCTCAATTCCATTACACATCTTTCCCCTCAATTTTCTTACTCTCTCTAGCAAAGTAAATTCACAATGAGGGGAATACGGTCTGAAGCATCCTCAAAGTATAGAGTAAGGTTGAAGACTGAGTGGAACAAGCCTCATTTCACCAAGTCAGCTCGAGAGCGCTTCAACTTTTCCCTAGCCCCGCCCCCTTGGCATTACCAACAGCTGGAGGTAATCATAGGATGGAATTAACTAATTATATGTGTTTATATTTTGTTGTATTATGTAATGTAGGTTGGTAGGATTACTTTAAAAAGTTGATTCGATACAGTTATTAATTAGCCTACCTGTTAAGAAATGTAATCAGTATCCAGTAATCCAAATAATGATAATATCATAGTAATGTAATTTGATTATTTTTTATTACTTTTGGATTATTCCAATACCAAATATATTATTAAAAGACTAAGTAAACTGTCAAAACCAGAACAGGATGAGGACCCAGATGCGTAACGTTTTCACACAAGCTTTATTTTTCGGGAATGGGGCAGTAATGCGCGTTAACACAAACGCCAGGGAGTCGACGATCGCTGGGCGGAAGAAGTAAGAGAGAAGTCCGGCGTGGAAAAACAGGAAGCCATAGGCCGACGAGATCGATACCAGATACACAAGCAGATACCGGACAGACGGGGTCAATACCCGACAGGACGGGACAGACAGAAATGATACTAGATACTGGAGACTGGAGTAGGATATCAGACAGGACGAGACAGACGGGATCAATACCGGATTCACAAACAGGATATCGGACAGAGTCAAAAGACACGTCTTGCGGATGCAGAGGTTCGTTGACGGACTGACAAGGGGTGAGTGAGAGCACTGATCTTAAATAGGAGGGAAGCCAATCAGGCAACAAGCCGCAGCTGGTGCCAAACGGGCAGGGCCAAGTGAGGACAATGGGCAATCGTGACATAAACTAAAAATAGATAAAACTCAATTGTATTTATACATTTTCACTGAAGAGGGTTTAACATAAATTAACAATGTTACTTTGAAAAAGAAATAGAGGAAACCAAGACAAGGTAATTGATTGAAGTCCAACAAAAAGTGCTCACATTTTAAGCACGTAGTATCGGGTATCAAGCAAAAATAAAACATTCTCCTTTACAGGGCAGATAAGATATGCTTTGTTTTGTTTTGTTTTACATTAAGACCACATCAAGAACCCAATATTGTTTTAAACATACTAAGTGTGCACTTTCTGAATTTCCTACACACTCCAGGACTTCTTGTCATCTCTCTCTGCCTGTACTTATTTGTTTTACTGGTTAAACAGTCGAGTTTATTTTTCTTAACTAGTTTAATTGTTTTGAGTTGAGTGTAAAAATAAGAAAAACAAATGAACAATGTTCATGTATGTTTTGTCACAATTAGGGCTGCTCAAGGTGATTATGTGGGAACTGGCTTGGGGAATAATTGTAACTGTAGTTAGTTGGAGTAAAAAATACATAATTGAATTACAGGTATATTTGTAAAAATAAGGATTACTTTGCAGGATTCCAATTTTTTTAAAGCAATTTTTATGTTGTACTACAATATTAAAGTCCGATGTGGCTTTGTTTTAAATGTTTTTATTATTTTCTTTAGATTTGCCATGTCCAGTCGCCCTGCTCATTCTCTGCAGTCTCATTCATCCCACTCGTACGCAGCTTCATTTTGCCATCACTACATTTACATATATATAATGCACTCATAGAAGAATTGTGTCTATCGTGATTTCACTTACTGACATTAGAGAAACAGAGAAAGAGAGAGGTCCCAAAGTGTGTTGGAAATTTAGAAAGTGAACAAATTGTGTGTTTGAAACAATAATGGGTTGTTGATGTGCTCTTAATTTGAACTAAAACAAAGCATAGCTTATCCACCATGTGAAAGAAAGCATTTCAATTTTGGTCAATTGACAATACTGCGTGGTTAAAATGTGATCTCTTTTTTGTTGGACGACAAGCAACCACCTTATCTTATGGTGTCCTCTATTTCATTTTCAAGGTTATATTGTTCATTTATCTTAAAATTAAGTAATTTCTATTTATATTTAGTTTATTTTGCCTTTTATTAGCGAAATTTGGTAAAGGAGTAATCCAAATGTCACCAAAAGTAATCAGGTTACATTACTGCAATATTATTGTAGTCGGACTACGGTACTGATTACCTTTTCAACAGGTAACTAGTAACTGTATCGGATCACATTTTTAAAGTAACCCTGCGAACCCTGTGTGGGAAGTAGGAAGTACTTTCTCAATTCTTGGAGGAATCATTCCCTCGTCCTTTTCAAAAAATAAAGGGCAGGAAGAAAGATAAATAAAAAGAAGTGGTTAGATGCAAGGGGAAGTAATGGGATTGAGCCTAAATTCACCCCCAGGCTTTTGACCATTCTCAGGAGTTTCCCCCTTCTTTTTAAAGATAAAGCCGGGCCAGCCATCAAGACCCTCACACACCCCACCTTCTGGTGCTCCCACCTGAAGCGTTGACCACAGCCAAGCCGTTCCCTGGGAAGAAGCTACCAGCTCGGAC
Source organism: Urocampus carinirostris (assembly GCF_059441175.1). Lineage (NCBI taxonomy): Eukaryota > Metazoa > Chordata > Actinopteri > Syngnathiformes > Syngnathidae > Urocampus > Urocampus carinirostris. Next base: position 33,674,522 of record NC_142359.1, read on the forward strand.
GTTTTGATGGCACGGCTGCAGCTGCTCAATGTCCGTCTGCCAGGGAAGGCTGAGGTTCAGCCAGCTGCCATCCTTTACGCAGGCGTCCATCTGCGGCTCAAACTGTCGGCATACAAATATCTTTCTAAAGCCATGCAAAAATGCAAGCATAACACAAACACCAAACAAACAAACTTGCCCAGATATGCAAAGAACAAACATGATTGGCCTACTAAAATTGTTCCATCAAGTTCTCACCACTCATCTCCAAAAGCAACCAGCCACCATGCAGTGTTGGGAGTAACGTGTTACAAACGCGTTACATAGGAAAGTAATTACTTTTCTCTGTAACGAGTTCTGTAATGCCTTATTAATCAATTCCTTCCTACTGTTATTCCAGTCCTAACCTTAACCCTCTCACATCCAAGCCGTATTTACAACTATAAAATAAAATACTGAAATCAGGGGCTTAATTTAAGGTTGTCTGTCACCAGTAGCAACTGGTAGGCAGCGCGTGGGGGCAAATCTTTTACGTGGGCAAATTTGAGCATAGAAAGTAAAAACGTGCTGAATTTTGGTCTTTTTATAAGTAAAATTATTTTTGCGATACACCTTTCCTGGAAAAAAAAACTTGGACAATACCCAGAAATGGAGAAGGAATTCTTAAAGTGATTTGAAGACAAAAGTCAAATTGGATGTGGATTGTCTTGACCAAGTATTCTTTTGCAGGCTCTCAAGATTGCACAAGCCAATAAATATATATCTTTTTTCACTGCTTCAACAGGTTGATGTACATGTTCTATTTTATCAAGTGGCATTTTTTAAGCAGTTTTAGAGGGTCAGCTTCATTACGAGTATATCAGATAATTAGCAACTGGATAGATAGAGTAACACACTACTTTTGGGTGTTAGTAATGTGGGGGGTTATGGAATTACTTTTTAAATGAAGTAACTAGTACTGTAACAAAACTACTTTTTATTAGTAAAGTGCCCAACACTGTAACTAAGAAGCGAAGCAAAACATTGAAAGGAAATGCTACCTGAACTAGCAGCTTGTTGTTGGGAATCAGGATTCCGCCCAGCGCAAGCCGCAAGGAGCCCGAGACCACTTCTTCGATCGCGTCCGAACGCATGCCCGTCACCAGCGCCCGCGAACCGTCTACGTCCAGGACCACAAAATGGCCCCGGTTTGTCAGCTCCAGCTTGCCCCACACAGGTCAGGAGCAACGATCACAAAAATAAGAAAAAAACAGACAAAAATGGCCAACCTCTTAGCACGTAGCTTTCTGCATTTTCTTTGTGCTTTTGTCGTGCAGTTTGTGTGATGGTCAGTGTTGGGAAAAAAACCCTTTACAAATATTCTAACGGTATTTTATCAGTACCAGGGTATTCTAACAATTTTTTTTTCCTGTCGTTATAACGCCATTACCGTTGTTGATGCTCTAAAGCGCTGCGTTAGTTTGGATAAATTGAAGAAACTACCAGCAGTAGCGAGTCTACTCTGCTCTGATTATTTGTCATCCCGGTAGGCTCAGGTTCAAGAATCGCACTCGTAGGAGCCAAGATGTATGTGTACCATTCATTGTTCCTATGTTTTTTTTTTTTTCATGGGGCGGCCCACGTTATTTGGTGGTGTATAAAGATAGCAATGCTTGTATTGTCAGGCAGGTACATGACCCAGAAGGGCGAAAGGTTTTTTGACTGCTATGCTAAGCTGCACTACGCGAAAACAGCACTACCCGAAAGCTGCACTACATGAAAGCTGCGCTACACGAAAGCTGGTTTGTTGTTAGCCCTTAGTTCAGTGTATTTTGTGTTGAGGAAAAGGCTATCTGATGCAAGGTTTGAGAATGTTCTGCTCCTCAGATACAATCACTGGTTTGAGATAGGATGGTCTGGTTGGCTGGATACATGATGGAAGAAGTACAGAATGTGTCATTTGTCTCAGGTTGTTAGAGTTACACTGTTGTGTAAAAACACTTTGTTGTGTATTTTATTTTAATGAAGTACATGTCTACTTGACAAATTGTCTTACTTGACACTATGATTTATTCTACAAAGTGAAGCTCACTTCATATTGTTTTACTCATGACTTTTATTGTGAAGAAAATATTTTGCCAATGTCTACTTGACCAGTTGTCTTGGGTGGTGAGTTAGATTTATTTAATTATACTTTATTCATAATGTTTACTGTTGATTGTTATTTTATTATATTGTTTACTTTTTATATTTGTGTCACTTCAAGTGTAGGATAAATCTGCTGCTGATGAGATCCAATACATATCACAAGGTTCTACAACTCAACCACCTGTCGGTTTTCCTTTGTTAAACTGACTTGAATACTGCTCAGAAAATGTCAGATTTTTTAAAGTAACGGAAATATTTAATTTTCCTGGTAACTATTTACTTTAACTATGGAGTAATTAATTTGCTAACTTAGTAATTCACTACTTTTTCCAAAAAGTAATGAGCAACTATAACTGACAAATTTTTTAAAGTAACGCGTCCAACACTGCGTCAAGGGTGCAACCAAAAGGTGGAACGTGACGTAAAACGGGAGGGAGTTTACCGTGTGCCAGTGGCCGTCATTCAGCCTGGGCCCGCCTGCCACACTGACCAGGACACCGCTTCGACTGATCTGCATGAACGGGACGCCGTCTTTCAGTGACAGGATGAACCAGTCCCGCCCGTCCTTGGTGTCTCCATAGAACACAACCCCCTCTGTGTCGAACGTCCTCAACTGGAACGATGACTTGATGCTGGGCCAGAGGGCACACAGGTCAGAGCTCCGATTCAACTAACCACTGGACATCACTCCAGCAAAAGTACGCCTGCCATTCTTTGTTCCGTATTGCCAACTTTTAAATGTCTTCAATTTGTGCGACAGATTTGATAAACACATACAAAAATACCAATAAAAATCAACTTAGCCAAATCATATCTGCAAAGACCTTTTACACAAGTGATATGCTTGTAAGTTTGAATCACAAACAATCACAAACAAATAGACCATATTTGTTTGTTGTCCCTGTACGTTTGAGAATAGCGCCCATAGGAGCTAAAATGAATGTGTGTCATTCATTGTTATTCTTGTTTTGTCCATGGGGTAGCATACGTTAATTTGGTGGATTATGAAGGTACCAATTCAGGTAGCTGGCCCCGACGGACAAAAGGTTTTTTGACCGCAACGCTAAGTTGCGCTACGCAAAAGCTGCGCTACGTTAAAGTTAGTTTGTTGTTGACTCTTGGTTCAAGTGTCTTTTATTAGTGATGTGCCCGCGAAGCTGGTGTTCTGCGAGACTGGTTCAGACAATGATTTGATAGGTTTGATTATAGTTTGAAATAAAAGCAGCAAAGTAACGCTATGAATCCCCTTTAACTTTGCTTGAGTCCAAAAACTTTGGAAAAACACACGACATTGAAAGAATTTATTAAAAATAGATAAGCACTTTATTTTACCTTCTTATTTCACATTTCACATAAGCACAATCATTGACAAAGTAACATATCGTCAGTAGGATCGAGGGGGAGGGGCTGGAGCCCATCCCAGCTGTATCCAGGCAGTGGGCAGGGGACACCCCAAACTGGTTGTCAGCCAGTCGCAGTGTCATGATTACTCATTGCACTCACCTGTGCCCGCTCGTTTGGCGCCAGCGGCGGCTGGTTGCCCGATTGGTCCTATTTAAGCTCAGAGCTCTCACTCGCCCTTTGTCTGTCCGTCAGCGAACCTCTGCTTACGCAAGGCAAGCACTTTCACTCTGGTTCCGTCGTGTCCCGTTTTTTTCATCCGTATAGCACTTGTCTGTTCCTGATTCCTCGTTTGACTCCGGCTACGACCCGTTTTTGACCACTGACCACGTTCTGAGCTCCCGTCCCGGCTAACAACCTGTTCTTGACCACCGACACCGGTCTGATCCCCCGCTCCGGCTATCAACGCGTTTTTCCGGTTTGACCACGCTACGATCTCCCGCTCCCGGAGATCCGCTTCCGCATTCCGAACACGCTACGATCCTGTGAGCAGCTTGCTTCACTCGTCCAGCGATCACCGGACTGCTGGTGTTTGTTTTTCCTCTATTTCTCAATAAACTTGTGAGTAAACGCTACGCATCTGGGTCCTCTTCCTGTTCTGGTTCTGACACGCAGGGCACACAGAGGCGGACAACTAACTCGCTCATTCACAACTAGGGACTGGCCAATTAACCTAACACGCAATATTTTGGAATGTGAGAGGAAACCGGAGTGCCTGGAGGAAAAAGGCACGGGGAGAACATGCAAGCTCCACACAGGGAGGCTACGGTAGCTAAAATTAAATCGGGAAGTCTGCACAGTTGGCAAGAAGTTTGTTTCTGAATATGATCATATTGACATTTTTAAGCAAAAACTTAAAATACAACAAAATTCTATAGGTTGATGTGCATGTCCTCTTTAAAAATGATGTTATTCATATGCTGAGTTGGGACAAACGTTGTTTAAAGGAACATGTTCCTGGAAGGCAATTACTTTTCTCTGTAATAAGTACTGGAATGTACTATTAATACAATTTTGTAAATTAACTGTCGTTACAACATGGTGCCGAGGTGCCTAACTCTGCTGCCTATTAAAAGCAAATCGCGAAGTAAAACATCCTCTGATATTTAACTGTTCCTGCTCTGTAAATTACAATTCTGAATCTGCCAGGCAATTTTGAGGGGCTTGTTGACATTTACCTACAAGGTACAACTGAGTACAGTTACGGTGGCGCCATCTCAAACACAGAGTATGACAATACTAAATTTCTGCTCATAGAGATATTCTCCCTACCCTATATACTCGCATCCTTGCTATATCTACAAGTATAAAACAAAATTCTGAAATCAGATGGGGACTTTGGTTGTGTCATCAGTAGCGAAAATTAGGCTGCGTGTCGGGAGGTGGGTTAAAAGTAAGTTGAATATTGGTCTTTTTATCTGTATTTTTTTTTTTTGCAACACACCATGCCTGGAGGAAAAAAAAACATTTGGACAAAACCCAGAAATAGAGAAGGAAATCTTCAGGTGGTTTGAAGCCCAAGAGACAAAATGGATAAGGAGTGTTTGTTTGCAAGCTCTCAAGATTGCACAGGCCAAAAAATTAGAAGGGTTCACTGCTTACACAGGTTGTCGTACACGTTTCAAGGCGAATATGTACGGTAGTTTGTAACTAGCAGTGTTGGGCACGTTACATAAAAAAAGTAGTTAGATACTTTGTACTTCTTCAAAAAGTAAGAGTAAGTTGGTAACTATATTACTTTATAGTAAAAATACCTAGTTACCAGGGAAAGTACCTTTTTACGTTCATTTAAAAACAAGTTGTTGTATGTCAATGAATTGAAATTTTCTGAGCAGCATTCAAGTCATTTGAAAAGTGAAGAACAGACAGGTAATTGTGTTATAGAACCTTGTACTACTTATAGCACCACACCAGCAAAACAATTATCATACATTTTAAGCGAACCAAAAATAAACAATGAACAATATAATAAAATAATAATCAGCATGTACATGACCAGGCACAAAAACGTATGTAAGCGCACGAAAATGTACGTGAAAACGCACAAAACACATGTAAACACGCAGAAAAAAACGTGCACAAAAGTGGACGTAGACATGCACTAAAACATATGTAAACAAGCACAAAAACGTATCTAAACACACACAAAAATGTGTGTAAACACGCACAAAATGCATGTAAACACGCAGAAAAAACTACATAAAAACGCACAAAAACGTACCCAAGTGGACGCATGAAAATGTACGTAACTTACCGCTTTTGGCCGTCAGTAACGGAAACGGCTTTGTAACGGCAGGAAAAAAAAATTGTTAACTTACCCGTTACTGAAAATTATTTATAACGGCATCATATCCTATACTGGTAACTAGATAGTTACTTCAGAGTAACGCGCTACTTTTGAGTGTCAGTAATCTGGGTGGTAACGCTATTACTTTCTAAATGTAATAACTAGTCAATTTAACTAATTGTTGTTTTTCAGTAACGTGCCCAACACTAAATGTTTTGAAAACACCCATCTGTTTTGACACTAGAATTGAGGGGCGCTCATTGTTAGGAGGCTAGCGCAACTCAACAGAGACTGTGACCTCTGAGCCCCTCACTCACTCTTTTATTTTGGTGACGTTGACCACAAAGTGCATCATCGGCTTCCATGGGTCTCGGTGCTGGCCCAGATCTACCACCACATTGCCGGGTACTTCTTGCTGTAGGAAGGAAAAAAATGGGGAGGGGCATTGCGAGGGTCAATTGACCCTTGACATTAGTCAACACAGCCCATTTTGTGACAAAATGAGATAAAGCATCAGTTTAAATAGGACTGCAATTAACGATTATTTTGATAATCGATGAGTCGATTATTCTTCAGATTGAAAAAACCAAAACATTTCTAAATCTTTCCTATATTCAAATATTCATATTTTGCACGGATAGAAAAGATTGTGGACAAAACAACAGAATATTCTATAATATAAAACAAATTAAAAAATCCACAACTAACAATAAACAAAAATACATGCGACTGCAAATGTGTATGTAAGATACTCTTTTCCTAAGATCTTATTATTATTTTTTGTTTTACTTTATGTATTTTATTCATCTATTTCCGCATTCTTTTCTCTGTATTTCTGCAGCACTCTCTGTTCCCTTCAAAATTGTTAACTTTGTAGTGTTTGACTGTTTCATGCCAATTCTTTTTTTGTAATACTGTAGTGCAATGTTGATCAAAAATAATTTAAAAAATAAAGGACGATGCTTTTATAAAAACCTCTGCCGGATTAAAGTGATACTACAACCCTGCAACTTAACAACGAGATCCAATATACTTAATTGCATTGATTTAAAGTTGCCAACGTTTTTAATATTTGTTTTTAATCCATTTTATTGATTTGTTGTTGCAGCCCTAAATTAAAACTTTGCTACTCACACTTTTGGAGTAGCACACCCTCATAATTAGATGCATACCTACCAACACTATTTACATATTAAACAGCAGCTTTTTCTCCCCTAAAAATTGCCTATTGATTAAAAAGATTGTTTTTACTGCTTTTTTAAGTGTAAACAACAAAATATTTTGACTTGAGACTTTAATGTTGGTCTACGGCTGCCTTATTTTGAAGCAAGACTATAAGTCTCTGTTCATTATTAAACCGCAATGGCATTAGACTTCAATTTTGTCAAAAGTCTGCCTCTCACAGTTTTAAACAAGCACATTTTAAAAGAAAAAATATTTAACCATAATGGCGTTGCCGGGCTTTCAACTTCAGCTAGGTAATTGCGGCCATGGTTTGTTGAAAAAGCACCAGGGAGCCAGTAGGGAGTTTCAAGAAGCAATATGACCACATGCGCTCCAAAGAAGCTAGTATACGAAAGCAGATGTTTATCGATTTTGTTGGTATTTATTGGGGGTGCCTTGACATAAAACGTAAAGATACTCCCAGAGGCCTAAAGTACTACTGTGTAGATTTTTACAAAAATTGGTTCAGCCGTTTCGGAGCCTATAAGCTACATAGAAACACACAAACACGCACACAAATTAGGATTTATATAATAGTCAACATTCTGGAGACAGATTGTATTTCACACGTAAAAAAAGAGTATGCAATGGCATCTACTGTTTTTTATGTCAAAAGATTGGCATGTATGTTGAATGTAGCTGTACTCACAACTGACATATATGACTCCAAAGCAACAGCAAAAATTGGGCTATTGTCATGGACATTTTTTTTTATGCGGATGAGACAAGTGTTTTTGATCAAGCATTAGTTTTAACAATAAATTTACATTCAGTGCGCAACAACACATGAGTTGTGTTAGGATTATTGATTTAAATGTACTTTGTGTCTTATTTCGCGCCTCCTAGTGGTAAAAAACATCATTTATTCAAGAAACAAAAGTGATTTGAATAAAAAGCAAAAAACATGAACAATACTCATGGGTCGAGAAATTTGTAATCATTTTGAGGTTACCCGGAGGGTGCTGACATTATTGTCTGCCTTTTGTGAAAGACCAAACAAATGAGAGAAAAAATGGTTCGTAGTTTTTATTTTTTCTTGTGCTTTGTAGCACTACATGGAGCAACATCTAGCAGTCAGAGATAACACAGTGTCGCTTTGAGGATTTTTGGACATCATCCTCAATATGGTATTTGTTTTTGTTATTTTAAACCGGTGGTTCCTAAAGTGGGGTCCACAGACTCCCAGGGGGCAAAAAATATCTTTCCAGCGGGTCCGTTACATGATGAGACAGAGTAATAATAAAATACTTTTCTGAAAAAAAGAACAAAATTTTTTTTTCCTCTGTCTCGCTATGTCGCACATCCTATCCATTCCATCCTATTTTGAGCCCAGCCCAGATGAGTCATTCAGGCAGCGCTACGCCCCAGCCGTATAGTGCCTGTAGTTGGCGAGAGAGAAAGAAGAGAAAAGACGCGTGGCATAAGAGGCAGGAGTGGACTTGACTTTGTGTTTTTACCTGAGCGTATCGTTTTGAAGTGCCATCTAAAACGTGATTGAACTGGTGAAATAGAAGAGAAGATTGGTCATTGAACCTTTTGGTGCTAAGACTGGAACTGTTTCCAAAACTCACCAAATCAGCCATGAAATATTGTGTTGCCTTCGTTACTACATACAAATGTGAGGCGTGGTTTTCAACTCAATTAGATGTGAAGACAAAAAATGAAATTGTGTGGAAGTTAATCACGATATGAGAATTGTCCTTTACAATCTTAAACCGCATTTTGATTTATTGGCGAAAATAAAAAGGAAGAGCACGTGAGCCGCTAAAATTAAATATTTCATTTTACTGTACGGGCAAAGCAGTGACCAGGACTACATTAAAGTTGAGTTTGGGGGTCTGGGTGATTTTTAAAGAACTCACTGGGGGTCCGGGCTCACTCTTTAAAACCACACCTTTGATAAGCGTGATTAAAATCGTGTGCCCGCCATCTCTGAGAACCTCACCTGTACAGCAGAAATTGAGAATGGAAGACATTTGTATCTGACTTTACAAGGTTTGAAACAACAGTGGAGGATTTTTTCATTTTTAATCATGCACTTCTGGCTACTATTCAAGTCAATGTACTTTCTAAAGCATATTTCCTGCAATTTATACAAATGCAAGTGGAGAGTACGATACCTTGGCTTGGACAGTCCACGCCAGTCCCGCAACAATACAAGTGAGCAGCAATGGTCCATCCACCATCATGATGCCAGTATTACTTCTTTTCTAAAGCTAGGAGAAAAATGCGGAGTATTACTGGACTGTGCGCTCGTCCAGAGTGCAAGTGAGCTGACGCTCGATTGATTTGGCAATGCCCGCTGTGACAAACACCACATAGTTCACCATGCAAAAGGGCAAAGTTGCGTGAAGGACGCTCCCTCCACAAAGGTTTGTTCACAGCTGTAGTGAAAAGAACAGAGAAATACTATTACAACAACAAGAAACTATGATACAGTCCATTTTATTTTTTATTGTTACCTGGCTTTTTGTTGACCTCAGAAATCCGAGGTTGAATGAGAAATCGCAAATGGGCAAAACAAAACAAACCTTGTTTGTTCATTCAACAACTGTAAAGATAGTGGAAATGTTTTTTTTTCCCTTGAAATTGGCACATGTTGTTGGTGGCTTTTTATCTAGAGTCCATCTTTCCAGTTAATTCATTAGCACATAAACAAAATATTTGCTTTTTCTTTAAATAAGATAAAGTAGTTGTGACGCGTGAGGGCCTTCAAGGCCTTCTCTGCTGGCCCCAAAAATATCTGAATCATGTGATTTTAATTATACTTGGTCCTTCAATACTTATTGAATAATTCCTAATTGTCTGTAAGCTTCCTTTCATTGCTTCTCCCTCGTTGTTCTGATAAAAGATGTCCGTCCCTTATCTACACGGCTTACCCTCACTAGGATTCTGGGGGTGCTGAAGCCCATCCCAGCTATCTTCGGGCAGTGGGCAGGGAACACTCTGACCAGGTTGCCAGCGGGTCGCAAGTCACACCGAGACAGACAGCCATTTATACCTATGGACAATTTGGAGTCACCAATTCACCTGACATGCATGCTTTTGTAATAGCTGGAGGAAACCCATGCAGGCACAGGGAGAACATGCAAACTACTCACAGGAAATCTGGTGGCTGGATTTCAACCCAGGAGCAAACGTTCTAACCACTTGGCCGCTGTGCTGGTACCAGATGCGTGCTTTATTATTTAAGCATTTAATCAATCACATTTCCGCCATTCTTGCTAGGCTAAGAAATCTACCCTGAGGCCTTCAGGGTGAGATTTGCTGTCTTGGAGAGAGCAGTTTGTGTAGCCAATCAGATTTTGAGTTGGCGTCTGAGAGCCAGCTAGCGGGCTTTGAGCAAGGTCACTGGTTTCAAAAACTGTGACTGGCTTAATGACTATGGGGCAGTAATCAACCAAAGTGTTAGCACAGTCCTCTTAGTAAAACAAGGACATAAAAGAGTTGTGTTGATTTGATAGCAAAAAGGTTGGACAACAATAAAAGAGAGCAAGCATTGCGCAAGCGAGAAAAAGGCTTTGTCAACACTTTCAGCCCAGAGGTAAGATCTTATAGCTGAGCCCAATTCCGACTTGTTTCGGATTCTGGCCAGTCTGGGCTGAAATGTCAATCATGATCACTGGGGGAAAATTATTTCGTCCAGAAATTTTGAGTATAACATCATTCAATACGCATTGCAGCATTTGTGGCTTTCATATTTTTGTGGTAAAACAAACTTTTGTGGCGGTGATATCACGTCCTTTGTTTCTGTGACATATTAAAGGATCAGGATCATATCTTTAATTCCTGCACGTCATTTAAGGTGATTTATTGTGTCTAATCTTTTAAGTCGCAGACTAGGAAAATAAATCGAACCTGTGACCTCATGATCCCAAGACGAGCGCTCTACCTCCTGAGCTAATGCCGCCCAAATAACAAAATGGTAAATGCATTTATATAGCACTTTTCAAGTCAATTAAGACCTCCCAAAGCGCTTTACAATGTGCCTCACACTTACCCATTCACACACACACACACACACACACACACACACACACACACACACACACACACACACACACACACACACACACACACACACACACACACACACACACACACACACACACACACCAATAGCGGCCATGCAGCCATGCAAGGCGCAGACCTGATCATTGGGTGCATTAGGGATCGCCATTCTAAATGATGTATTGATTTCTCAGTGCAGCAACAAAAAAAAATAATTGAAAAAAAGCTTATTGTGAAACACATAATTGAAAAACACTGGAAAAATGTATCAAAATATTAACAAATCTAAAAAAAATACAGCTTTGGGTAGAAAACTCTAAAAAAAAGGGGGGGGGGGCATTTAGTCTCTGACTATAACTTATTACTTTTTTTAAAACTAACGTGCCCAACACTGCACATTATACAGACTACAAATGCGCCAGGGGTCCGCAAGGGAGCGTCAAAGAGCAGGTTCAGTCTGAGGAGAGGTCAAATTTGTTGGCAAAAGAAAGCTTCTACTCAGGTGTTTTAGGATCAGGGAGTAGTGTAATAATAGTCGGTAGTTTGCAATATCCTGTAGTCTGTGAAGCCCTTTGAGACTCCTTGTGATTAAGGGCTATACAAATAAACATGACTTGACTTCGATCGTGACACACGTTCCGTGGGAAGCGCAGCGCTAAGAAATAGAGTGCGCGCTCACGCGAAGGGGAGTTCGATTTTGCAGGGGAGACGGATTTAGGCATAACTTTGAAAAGGGGGCCCACTCCAGCCCTGACTATAACTCATTACTTTTTTAAGTAACGTGCCCAACACGGCACATTAAACCGACTACGATCGCGACAAACGTTGTGTGGGAATCGCAGCGCTGAGAATCCCAGTGCGCGTTCACGCGAAGGGGAGTCCGATTTTTGCACCGTCCCGCGTGCTGGTCGCTGTAGCTTTAACTGGTCCATAATACCTTGCAGTGACCCAACTGGGTTCCAACATCGTTTCTAAGCCCCCTCTTGCGACACACCAGCAGAGAAAAGCAGAGCGAGAGAGAAAGCGAGACCGCTGCGTCTCGGATGTCCGGTGGAGTACAGCGAAGGAGCGAGCGAGCCGTGTTTACATGCACATGCGGCGGTAGCGTGACGCGCATCGGCCCGCAGCACACAAGAAGCAGCACCCCCCCCCCCTTCCAAGCTGCCTCACACACTTCTTGTCATCCCTGCAGCCTGAAGCCTTTCCCCGAGTAGGAGACTGTCTCCTTTTCTTCTTTTTTTGGAGGACAAGCTGCATGGAGGAAAACACGCGTGATCATAACGGGACGGTGTGAGTAGCTATGTTTTGTTTTGGTGGGCCCAAACCAACCTTGGGTGTCAATATATTCCCTATGCTAATATTAACCATCTCAGTGTTTCCCAGATTCTAGAGGGCCGCCAGGGTTTTGTAAACTTGTATCATTAAACTATAGGATCCTACTTTTTATGTAAAGGAAAGTGTGTACTATTTCGTGTTTCCTCGTGGTGCAAAAAAAAACTTTCATTCTGTATAAATAACAAACAGTAATTTGAGAACTATGCAAAATACATAAACTATCATACCAATGTTTATTTATATATTAATCATAGGTTGAGAAATGTGTATTTTTCTTTTATAAATCATTGACTGTTTAAAATATTTTCCAACCCGACAGCAGATGTCGGTTATTTTTATGAACTGTGTGTATTTAGTGTTTATTTCAGCTATTATTTAAAAAAATAAATCAAAATAATATGAGTTCCAGGTTTTCTGCGTCACTTTTGGCAATTTAATGATAAATAACTAAATGGTGTAATAGTACTGTGTAGTCTTTACAGCCCTTGGAGACTTCTTGTGATTAAGGGCTATACTGTAAAATTAAACATGACTCTGTCCCGTCATGTCCGGTATCGACCCCATCTGATATCAACTTGGGCAATTGGAATCGATCTTGTCGGTCTCTGGCTTCCTGTCTTTCCACGCCAGACCGCTGCATGACTTCCCATTTCCCATAAAATAAAAAGCTCGTGTGAGAACGTCACACGTTTGGGTCCTGATCCTGTTCTGGTTCATGACATCCACACTGTGCTCTACGGCACTCAAATATTACATAATGTTGCTTGAATGGTGTGTAACGCTCTCTTGTGTAAAACAAGCGCCTCTAATTACTTATCATGAATGAATAAAACTTTATTTCGTACATGAAAAAACAAAATAAAACAAAACAAGTCAAAAACCAAACCAATGTTAACGTAACATGCCCGAAAAGGAATAGGAGGAAGCATATGCTTATTTATATATTCATATGCTTAATAACCAGCTCGGTGGCCTTGAGGGTAGAGCGCCTGCTCCGAGGCTGGGAGGTCGCTGGTTCAAGCCTTGGCCGAGTCATACCTAAGACTTACAACATTGGTACTCATTGCTTCCCTGCTTGGCGCTCAGCATTGAGGGTTGGAATTGGGGGGTTTGGTCACCTAATGAATCCCAACACAGCAGTTGGGTCTAAAATGGCGGCGCCCTGTTCGGCTGCGGCTACATCGGCTCGCTACAGTTTAACTGTGTGGGTCAGATGTATTGACGTTTCGTTCTGTGTGCATGGGTACAAGAATGACAATAAAAGTAAATTCTTCTTCTTATTATTATTTAATTCTAGCCCTTCGACTTCCTTAAAACTTGCAGCTAGATCTTCTCTGTGTTTACATACAACAAACTCTCACGAATATACATATTTACATAGGTTCTGTGGATGCACAGTCACTCCATCAACATCATCCTCATCACCACCACCATCACTATTTTCACCACCATCATCATCATCATGATCAGCATTGCTGTCTCAATATATTTTCAGCATACTGTGTAATAACAGCATCTATTATAATGAAATTATTCTCATTGGTGCTCGTGGTGAAAAGTGACTGTTTTGTGGTGTGTGTTGTCCATCATACAAAGTATCTTTGAACCTGCTGCTTGAGGGGGGGTGCCCACCCAAGCAGCTGGATCACCCATAGCTAGGTGTCCTGATCTGTGCATTAAAAGACAATACATGGGAGCCAGATACCTTCAGCATCAAAATTCCCACTTGTCTGCCCTAACTATAAGTTGTGCAGGTATGTCTGTTTTAGGTTCTCATTAAAAGTTATATCTATCTGATTGTATCTCCATTTATTTATTTTTTTGTTCGGTTTTCGCCATCATTACCAACATATTTATTCACCTCGTTGTTTTGTTTTTAAATGTATCTAGATTGTAATGAAGTTGCATAATATAATGGTGACAGCAATATAATTACAACAAGAACATTCATAAATAACAATAAGAATAGTCATAGTTAATGGTAAATGGTCTGCATTTATATAAAGCTTTTCAAGTCAATGAAGACCTCCCAAACCGCTTTACAATGTGCTTCACACTTACTCATTCACACACACACCAATAGGGAGTCAGCCATGCAAGGCGCCTACCAGCTTATTGGGGGCATTAAGGATTCAGTGTTTTGCCTAAGGACACTTCGACAAATCAAACTATTTTTGATTTTATAGCTCTTTAGGTCAAAAAAGTTCCCGACCCCTGCGTAAACGCCCCTGAGCACACCCCTAAACTGTCCACCCACAAGATGATAATAATAACAATAACAACAAAAATAATAGTCACAATAGTTATAATGATAATAAGCTTAATAATTAGTCTGACCCATCTATTGGCTCTAACAGGCCTCTGCTCCAACATTATTTGGATACCGATACTACTACTACTACTACTAATAACAATAATAGTCACATACAGTTGTAATGATAATCATCATCATCATAATAGTTATAATAATACCAGCTTAGTTATTAGTTTTACCTATCTATGAACTCAATAATGCTACCTATCTCTAAATATAATTCAGACACCAATAATAATGACAATAATAAGCATAATGATAATAATAGTTATGATAATAATAATTACAATAATATTAATAATAAGGTTAATGTTTGGCTTAAGCCTTCAATTTGCTATAAAATAGTTGTTATCCCAAAATGTCATTCAGACTCTGCAGGTCTGCATCAAACGTTAAGTACCGGTATCATTTTCCGTTCATTTTGCCGGCTGTGATTTTTGGACTGTGGACTTTAATAAATTACATTTAGTTTCAATCGCGGGACGTGAAGTCGGGTTTGGATTAATTTTGTGTTTGTGTTACATGTTTAAATGTGGGCGCATGCGGCTTATATACAGGTGCGGCTTGTGTATGTACAAAATCAGTTTTCCTCTTAAAATGTGGTGGGTGCGGCTTATAATCAGGTGCGCTCAATAGTCCGGAATTTACGGTGTATATATATATATATATATATATATATATATATATATATATATATGTGTGTGTGTGTGTGTGAGGCGCCAGCTAAATGTGGCTCTGCCTCGGTATCGCAAGCTGGGTAGAGAGCAGCCAACAATCTTTTGGGCCCAAATGATAATGAGGAAAGAAAACACATAATTCACACCCTGAGTAAACATACATATGGTCTTAAAAGGCAATTTTAAATACAAAATAAGAGAGCAACAGGCTAAATAGGTGAAGTGTACGGTATAGCAACGTTACACGTACATGTATATCTTAGACATTCTCGAATACTTCAGTAACGATGTAACATATTAAGAGTTCTTCAGATAATGCTAACATGAAAAACACGCTTACCAAACTATCAGCTTCACTCCAAAGCACGAAATCCAATGAAATATTCATCCTCTGTGCCACTTTAGCGGGTAAACAACTCCTTTAACTTCATCCGCTCCCCCCCACAACAGAGCAAGGTTAAAATGATCCACACAAGCCAAGAGCGACCCCTTGCGGTTTAGCGTAGAAATAATCTTTTTCATCCAAAGGGCCAGATTACTAAAATATTTCGATTTTTTTTGGGGGAGAGAGAGAGAGAAAGACTATACTTTAGGACAAAATTCCGCAAAACCACCAATCCCGCTCTCAAGACAAAAGCTAATTTTTAGTCCATTTAATTATCTGTGTCTGTCAAAAGATTTGATAAAATCTATGAAACAATAATAATAATGTCAGCGCCTGTGTCCCATATCATCCAACATACAACTTTAAACTTGTCTCCCACCCAACAGTTACTTAAGATAATTAAAGCTAATTTTAACCTTCATTTTCTTCCATAAAAACTGTTTTAAAACATGCTGCGAGCAGAGTTCTTTGGTAAAAATGTCCCAAAAACTGCCTACGAAAGGTTTATGGATATATTTTGCCCCAGCACAATGGGCGTGTGTAAGAGAGAGGGGAGCGTGCTTCTGCTCACCTAATCAAATGGTTCTGTGTGCTTGGCCAGCGTTTTTGGGTAATTATAGTTTGTTCTGTGGGTTTTATCATCAGATGTCTCAGCAGTGAACATGCATTATTTAATGAACTTCCATATGAACTATTCCTTAAAATTTAATTAATTTAACCAATTGTTTTACTTAATGTAAACACTGAGCGTGTTGCTGTTAAGTAACTAATCACGTATGGAGTGTGTCTTTTTGCACACCTCCCCACTGAGTTAAGTCTTACAGGCTTATCGTCTCCCCCAAGCTGATTACTTTGAATTTATGAGGCTGCGCGGTGCAGTTAAGTGTCAACAGGGTCAAAAAACAGTCTTGAAGTAGGGAAGGCACAGGTACAACTTTTAAAATGTTAATTCTCTTTCAAATTAAATTCATAACGAATACATTATGATGTTGTTAGGTCTTGCAATTGTGATTAGATTGTGTTTATTTACTCATTCAGTTTAAAAGTAAACAAATAATCCAGTAACCTGCTTAAGGTTGTGGGCGAAGGTATTTTCATCTATATACAACACATTGTTCATTTTACCTCTGAAAAGTGATGGGTCCCTGGGACTTGCATGCTCAAAAATCTATGGGTCCCAACAGAGATCTATGGGTCCCCAAAATATAGTTTTATCGAGGTTGAAATTGTAAATCGGCGACAAATATATAATATAAATCTATATATTCAGTCAGTTTTAATCATCACAGTTTATTTGTAATACAAATCAGTTATCACGTCAAATTATTTCAGTTCACAACAATATTGTACATTATACAAAATAATATTGCTGAAATAATTATATTAATCTATATTTTCATTCAGTTTTATCCATCACAGTTAATCGGTTATACAAAGCAGTTATCATTTAAGATTTTCCAGTTCATAAATTCTTCATGGTTTGCTGTCCCGCCACAGTTGTAATGCCTTCTCAAGGTCCAATCCATTATCATCTTCCTCATAGTGTAACCAGGAATATAATTTAGTCCATTTTGGCAGAAAAATCCTTTTCTTGTTAATTTTATTTTGTTTATTTTTTTCGTCTTTTTTTTTTTTTTGCCTCGGCGATCTTCCGAAGAATTTCTCCGCCGTTTTTTCGTGCCAGAATTATTGCCGTTGTTATCACTTTCTGCATTATGTTTCGAATTATTACTGACCCTAAAGAAATGACCAATTTTGTGTTGATTTTCACCTAATACTAACTGTTTTTTCGGAGGCATACTTAACCTTCACCTTCCCTCGACGACAAGCACCACAACAATGACGCAATCTCGAAGCAACGAGAGCTCGTTTGCCGAGATCGGCGTGCAGACGAAAACCCGAACCGTGAGACCAAAACAACAATGGCTGATCTGCCTGACGAAAAGTTTAAAGTGCGGTAAACCTTTGTTAAAAAAAGTAATCGGGTTATAATGACAATTTTGTGTCAAAAAAGTTGCGTCCCGGGGACGCACGTTTATTTGACACGATGCGTCCCCAGCAAAAATGATGCGTCTAGGACGCAGGGACGCGGGCAAACGAGAACACTGCAACATCTCACATGCAAGACATTAGATGTGCTTTGCATATTTCTACAATATTTTCATTCAAAAAATGTTGTGTCAGCTGTTTTGGCTAACATCAATATTATTTGATGTTGTTCTCGCTTGTAAGTGTGGAATGTCTTTGCCAAAAATTTTGAGTCAGCAAAACCAAAATTGTTGAGATGACTTTTTAGGCATTTTTCCACATATAAGTATACTGTTCTAACTGTCTGCAAGACATTGTTTTAAAATTGAAAATTGTTCTGGTCTTGAAGAGGGGAATGTCTTTCCGGAAAAACGACAGGGGCCTCAAAACCAAAAAATGCCAAGTCAGCTTTTTTGGCAGTTATTACATCTTGAGTTACCGACCTGACTGCCTGTAAAAGAAGGTGTTGATAGTTAATGTCGTTCACGTCTCGGAGAGTGGAATGTCTTTCTAGCAAGAAATGCTGTGTCAAAATGCAGAGTCAGCTTCTTGTCATTTCTAACACCTAGTTTAGTCGACCTGGCTGCCTGTGAAGGATGGTGGCCATGTGTAAACTCCCTGCCCCTTTTCACACAAACATACACTTTGATCCCAAACGAAAACATTATGACCACCCTCACTTTGAAATATACAGTATTCACCAATGCATAAGAATTGACCTATGGCTAAGCCCTGCCTTCAAATGCGATGAGCCAATCACAGTGCGCCTGGACAATCTCTGCTAGCATATTCATTCAAATGCATTGCAGTTTGTCAGTTTGTGTTCATTGTTTTGTGTTTTTTTTCTTACATTCAAAAGTTTAAAATGGTCAAACGGTGTGCATGAGGTACATGCATATCTGGTACAAAATATCTTAAAAGGCTGGGCGATGGGGTGTACTTTTTACCTTTTCCCAAGCCACATTTAAATTGATTCGACCACAGCAACAACTCAACGTGGATAACGTTAATAAGGATGTCCACATCTGTCCTAATATAAGTTAACATAGTATTTCAGGCAAAATATTGTCACTTTCCTGCAGAGAAATAGAAAGTTATTTATAAAGTGAACATCTCTAAAGTTAGGATCTAGCTAACGTTAGCTCTTGGCTGCGATGTACACACATCACTTTGTTTACTGGGAGTTCAGTGGCCTGTTATGTGCTAGATTTTGTAAGCTGGTAATCATACGTGACTGTTACCTGTTGTCAAAAGAGCTCTTGTCATAATACCGTTAACTTTTGGAGATAAGATTCGCTTCTCTTGCAGTTAGTCCACATAATGGAACACAATATGAAAGCAGTAACTCGGTTCCCCATGGATTTAATCCCAATTATGTGTCAGATCGAACTTGTTAGTGTATATGAACAGATTTTTACAAAAGCCTAATATATCACTAAACTTTGCTTTAGCAAAAATTGAAGCTAGGCTAACACAGAGCTATAAGCTAGGTTTAGATTAAATAAAGCTAGTAGCAATAACAAACCCTATTTTACAAGTCACGGCAAGTTAAGTAGTTAAAGGTAAACAATGCTGATCCTCAATCGCAGGGGTCGGGAACCTTTTTGACCCAAAGAGCCATAAAAGCAAAAAATGTTTTACAAATAAATTGAGAGGGCCACATCATATATTTTCAGACAAAATTGAAAAAACTGCCAAACACGCTTTCTAGACAAAAGCTAATTCTTTAGCACATTTTATTTTACTGTGTGTCATTTGATGATTTGATCAAATGTTTGAAATGATAATAATGCCAAATCCTGTGTCGTAAATCGGTGTGTAGCACTATTTAGATATTCTATATAACACTCTACAGTGGGCATTTGCACGTCACACTGGGTATTTGTATATTGTATTCTTTTTGCTTTATTATTGTATTGTTCTCAGCTCAGGGATGCTGCTGGAAATGTGAATTTCCCTCCGGGGATGAATAAAGTATCTGTATCTATCTATCTATCTATCTATCTATCTATCTATCTATCTATCTATCTATCTATCTATCTATCTATCTATCTATATCTATCTATCTATCTATCTATCTATCTATCTATCTATCTATCTATCTATCTATCTATCTATCTATCTATCTATCTATCTATCTATCTGTCTGTCTGTCTGTCTGTCTGTCTGTCTGTCTGTCTGTCTGTCTGTCTGTCTGTCTGTCTGTCTGTCTGTCTGTCTGTCTGTCTGTCTGTCTGTCTGTCTGTCTGTCTGTCTGTCTGTCTGTCTGTCTGTCTGTCTGTCTGTCTGTCTGTCTGTCTGTCTGTCTGTCTCTCTCTCTCTCTCTCTCTCTCTCTCTCTCTCTCTCTCTCTCTCTCTCTCTCTCTCTCTCTCTCTCTCTCTCTCTCTCTCTCTCTCTCTCTCTCTCTCTCTCTCTCTCTCTCTCTCTCTCTCTCTCTCTCTCTCTCTCTCTCTCTAAATATGCCATTTACAATTTGTCTTCCACCTTCAGTTAAGAGTGTTGAGGCAATTTTTTTCCATGAAATTTGTCCTTAATAACGGTTTCAAAACAATGTGCATGCAAAGTTCTTTTGTAAAAATATCGCAAACGATAAGCATGTCGTCATATTCACTTTCGGTGTAGACTCCACTGAGCGAGAGGGAGAGAAGGAAGTGCCTTGCGCTGTGTGCAGGGATCCGCCCACCTGTACTGCTCACCCAATCAAAGTCGTTTGCCAGCGTTTTTATTTATCAGTTTAAATGGTTTCTTATCAAACGTCTGCATTAAGTTGCTTCGGCTTTATATGGACCAAAATCGTGATGAAATCACTTAACTTTGGAACGCCACAGAGAGATGTGCAATAGTTACATTTTATTTCGGAGTCTTACGTACTCATGAAAAGAGCCATATATGGCTCCCGAGACATAGGTTCCCTACCCCTGCTCTATCGTGTTGTTCAAGATGGTAATGACACGTTTACATTGTGACTTGTACATTTTTGCCTGAAGTAGAAGCTTTTCATCGACCTTCTCAACAATGAAATCATTTAGATAACCTTCCAATGTATAGTTCAGGCCCTTTTGGTAACTTTGAGAAGATATGTAATCTTTGTGGGGCTAAAAAAAACATCAATTGCCTCTTACTAAATGTCTCCAACTGTGACACTTGCCATCGCGCTCTTCACATCATCTTCAATCTTTGTCCGAGGGAGTAAAGGGGGCGGGGCTTAGCCATAGGTCAATTAGAGATGATACAGCAGGAAATTAAAGTGAACTTCAAATGACAAGGTTGCACACTTACTTCACTGGTGGCCCGAGTGACTCCATCAAACTAATTGATTTCTTGTCCGGGGGACACGGTTCAATCTAATCTAATTTACTTTTTTTTATATATTCACGGAAGCTGCTGACATGAACATTCCCAATGTTGCTTCCTTCCCACACTGTAGACAAAACATGTCACCCAGAACAGTGTTCCCCAACCTTTTCATTATCACGGACCGGTTTAATGTCTGACAATATTTTCATGAAGCAGTCCAATGATAATTAAAATAAAAGAATAAAATAATCATAATGATAATTAATGTAAAGGCTCCTTTGAGAGGAGTGGGGGCACAATGGACATTGGGGAAGTTTTGTTTTTTTTAACTTTCGCAGAATAAAGTGTAAATACACCTCCACTATACTAGGGGTGCAGTGGCGTTCTCAGTCACAGAGCGTATTGTTTTTATTTAACATCCACGCAGTGCATTAAGCACATAGTATAAGCAATCAGTATGATGTGTTTATGTGTGTGTTAATACAAAGTGTAGCAGGGAAAGTGACCTCATGAAAAAATATTTAACACGGATGTGGAGATAGGTGAAGTGAGATGGGGTGAAGAGACAAACAAAGGTATTCCGTAGAACATCACTACAACCTTGGAGGGAGACAAAAAAAAGGCCGGTGTGCTCGCTATTTCAAAAATGTTGGCAGCGGACAGCACGTAGCCAAATAAACTATGTTGTCACTTAAAGACATTACAACCCAATCACACTGATAAGACACTTATGTTTTTCTTGAGTGAAAATGTGCTGTAAGGCGTAAATTTGGCGTAGATTTGGCATGGACAGAAGTGACGTGTTACCACAAATATCGAGCAATTTTTGTTTTGTCCCCACCAATATTATGTGATGACTTAAAAGAAAAGGACCAATCTTGGGGGGCGCGAGAGGATTTCTTCTTCTGAAGGGGTTGTGACAGAAAATAATCAGAAAGCGCTGCTTTAAAGCAACATACAATAAAAGGCTAGGAGCAGCGTCGCCGTGGTGACAATGTCACACTGCGAGCTAGCCATGTGGACACACACACTGCAGCGGTCTCTTTTGTTGGCATGTTGCTTGTTTTGAGCAAAGTCGTGCTTTAAAACAGGGGCGGGGGGTCGATGATGACATTGTGTTTTCAATAATGGCCATCTAAATACAAATTCTGGTGTGCATGTGTAAATAATTAACATATCATAATGATTAGTTGATTCTGGCTCCTTCCAGTTTTGGACACAGAGCACCATAATACAGTTTTTATTTTCATTGATATCAACGTTGTGAAACATTGCGTGCAAACAAGATTAGAAATGGCACTCCAGGGTAAACAAGTAATAATGACTTTAAAGGGATATCCAAATTCTAAAATAATCAAAATGAGAGAAAATAGTACATGTTTTGATATATATAGATAGAGAGAGAGAGAGAGAGAGAGAGAGAGAGAGAGAGAGAGAGAGAGAGAGAGCATTATTACTCCAAAGATTTTCCTAGATAATGCAATTTGAAGACAGTCCGTCTCGTCTTTTACTTCCTGAGCTGTGATGTGTCAGGTCGAACCCCAACACTTTTTAATAAAAACCTGTATACAAAAAGGACAGAGAGAATTGTTTATGATCATCTGCAGGGAAGCAAACGAGAGACTGCTTTCTATCACAGTGCCTCCAGCTCACTTCCAAGCAGTCTCTCGCCATCCTGCCTTTTATTCACAGAGAAAGGCATTTCCTAATTACAAGGTTGTTTCCGACTGCTAAACAGAAATGTATTTGAAAGTTAACTGTCCAGTCGAAACCAGTTTTCGTGCAAACACTTGTTATTTGAAATGTGAATGATTGACTCTGTTTAATTACTCAAGAAGAGATCCGTGCCTCTTTGGGTAAAATCTGTAACTTATTCACACCATTGGTTCTCTCTAGAGTGCAGTGGGAAACTTGCTTGTGAGAACATACTATTTTGTAAGCACAATATTTGAAGCAAAAATATAACACACATAAATGATAGTGAAATTGAATAACTTATGTACATTATTCCAACATGATGTCATGTGAATAACATCAGCGCCCTAGCAAGCCAGTCACCCTATTAGTTTACATGTTAACTAGTCGAAAAGGTTTTGAGTGTTTTTAGCCATGTTTTGGTAGTTTTTGTGGAAAATGGCTAGGAGTTGTGTCGCAGGCGGGTGCAGCAATGGTACAACAAATGGCACATGCAATTTTTTTGCATCATATCTGTATAATTGTGGGAAGGAACTTTCTGTGCCTAATTGAAAAGAAAATGGTCTTTTATACTCCCTTTAAAGATAAAAAAATAGATAAAATACTCTCAGGAATTATAGGCAAAAATAGACTGGTTATTTATAATAATAGTGCAATGGTAAGTAGTGCAATAATATTTAGCAGCAACAAAAAAAAATTACAGAATAAGTCACGTTATATATATTTTCATGGTTTTGCGCTCTTGTTTAGGGTGGTAATGGCCCCGGGGAACAAACTGTCTCTGAGCCTTGTTAGTCTTTTATGAAGACAAAAGAAAATGTTGCTTTTATTTTTAGACATCCTTCACAGAAGATACAACATGGATTTCTGAGTTAATTTAGGTTGCTGAACCACTGTGTTTTGAAGCTTTGAAAAACAGCTATAAATACTATTAACCTCTCTGCTGTATTTGTTACATGTTAACAATAAGTCAGCATGTTAGCAATGTGGTTACAAATCAGTGGTTGTGAACCTATGGCTCGTGAGCCAGATATGGCTCTTCTCATGACTACATATGGGTCAGAGATAAAATACTACTTGTGCTAATTTCTTCTGCAGTGTTCCGATTCTGATAGGCTCAAAGTCACGTTTGGTGTGTGCATAGCCGAAGCAAAGCTAACAAATGAGCTCTTCACTTCGGTATATAAAGGGCACAGTTTTACCTACAGTTTACAGTCAAGGTGTCACACCAATAAACCACGTTTTGGCTATACATCGCTGAATAATCTTTTGTATGGAAGCTTGTAAATAATGTATGTTCACTGTCTAGACACTTTATGATAAAAACCCACAGAACAAACTGTAATTACCCGGAAACACGAACCAAGCACACTGAACAATTTGATTGGTGAGGTGTAGGGGTGAAAGGAACTATGCACATACAGCACGCTCCCCTCTTTCTGACACGCGGCCATTGCACTTAAGAGAAATACGTCAATAAACTTTTCATTTGCTGTGTTTTGTGACATTTAACAAAAAAACTCTGCTCGCAGCTTGTTTTGAAACTGTTATTTACAAGAAGAATGAAGGTCAAAATAAGCCTCACTTATCTTAAGTAACTCGGAGGTAGACAAGTTTAAAGTTGTTTATTTGTTGATATGGGACACAGGCTTTGGCATTATTAATATTTCATACATTTACCAGCTCAGTAGCCTAGATGGTAGTGTGCCCGCTTTGAGACTGGGAGGTCGCTGGTTCGCGCCTCGGCCGAGTCTTACCTAATTGGTAAAATGGCGGCGCCCTCTGCTGGCTGCGGCTGCATCGGCTCGCTACAACGGGTCAGGTGTATCGACATTTCGTTCTGTGTACATTGTTACAAAGAATGACAATACAAAGGAAATTATTATTATTATTATTATTTATCAAATCATCTTACGTCAGACAGTGAAATAAAATGCACTGAAAAATTAGCTTTTGTCTGAAGAGCGGTTTTTGCAGTTTTGGTGAATTATGCCTTAAAATTTATATTATGGTAGTCTCTCAAAAACAAATCGCTGGGATGGGCTCCAGCACCCCCGTGACCCTACTGAGGATAAGCGGTGCATATAATTGGATGGATGGCTTTGTGGCTCCAAAAGGTTCCCGACACCTGTTTTAAATGTCTGCAATTCTTTCCAAGTCAGTTCTAAGCCACCAGGCACTTGAAATAAGGGGAAATGCACTGTACAAGTTCTGGGATTGGATAAAAAGGAAAATTCTCTTCTATTTTCCTTCATTGTCCAAGCGTTGGTGCGCTTTGTAGTGTAACCAGGGACCGTTCTGGGCTAAGCCTTAGGGTGGCATCCAAAGAGTGACGTGCAAAGAGACTGCGGTTACAGCTAAGTTTAACTCGTTGAGACAGCACACATGTCAAAGCACTGTAGTATATTACAGCTATTTGAAGATATTTTCTTTTAACTGGCACTTTGCACTGGTTCAATTGTTTTCTTTGAGTCGCCGCTCGTGCTGACATGGCAACCATAAATGTCAGATTTTAGTGTAGCTGACATCAGTGTAGAATTCTTTTTATATGCCACCTTCTAAATTGTACTGTGTAGAGTTAATTTGTGTTGCTTTTTAACAACAACAACAAAAATTAAGGCTGTTTTGACAGAAAATGGCCCCAAAAGACAATTGTATTACATTATTTTCTGGACTTTAAGTCATTCTGGAGTATATGTCACACCAGCAAAAAAAATGCATAATTAAAAAGGAAAAATCATATATATATATATATATATATATTTATCCCGAGACTGGGACGTTGTGGTTCAAGCCTCGGCTGAGTCATACCTAAGACTTAAACATTGGTAACCATTGCCTCCCTGCTTGGCTTTCAGCATTAGGGGTTGGAATTAGGGGGTTTGGACACTACTCCAGCGCACCCAAAAACTTGCAACAAAATAGTAATAACATGATATATATATATATATATATATATATATATATATATATATATATATATATATATATATATATATATATATATATATATATATATATCGGTGGCCTTGGGGGTATGGCGCCTGCCCCCGAGACTGGGAGGTTGTGGTTCAAGCCTCGGCCGAGTCATACCTAAGACTTAAACATCGGTAACCATTGCCTCCCAGCTTGGCTTTCAGCATTAGGGGTTGGAATTTGGGGGTTTGGTCACCTAATGACTCCCAACACCTCAGTTGGGTTAGGCGAGGGGGCTGGGAATCCCATCCTCTGAATCAATCTCCCAAAAAAGAGTCAGAAATGACTCTAGCCACCTCCCACTAGGGGGATATGGCTTTGGTATATATATATATATATATATATACTGGACTGTCTCAGAAAATTAGAATATTTTGATAAAGTTCTTTATTTTCTGTAATGCAATTAAAAAAACAAAAATGTCATACATTCTGGATTCATTACACATCAACTGAACTATTTCAAGCCTTTTATTATTTGAATATTGCTGATTTTCGCTTACAGCTGAAAAAAACTCAAAAATCCTATCTCAAAATATTAGAATAATTCCTCAGACCAAGTAAAAAAAATAATTTTATAACAGCAAAACTAAATCAAACATTTGAAAATGTCACGAGACGTGGTGGCGTGGAAGGTGACCGGACCAGAACGGAGGCGGGAGGCATGAAGGGAGAACTCAAATGCGTTGACGATCCATAGGTTTTATTTTACAAATAAAAGTCGCCCAATACTCCGGGGCAAAACAGAACCATACAGAGTTCCTCCGGCACGAACTCAACAGGACAAAGCATAACAGACTAAAACAGGACAAGGCATAACAGACTAAAACAGGACAAGGCATAACAGACTAAAACAGGACAAGGCATAACAGACCGGGGCTGTGAAGAATGAGTAGTAATGAACCAGCAACCGCAGAGCCCACCATGCAGCCTTAAATACAGACCCACCATTAGTGGAAATGCTTTCAGCTGTTGCCCAGGGGGCGGGGCAGACCGGTCACCAAGGCGACCGTGACAGAGCCCCCCTCTTAAGGGACAGCTCCCGAGGTCCCAAAAAAGAAAAAATTACTACCTCGCGCCCCGGAATGTTGACGATCGCGATTGGGGCAACCCTGCTCCCTCCTCCGAACACGCAGGAACGGGGAGAGGCAGGCGCCATCTGCGTCGGGCGGATCGGAATCGGCGCTCGGCAGGGGGGGTCTGGTGGCCAACTGGACAAGGGATGACAGATAAACAGGACAGGCGAGAACAGGACAGATAAACAGGACAGGCAAGAACAGGACAGATAAACAGGACAGGCAAAATCAGAACAGGTAAACAGGACAGGCAAAATCAGAACAGGTAAACAGGTCAGGCCGATGCAGAAGAGTCGCACTCAGGTCAGGCCGATGCAGAAGAGTCGCACTCAGGTCAGGCCGATGCAGAAGAGTCGCACTCAGGTCGGGTCAGATTCAGAAGAGTCGCACTCAGGTCGGGTCAGATTCAGAAGAGTCGCACTCAGGTCGGGCCAGATGCAGAAGAGTCGCACTCAGGTCGGGCCAGATGCAGAAGAGTCGCACTCAGGTCGGGCCGATGCAGAAGAGTCGCACTCAGGTCGGGCCGATGCAGAAGAGTCGCACTCAGGTCGGGCCGATGCAGAAGAGTCGCACTCAGGTCGGGCCGATGCAGAAGAGTCGCACTCAGGTCAGGCCGATGCAGAAGAGTCGCACTCAGGTCAGGCCGATGCAGAAGAGTCGCACTCAGGTCAGGCCGATGCAGAAGAGTCGCACTCAGGTCAGGCCTCTACAGAAGAGTCGCACTCAGGTCAGGCCTCTACAGAAGAGTCGCACTCAGGATTCAGATTCAGAAGAGTCGCACTCAGGATTCAGATTCAGAAGAGTCGCACTCAGGATTCAGATTCAGAAGAGTCGCACTCAGGATTCAGATTCAGAAGAGTCGCACTCAGGATTCAGATTCAGAAGAGTCGCACTCAGGATTCAGATTCAGAAGAGTCAGACTCAGGGGGGATCAGATTCAGAAGAGTCAGACTCAGGGGGGATCAGATTCAGAAGAGTCAGACTCAGGGGGGATCAGATTCAGAAGAGTCAGACTCAGGGGGGGACAGATTCAGAAGAGTCAGACTCAGGGGGGAACAGATTCAGAAGAGTCAGACTCAGGGGGGAACAGATTCAGAACAGACAAGACAGGACAGGAAAGACTGAACAAAATCAGTACAGGGAGAGTCAAGGCAGGCATGGGAGTCGAACAGGCAGGCATGGGAGTCGAACAGGCAGGCATGGGAGTCGAACAGGCAGGCATGGGAGTCGAACAGGCAGGCATGGGAGTCGAACAGGCAGGCATGGGAGTCGAACAGGCAGGCATGGGAGTCGAACAGGCAGGCATGGGAGTCGAACAGGCAGGCTTGGGAGTCGGAGTCGGCCCGACGGGCAGCGGAGTCGGAGTTGGCCCGACGGGCAGCGGAGTCGGAGTCGGACTTGCACGCAGGGGAGAGGGAATAGCAGGCAATCGGCACGGGAGTCGGGCAGGCAGGCATGAGAGTCGAACAGGCAGGCGTCAATTCTTCCCGGGACCCCATTCGAGGCACAGCAAGGGCCACGACGGGCGGGGCCGTGGTTCGAACGGGCAGGGAAGGCCAACTCAGTAGGCGCCTGCCGAACTGCGCTCTCCAGCTCTCCCAAGTCGCGCTGGGATCGTTCGCTGAGTTCTATTTGTTGGCTGGTTCATTCTGTCACGAGACGTGGTGGCGTGGAAGGTGACCGGACCAGAACGGAGGCGGGAGGCATGAAGGGAGAACTCAAATGCGTTGACGATCCATAGGTTTTATTTTACAAATAAAAGTCGCCCAATACTCCGGGGCAAAACAGAACCATACAGAGTTCCTCCGGCACGAACTCAACAGGACAAAGCATAACAGACTAAAACAGGACAAGGCATAACAGACTAAAACAGGACAAGGCATAACAGACTAAAACAGGACAAGGCATAACAGACCGGGGCTGTGAAGAATGAGTAGTAATGAACCAGCAACCGCAGAGCCCACCATGCAGCCTTAAATACAGACCCACCATTAGTGGAAATGCTTTCAGCTGTTGCCCAGGGGGCGGGGCAGACCGGTCACCAAGGCGACCGTGACAGAAAATGTCCATTGATGCACTCAGTACTTGGTTGGGAATCCTTTTGCACGGATTACTGCATCAATCCGGCGTGGCATGGAGGCAATCAGCCTGTGGCATTGCTGAGGTGTTGTTGATGCCCAGGATGCTTCGATAGCGGCCTTCAGCTCATTTGCATTTGTAGGTCTAGTGTCTTTCATCTTCTTCTTAACTAAACCCCACAAATTCTCAATGGGGTTCAGGTCAGGGGAATTAGCAGGCCAATCAAGGACAGTGATGCCATGGTCAGTGCACCAGTTACTGGTGGTTTTGGCACTGTGGGCAGGTGCCAGATCATGCTGGAAAATGAAATCCTCATCTCCATAGAGCTTTTCAGCAGATGGAAGCATGTAGTGCTCTAAAATCTCTTGGTACACAGTTGCATTTACTCTGGACTTGATGAAACACAGTGGACCAACACCAGCAGCTGACATGGCTCCCCAAACCATTGCTGACTGTGGGAACTTCACACTGGATTTCAAGCAACTTGGATTTTGCTCCTCTCCAGTCTTTCTCCAGACTCTGGCGCCTTGACTTCCAAATGAAATGCAAAACTTGCTTTCGTCTGAAAAGAGGACTTTGGACCACTCTGCAACTGTCCAGTGCTTCTTCTCCATAGCCCAAGTCAGACGGTTCTTCCGTTGTCTTGACTTCAGAAGTGGCTTGACCATGGGAATACGGCTATTGTAGCCCATTTCCCGGACACGTCTGTGAACTGTGGCTTTTGATACCTGGACTCCCGCTTCAGCCCACTGTCTTTGAAGCTCCCCCAAATTCTGGAAGCGGCTCTTCTTCACAATTTTGTTAAGGCTGCGGTCATCTCTCTTGGTTGTGCAGCGTTTCCGGCCACATTTTTCCCTTCCAACAGACTTTTTGTGGATATGCTTTGAAACTGCACTCTGTGAACAGCCTGCTCTTTGAGAAATTTCTTTTTGTGTCTTACCCTTCTGATGGAGGGTATCAATGATGGTCCTCTGGACAGCAGACAGATCAGCAGTCTTCCCCATACTTGTGATTTAGTTTACTGAACCAAGCTGAGTGTTTTTAAGGCTCAGGAAACCCTCGCAAGGTGTTTCGAGTTAATTAGATGATTCAGGTGATTAGTTGAATAGCCTACTTGTATACTTTTTCATGATATTCTAATATTTTGAGATAGGATTTTTGAGTTTTCTTAAGCTGTAAGCCAAATTCAGCAATATTCAAATAATAAAAGGCTTGAAATAGTTCAGTTGATGTGTAATGAATCCAGAATGTATGACATTTTTGTTTTTTTAATTGCATTACAGAAAATAAAGAACTTTATCACAATATTCTAATTTTCTGAGACAGTCCAGTATATATATATATATATATATATATATATATATATATATATATATATATATATATAATTGGTCGGTCCAAATTGTCCCTAGGTGTGAATGAGCGAATGCGTTGTCTGTCCCTGTGCCCTGCGATTGGCTGGCAACCAGTTCAGGGTGTCCCCTGCCCACTGCCCGGAGATGGCTGGGATAGGCTCCAGCCCCCCCGCGACCCTAATGAGGATAAGCGGTACGGCTGATGAGATTGTTGGAGAAATTGGAGGTTCGATAATCGAGAGAAAAGTCTTCTCATATGTGGATAAGGAAAAATGGACAGGAGCCTCGTTCGGAGGGAGATGTCACTTTATTGATTCGTCAATGAAGATCTCAGAGAGCTGGGAACATGACAATGTATTTAAAGCTGGTAGTGACGATTAGGCTTCGATTGAGTACACCCCAAAAGGCGGTCCTGTATCACGTATCAAGTACAGAGCGTCCCGTCCCTTGCACGCTATCTTCAAGGAAACTTAATGTCTGCCAAGAGTATCTTCAAGGATGTCTACCCGACCTTTTCCCACAACTGTAAGCAAGTCTTTCTAAATTTCTACATGTATGCAAATCTATTCTACATTTCTACATGTATGCAAATCTATTCTACAAATGCAAGTGTATTTACCACAACATATCCCCCCATTGGGAGTTTATACTCCCATTCTGAACAGAAATTAAAATCAAAAATGAATACAGGGTAGTGGTAAAGTATTACAAATCATAGACATCAATACACGGACAGAGTTTACGCAAATCGAAAATAAAATAAAATTCTGGCGGTCAGCCTGCTGTGATCATTCTAACTTTCATTGTTCATGTTTCATTTACAAAAACCCCCAACACTCCAAACATCTGACCCATGCACTAACCCCCCCCTTCATTTATCTTTATCCGTACATACTGGATTATACACGTGGACCGTCGACGGTTGATCGGTACGTGATAAAGGTAAATGAATAATTGAACTGATAAGTGATAACAAATTTTGGTAACAGTCGTCGATACATTTCAAGATGAGTGCATGACTGGATAGTGATACAGTGTACACATTGGCCTTTGGCCTGACCCCCGTGAACAATTTGAAGACCATGCACTGTCGTATTCGTCAACGGGTCTCATGAAGTCAGATGTTGGAGTGAGTGTTCATCCCAGCAGGCATCACGCTCAGTTTCCATGCAGCCAAAAACCCGGAAGCGACGATGCATCCTGACCATCCCAGACAGCAGCTTGCTCCCCGGCAGTGTGACATACCAACAAAAGAATCACAATCAGAAACCAATATATTTGTTGCTGTTATTTCTAGTGCTATATAGTGTGTTGCGTGTTTAACAATAGTGCTAATTGATATCGTATTCAGTCCAGATCATCATTTGTGTCTCTTTCCGCAGATGCTCCATTATTTAATGTAATGTAAACTGACTGTTAATGCTGCCAGATAAAATTCAAGGTGTTGAATTTAGTTGAGTCATCTGCTCCTCCTCACTCAGGAATAAGCTTGGATATTCAATCACTAACTGTGCTAATTGAGCTTCTGCCACCCTAGTTTTAGCCACTACTGTCATTTGTTCTCCAAAAGTCTTAAGAATTCCTCTTTTAAGAATAGGTATGGCACAGAAACACAACAAACACATAATTATTACGACAGTTAGTACAAAAATTTCCCCCTTCGCTAACATACCACCCCAGTACCCAAATGTAGACGAGAACCAATCAAAAGAGATACTGTTCTTTTCAGTATTTACTGTCACTTCATTGCTCAACTCACGAATCTTTGACAGTGCTTTTGTGAAGCTTCCTGCTTCGGCTGTGTTTAAAGGTATATAAGTACAGCATTCCTCATTTATCATATGACACACGCCTCCTTTACTGGCTAAGAGAAAATCGAGGGCCTGACGATTCTGCCAGGCCATCCTAGATGTCTCATGTAACTGTTCTATCGCACTAAAGGCCTCGTTAGTGTAATTAATAAACGTTGTTGGTTGTAATAAATGTAATTAATCCATTCTGCGTTCTTATTCGGAGTTATCCAGATAAATATCGATTCTAATCCAGACTTAATTTCATTCCTAGCTTTAAATTCCTCTGGAATTCCTCTCGGTTGTCCGATGGTATCTAGCTATACACGTCTACCCGGAACATATGCTTTCTTTACTGCGGCCAATTGTCAACAAAAATATTTCATTCAATTACCTTTTCCCCTTTACATTCCTTCCTTTTGTCACTTGCATGTCCCCCTCTTCTCTTTTCCTCAATGCCTACTATCTCTTCCCCTTTATACCTTCTTTTACTAACTTTTATCTTTCTGTATTTGTAACTTCCTTACTTGCTCTGCCAACAATCCATTTTCTACATAACTTTCCCTTCTCCTACGCCCTCTAACACATGCTTTTTAGCCCACTAGTTTAATGGGAAATTGACATATAACCATCTCACTTATTTATTTATTTATTTATTTATTTATTTATTTATTTATTTTTTTTTTTTTTTTTTTTTTTTTCCAAACCAATTCAATCTACTATCTTAGCTTCACCTACTTAATGTGAAAATGACGTGCATTGATCTACAATGATTCATCTTACTCATTTTTATTCGACTCAATGAATTTTTCCTCCATATTCAATGAAAAGAAAGAATTTACTCACGCTATTCCACTACTTTTGTACAACAATGCTTCTATCTCAAATTAATCAATTCCAATTCACTCAATTGGATTTTTCCTCGTCTTCACATTCCTTAACTTTCCAATTTTGAACTGAAAACCGGAATAGGTTAACCTTTTTCTTTTTGTTATTATTCTATCCTTTCTTGGTGTTATTCTGGCATTAACATAATCTAAAGCACCTAAAATAACCAAACATAATTTTTTTGAAACTTTTCACATTTAAATTCATCGTTTTCCAACTGAAAAAACATTTATTTTTCTGGGAACTCCATAGGCTCTCGGACGTTATGTTGCACACCCTTAGCGTCAAAACGATTTCTAAAAAAAAAAACCCGAACGTTTTCGATTCCTAACGAGACGTGCTATCGGTTCTATCTAAAACAATACATTTTAAACCGTCTTCCTCTTTAAAAACGTTTTTCTCGTCTCAATGAGTACTGTATTGTTCCCTTTTTCCTTTTCCTTCGATATTTTTCTGTTAATCCTTTCAGTTACGTGGGCCGATTAAACGCTGGACAACCATATAGACAAGAAAGATAAGAATACAGGAAAGAATACAAACACTTACAACATTGAACAAACATAAAACAAGACAGATGGCCCACAAAAATTTAAGTTAATTAGTCTAATTAAGTCAGTGCACATTGAGACCATGCGCCTACACAACTACCGAGTTAGGGTTATGGTTTTCCTCTTCTACACAATTTCCCGAATTTTACGTATATGGTCTAGCGGTTAGGATTCCTGGTTTTCACCCAGGCGGCCCGGCTAGCTCAGTCGGTAGAGCATGAGACTCTTAATCTCAGGGTCGTGGGTTCGAGCCCCACATTGGGTGCCATTTAAATGTTGGAGAAATTGGAGGTTCGATAATCGAGAGAAAAGTCTTCTCATATGTGGATAAGGAAAAATGGACAGGAGCCTCGTTCGGAGGGAGATGTCACTTTATTGATTCGTCAATGAAGATCTCAGAGAGCTGGGAACATGACAATGTATTTAAAGCTGGTAGTGACGATTAGGCTTCGATTGAGTACACCCCAAAAGGCGGTCCTGTATCACGTATCAGGTACAGAGCGTCCCGTCCCTTGCACGCTATCTTCAAGGAAACTTAATGTCTGCCAAGAGTATATTCAAGGATGTCTACCCGACCTTTTCCCACAACTGTAAGCAAGTCTTTCTAAATTTCTACATGTATGCAAATCTATTCTACATTTCTACATGTATGCAAATAGATGTCTCAAGTAACTGTTCTATCGCACTAAGATGAGATATATATATTGCATTTTGGGGAGAAATGTACTTGATAAAACCCAACACCCAAAGCATGCGTAACAATGACAATAAAGGCATATTCTATTCTATTCTATTCTATACCATACCAAGTCATGTTGAAAGGCGATTTTAAAAAAAGAGACAACATGTTGAATAAGTTCGAACTAAACATGATTGACATGCCTGTTAATATTAGTAACGACGTAACATACTAAGAGTTATTCAGACAACTAGCACAGGGGTTTTCTACGTGGTGCCTGCGGTGACTAGGGTGCTAGGACTAAGGCTGGGTCATTTTGATTCTCAAGTGAAATGATTTTTGTTCGTTCTTGACTCTATCTAAACCTACTCCCAATAATTAACCTGGCAATAACAGCGTAACAAAATCTACTGTATCCATCTATCTATCTACCCTGGTCATATCCCTCAAGAGGGGTTACCGACAGCAAGACAAACACAAAAACAAAGAAAATTTAAAAAAGGGAAAAAGTAGCAAAAAACACACACAAAGATTTTTTGGGACCATGGCCAACCCACATGCCCAAACACCCAAACAAGTTAAGCACCTCGGCACCCAAGTTGTTCATGCTTTCGTTCCTTTCAGATGAAACGGGACACAAGAAAGCGCCCATGTCACTCGGGTCAGGGTGACACAACACACTCTTCTGTTCAACAGCAGGGCCCGGCAGCTTTCACTGGTTTACCCCTGCCGCATCATAAGGGTGCCCTGCCCATCCCTTAGAACACGTCGAAACATCCCACTATCCATTTACAACACCTCTCCACTCATTCCTATCACCAACAAGAGCTCTGGCTTCCACTATATTTAGACCTCTTTCCTGCAGTGCACTCATAACACCATCCATCCATGTCAATCGCGGCCTTCCTCTTGCTCTCCTTCCATTTACTTCTACTCTGTAGATCCTCTTCAACATTCGCTCCTTGTCCATCCTCTCCATGTGTCCAAACCAACCGAGTACTCTCTTATCCACACGCTTGCTCAGTTCCACCACTACTCCAGGTCTGTCTCTCACAATTCCATTTCTCAATCCATCCAATCTTTTCACTCCTAACATACTCCTCAAACACTTCATCTCAAAAACATTTAATTTCCTTTTCTAATCTGCGTTCAGGCTCCAAGTCTCTGCACCATACAACACAGTCGGCACAATCACACTCCCATGCAGTCCCCTCTTAACATCCACACTCATACTCTTGTTGCTCATCACTCTCCTCAGCGCACTCAAAAACTTGCAACAAAATAGTAATAACATGATAAGTTATTACTTTAGAAAAACATAACAAACTGGGTGCCTTTGCGCTTATCAATAACCCCTGCTCTAGCAGACAAAACATCCTTACCAAACTGTAATTCAATAATTCCACATGTAAGTCTCACTCAAGTAAAAGTCGCACCGCCAGTCAGACTGAAAAAAAAACGGATACTTATAATCTGGAAAATACAGTATATTGCTTACGAATCAACACAGCTAAAAAAAGGGAAAGTCAAGTGAGCTAATTTTGTGTCTTTGAGTAATGTTGGAAGCCTCTTAGGTTACAAGACATAAGTTATAGTCGTATCTAAATGTGGGTGCGTATTTACCAGAAAGCTGGAACGGAATTGTAACGCTCAAACTCGGTAAGCATGCGGTCTGCTGTTTACTCACAACCACGTCATGTGTGATTTATTTACGCGGTGGCTGCCATTGGCTGGCATTATGTTGGCTTTTAGGGTGCGGGTGTAGCGATTCACAACCGGAGAAAAACGAAGGTTGTTCGCAATACAGCAAACTGGAGTGCTCATGGTGTTGCACAACTAATTTAATTCTGCAGTCTTAAGTTGGTGCTGTCTTTTCCATTTAGTTGGTATGAAAGTGGCTTTTTCTCATAAACTTGGGGACAGACAGCAACTGCCTTTCAACAGCTGCTTTCTCCCTATTCGCTTAAGGTCTCTTTGTTTGTTTAAGCAAATTAAAAAAAAAAAAAAAAAACTCCCCGTCCTCGATAAAAAGTGGGATGAATTCCACCTGACGGTTTGTTTTGTTTGAACTAAATTGATGTATTATTTTTGCAAAAACCTTAAAGTCCTAATTGGTCCACTCCAAAGATTTTTTTCCCTATATGCTGAATTGAAATTTCTAAGCAGTGGTGGTCAAAGGTTTCTGACCACACTACAAAAATAGATTGACACTTTTAGAAAGACTGCACGCCTTTATTGTTAATTGTAAGAGTAAATAAGACTTCTGAAGTAGAATATCTACTCAAGATTTAGGGATTTGTACACAAATTCCATTTCTGGGATGACTTTACCCGTATGTTGTGAAACAGTGAGCAGAATGCTTCAAAGTACCTCTATTTCACCAACACGCCTACCTGTGAAGAAGCACAATCTGGGGACTCTTGGGTGGGCTTTCCTATCTCTAAGGTTGAAGTCACTGAGGTGGTTAAATTCCTCCTCAGCGGCAAGGCCCGAGCGTGGATGAGATACACCCGGAGTTTATTATTTATGTTGTGGGCTGCCAAATCGTGTGGATAATCTGGGACAGACTTCTGGATTAGCAGAGTAGAGTGGTCCCCTTTTTAAGTGGGGGACCAGAGAGTGTATTCCGACTACAGGGGAGTCGCACCTCTCAGCCTCCCGGTCTATTCAGAGGTATTGGAGATGAGATCTGTCAGGAAGTTAAATATTAGATTCAGTAGGAACAGTGAATTAGCTCGACAGCAGGGGTCTTAAACTCAAGTGAGTTGGGGGCCGCTGAAGCTAGGGTTCGGATGAGGTTGGGCCAAAATGGGATTTTCCACAAAAACAGTGCTGACAAAAACATTCTGCTGTTCTTAAAGGGACAGTGTTTTATATTTCTCCACTAGATGTCATTAATGTGTCGTGCAACCAAAAATGAGGCCAAGGGAGACTACAAACTACTGGAAGTGAGGTAAAATAATAATTTTTCTTCTAATTTTTCACAAAGAAAGACAAAAGAATGGAAAAATATATATATTTAAAAGGAATAAAAAAATGGAAATAAGAAAAAAGAAAAAGAGTTGAAAAGGGAAAACAGGTATAAATTGAAAGATAGGGGAAAAGAAAGCAAAAAAAGGAAAATTGAGAAAAAGAAAGAAAAAAGGAAAGATTGAAAAGAAAGGAGTGAAAGAGAAAAAAGACAAAAAGAAACATAAAAACAATTTTCTCTCTTCTCTCTTTTTTCTATTTTTCTTTCCTATTATTGAGTTTTAAATTTTGTCTTATTTCTTTTTCATTTTCTCTTATCCGTGTTCTCCTTTTGTCCTTTTTTCTATTTTTTCCCTTTTCTCTTCTTTTTTGGTTCTCTTTTTAAAGCAATAAGGTGCATTTTGATCACTTTGAGTCTCTATATATTGTTTTTTTCAGTCATCGTTTTCAGTGGTACAACAGAATACAGCAATGTCCATTGGGCAAATAGTAGACAAAGTCCCTTTAACTTTCACATAAGGCAGGGGCCCCAAACTATAATCATGGGGCAGCGAGTTTGAGACCCCTGCTCTACAGGGTCTTAAAGGGTGACAAAAACTGTTCCATATGTGCGACCGTGATTCAAATAGTTTATTGACACCGTAAACTATGAACACAATACCCACATAAAATTTACAATATATTTATTTAATGTCTTTCAAAGTCCAATTCATCATCAAATACACCAACGAGATGTTTCCCCTGTCTTGCTTTTTTGCGTTTATTTTTATCTTTCAGGCCGACTTTCCCTTTGCTTCGTTCTCTAACATTAGTCTCTGTTTCTGTGTATAAAAATAGTGTGAGAATGAGATTAATTTGAAAGCCTTTTTGTTTGTTATTTATATGAATGTTGATCTAGTGGTGAGGATTTGATGCTCTCACCTCCATTATCTGGGTTCGATTCCTGTTGCATCCAATGTCTTGTAATTGCCATATTTTCGACTGATCAATCATTCCCTGAATACGGTAATATTCTACAGTGAGACCTCGTGTATACCGCGCACCCAAACTTTGAGTTCTTTTGAAGCTAAAAACACAAATAAATACTGTAAATATCAAACTCACTGCTTAAAACAGGCAGTTTCAGATTGATTTCTCACAGCCAAGCCAAAAATGTACAGAAGGAAGGTGTGAAAGAAAATCTCATTGTGTTATTCTCCTTCACGTTATGAAAAGTTCATCACCCTGTTCCGATATTTCGATCACACTTGTGAAAATGTGACACATCATCACATTGTCCGCTAATGCAGAGCCAAGGAATACTTTTATTCATAGAAAATTCTCAAGGTGCACTGTCAGTCGAAAATGCTTGAAATTTACTTCTCAGTTTCATGTTTTGTTAGTTTTGTTAATGATCATGTTGCTTAAATTGACTACCAAGTTTTTATGATCAACTATGGCTCAGTATGCAATGCAAGTTACCGGTATTCATTTTTTACTCTATTTCTTTAACATGTTTCACTCTAGTTTTATCTATTTTTTCTTGAAAAATATCAAAAATAATATTTAGCAAAAATGATCAGTCAGTCAAACATATTTTTTTTTACTATGTACTAACTGTTACTTGTGTGTGTGTGTGTGTGTGGGAGGGGGGTCTAACTGAGAAAATAATCATTGTAATCAGCAAATTTGTGTGTGCAAGATTTTTACTTTATTTGACATATTATTGTTATTTTTCCAGTGCAATCTTAAACAGCTTCCTCAAACCAACTATGTGATGTCAAATATTTCACTGAACTGCCTCCTGAGCATATAAATAGTATATAAAATAAAGGAAATAATACTTCAAATTATGTGCTTTACTCTTTTTGATTGTTTTTATTTTTTACAGTGCAATCTTAAAGAGCTTTGTTCAATAAAATAAGTTATTAAATATACTGTGCTAACTCCCAAGCAGATAATAAGTATATAAGTGCTATCCGCTGCCATCTGCTGATATGGATGTCTATCATAGTTACTTGTTTGATCAGGAGGGGAAGTAAATATACTAAATAATGATAGGTATTTTTGCAAAGATCAAATTGGTCAATTTCCTGCAGCACACTTGACAAGGTATCAAAGCACACTGGTTGAAAAATACTGCGCTAATGAGCCCAATTTTGTCTATTCCGACAAATTCCTCTCCAGTACGTTTTTTTTCACTAGGGAGATCCATGCCGAGAGGTTTGCGCTGTGCTCCGCTGCTGTGCTCAGCCCCTGCCGGCTTCATAATGAGTTTGCAGAGATACTTGTGTCAGCAGTTTGGAATAGCTTTCCAGCTGTGTGCATGCCACTGCTGTTAGCTTAGGAAATCACACCACAAAATCCTTGAGTATTTGTCCTACTCTTACGTGTACAGATTGTGTTTTAAAAAAAAGTGCATGAGGAAACTACTTTGAAGAAATAATCGTAAAACAATTTCCACCCGCCTAACCATTTTGAGGAGCCAAGCACACGAGTGCCAACTACATTTGTGACTCATTGTCCCAACAAAGAAAATTGTCCAGACATGTGAACAAACATAAAAAAGATTCTTCTTTCTTCAGGAAATGCCAACTATAGCCTTGTACAAACTGCGTAGGTTCGAAAATAAAAACAGGCACGCATTGCCAACAATGAGTCATTTATTAGATACATTTAATTATTCATGTATTTTATTTTTTTATTTTAAGAGAAGCATCTCTTGATAGCATTTAGGCTAAAGACTAGCAGTTAGCCGAAGCTAAGTAAATAACAAGATACTATGCCCATATACTAAGTTATGTGCACTTGATAACAACAAATTAATATATTTGATCTGATATGAAGTGTGGGCTGCAAACCGAACATTTTTCATGAGTTGCCTCGGTCCAGTCTTTTCGCGTTAATGTTTTTACCACAACTCTCTTCTTTTTCTTTAATCAGGAGTGTCTGCTGGTATCCGGTACAACATCAATTTATAATCACTAACATTTTTTTATTCTACAACACAAACAAAACATGACATTTTTACACCGAACTAGCAGAAACAAAAGCGTGGTTTCTTCAGTGTGTTGAGTACAGTATACTTTTGTCTCCGGATTCGACTTTGACGTCGCGGTAAGAAACGGTGGATATTAGCACCCCTAAACACGAGAATTTCTGTCTTTGAGGGTTTTTTTTTTAATTCTTGATGGCCATACGGAGAAAAATCCAGTTTGCAAGCTGTCCCAGAGGCTACCACTAGAGGTCGCTCGAGACCGTTCACTACTCATGGCTGCTCACCTCCAGCATCAGCTCATCCCGTTTGCACGTGCAAATTACTACAAATGAAAAATTGTGATGTAAAATGTTTTGGTGTGTACAGTCATTTGAAATTTCAGTATCTTAAATTTTTATGTGTAGAGTAAGTGCAAATGTATTATCAACTGTCCCTCAATCTCATACCTGTCAACCTGCACCAACTTCTCCCTTGGTTAATGATTGCATATCCTCCTTATTGAGCATTAATAAACCTTACAAACACATTGCTAAACTCGCAGCAAGACATACTATGTAAGATACTGTGACAATTTTAGCCATCTGCGATGACGTTGTTGTCTGCTAACAGTGACAGAGATGAAGTGGATTTTTTTTTAAGCCCATATAAGAATTGTTTTACAGCGTACAATATGTGAAATGATAAAAAACATAAAATACGTTAGAATCTATAGTTAAACAGGTATTTGATCTCAATGACTCCTCTTTGCAACAACCCTGCCCACCCTTCCTCTGCAGCACGAACACACATTCATTACGGCGCTCACAGTAAACTCGCATTTTATTGGTTTAATATCATCTTATTTACCTTCTCACTGTTTTATGTTCAATTACTATTTATATGTATTTCAGTTTTTAAGAAAATTTGTTTTATAGCTATTTAGGGGTCACTTGTATGCTTTTTGGAGGACGGGAGCTGGCCAAATAGTTTTAAATGATTTTCTATCGGAAAAATTCGAGTGTTAACTTAAGCAATTTGAGCTACGAGTACGATCCTGCATCGATTTAAGCTCGATAAAAGAGGTACCGCTGTACTTTCATTGTCAAATATCTTTCCGCCAGGATGGCAAGTGACTCTTTAGCACCCCCTTGTGGTGTGGAGCAATGAGGGGCGTCTGAATGAAGGCCATGGAGCTGAAAGTCTGGGTGGACGGTGTGCAGCGCATCGTGTGTGGCGTCACAGAGTTCACAACATGTCAGGAAGTGGTCATCGCGCTCGCTCAAGCCATCGGTAAGCCAAAAGATTGTTTAATCCAGGATTTGTACGGGTGCTTGAAATCATTGAAAATGCTTGAATTTTACTGTTATGTTTTTAATGATTGAAAAGTTCTTGAATTTTGGGTTAGGTTCCTGTATATGCTTGAAATTGTTGGCATGTTTTCTTAACAAGTCTGGTTAAAAATGACACCGGCTTTCTGGTAGCTTCGCTTTTCCATTGCATTTTTTCTTTACTTGTTATTACCAGCAGCTGGCATTAGTCTGTATGGCGTTCTACGAAGTGTCATCCCCCTACGGGTTGCACCCAAGAGGATAGGAGCATGCTACACCTATAATGGGCACTATTAAATGTTTATTAGTGCAAAGATGACGTATCATTAATGGGCAAAAAAATGGAGGCAGCGTTTTCTAGGGGTAAAATGTAAACTTCTGCCACTAAAAATTTAAGCAACATATTACCACCACTTTACCCAACACTTATATTTGTTTCAAAAATATTTACTAACATTTGAATTGAAAAATTGCCATGAAACGTACTTAAAAAGTGTCCCCTAGAGGGTGCGAGGCTCCGTCAAGGGGCGCGCTGTTCTTTTTCTTTCCTTGCACCTACACTACAATAGGTGGCGCTCTCTTTTACGGAGTGTTTTGTTTAAATTAAGCCACTACACAGTATAAGCATTTTGTATGAAATGTAGACATGAAGTGGAGCAGACCCTCTAAGTGACTCCATGAAAAAATATTTTAACACGGATGAGAAGACAAGCAAAGAAAGATGGGTTGAAGGGACAAAGAAAAGTCTCCTCACAAAAGTTAAGACGGAGAAATTTGACGAAGCGAATGTAGCTAGCCGCAACCACGGAGGGAGATGAGCAAAGACTAGTGTGTTAGCTATGTTTAAAAATGATGGCAGCGGACAGCATGAAACCCAAAAAATGAAGACGTTAATTAAAGACATTACACCCCAATCATGCTGATAAAAGAGTAATTTTAGTCAACATTCAATAATATGAACTCTATTTTATAATGTTAACCAAAATACTTATAAGCCAGTTTGTTATATTCTTAAAACTTCTGGCAAAATATGCTAAAACATAATAATGTATTTGATGTGTTAAAAAGTCACAATGCTTATGAGAATTTACAGATAGATCTGGGGGTTTATTTTTATAACGATAAAAATGTAGTATATACATAGAATGAATTTATTATTCTTATAAAATAAGTTTTAACATTGTTAACTATTCAAAGGCTATTTATAATATCTAGAGATATTTGATTTTTACAAAGGGTTATAACCTATATGTTTTAGGAACATACACACTTGTGTGTATTTTTATATTACGGTATGTACTTTACCAGAAGAATTTGGGTTGACAATCAGTTATATTCTGAAATAGACTGATATATTAAAACTTTTAAGTAGTACGCATTTTTTGAGTACTTACTAGGTTCTGTTGGCTTGAATCTAGGGATAGTATGAATACTATTTGGGCACCTATTTATTGAACAATATTAAACCCTTTCTTATCGAGTACAAATTGGGACTGTCGACCCATGATTATTGACAGATGGAGTAGCATGAAACAGTTGATAAAATTGTTTTAAAGATAGCCAGAAGACTTTGACGCTACTTTTTTAACTTTTAACAGGTTATATTAACATATATGTTTGAGTATATATTATATTAAAACAAGGGTTTAAGTTTTACTTTAAACAATTAACTCTTTGTGATGATTCACTAGGTTTCAGTTAATAAAGTTAATAAAGGCATTCTTTGATCAGTCAAGTCAAGTCAAGTCATTTTTATTTGTATAGCCCTTAATCACAAATAGTCTCTAAGGGCTTCACAAGTTATTACATATAAGAAGTTTAGGTTAATCGTATGCTATAGAGTAGAAGTGAGTT
Organism: Urocampus carinirostris; assembly: GCF_059441175.1. NCBI lineage: Eukaryota > Metazoa > Chordata > Actinopteri > Syngnathiformes > Syngnathidae > Urocampus > Urocampus carinirostris. The sequence goes on from NC_142359.1 coordinate 33,717,781, forward strand.
TTAAGCTTAGATTTAAACATTTCCACTGAGGTTGCAGATCGGATCTCAGGGGGAAGAGCATTCCACAACACCGGTGACTGGATGGAGAACGCTCTCGAACCAGCGGAACACTTCTGGGCTCTTGGGATCACCAGGAGACCGGCGCTCTCGGAACGAAGGCTTCGGGCCGGGACATAGGGGGAGATCAGATCTGAAAGATATGAGGGGGAAAGTCCATGTATGATTTTGTATAGTAATAGGAGAACCTTAGGGGCCGGTCACACAGCCGTTTGCGGCTGAATCACGGCCAGAAATTTCTGCCTGTGAGGCGGACGCTATTGGACGGTTTGAGATCGCCATACAGACGAGATACAGCAGTGCTTAACACGCGGTCAGAAATTTGCGCGCGGGTGGCAGCGCGAAAAAGTTTTGCGCTGCTCAATTCTTCAGAGCGCGGGTACACAGCCTTTCACGAGCGTATTGAGGCTGAACCACGCTGTTGGGCGCTGTTGGACGTTTTGAGACCGCCATATAGACGAGATACAGCAGTGCTTTACTCGCGGTCGGAAATTCACACGCGGTTGGCCGCGCGAAAAAGTTTTGAGCTGCTCAAAAGTTTGAGCACGTGTTAAACCGCGTGCCGCACACGTGGTCAACACGAGGTAATGACGCGGAAATGACGCGGAACGACGTGCTCTGGCCGCGGCCAGGGCGTGGTTACACATGGGTAGGACGGGAAATTTCAGCGGGTAATCGTGGGTGGAGCATGGTAATAGCATGTTCTGCGCCTGTATCGCGGTGTTATTACGTGAAATTAGCGTGTTACGCGTGTGACAGTCAAACGCCTTTCTCCGCGTATATACAGCGCGATTTGCCGAGCACACGTCAGTTGTGCTCGAGACGTCAAGGGGTGAACATGGATTCCCGTCACCGTAGTGACCTCGTCTTAATCCATTTTTATTTCTTGACATTTCTTTTCAAGATAATAAAATAAAAATGATGCCATAGCTTGAAATCTTGATCTGTTGCGTAGGAGTCGGATTTGGGCTCAACACCGGCTCGGGAGCTTTTATACCGTGGTCCACACGAGAAAATGATGCAGAAATGACGCGATGAGGAAGCGGAACAGTCGCCGGCGTCTGTTTTGCGGGCATACCACCGATGAACAGCGGGTTGGCCAATTTTGCGCATTTACCATCGCGGGCAACCACGAGCAAAAAAAACCCGCAAAATTTTAGCCGTGATTCAGCCGCAAACGGCTGTGTGACCGGCCCCTTAAAATCGCATCTGAGGTTAACAGGGAGCCAATGCAGGTTAGCCAAACTTGGGGTGATGTGATCGTACTTTTTTGTCCTTGTTAAAAGCCTCGCTGCAGCATTTTGTACCAGCTGAAGACTCTTGAGTCTGGTCATCGGAAGACCGGAAAGTAGTGCATTACAGTAGTCGAGACGGGAGGTAACAAACGCGTGAATTATGATTTCCGCATCCGACTGAGAAAGTATAGGACGAATTTTAGCAATGTTACGGAGATGGAAGAAAGCGGTTCTAGTAATTTTCTTCACATGTGTTTGAAAGGACAGATCGGGGTCGAAATTGACACCTAAATTTTTAAGTGAGTCGCTCTGTGTGATGTGGCAATTGTCTACAGGACTGTCTCAGAGAATTTGAATATTGTGATAAAGTTCTTTATTTTCTGTAATGCAATTTAAAAAAAAATGTCATACATTCTGGATTCATTACACATCAACTGAACTATTTCAAGCCTTTTATTATTTTAATATTGCTGAATTTGGCTTACAGCTTAAGAAAACTCAAAAATCCTAACTCAAAATATTAGAATATCATGAAAAAGTATACAAGTAGGCTATTCAACTAATCACCTGAATCATCTAATTAACTCGAAACACCTTGCGAGGGTTTCCTGAGCCTTAAAAACACTCAGCTTGGTTCAGTAAACTAAATCACAAGTATGGGGAAGACTGCTGAACTGACTGCTGTCCAGAGGACCATCATTGATACCCTCCATCAGGAGGGTAAGACACAAAAAGAAATTTCTCAAAGAGCAGGCTGTTCACAGAGTGCAGTTTCAAAGCATATCCACAAAAAGTCTGTTGGAAGGGAAAAATGTGGCCGGAAACGCTGCACAACCAAGAGAGATGACCGCAGCCTTAACAAAATTGTGAAGAAGAGCCGCTTCCAGAATTTGGGGGAGCTTCAAAGACAGTAGGCTGAAGCTGGAGTCACGGTATCAAAAGCCACAGTTCACAGACGTGTCCGGGAAATGGGCTACAATAGCCGTATTCCCATGGTCAAGCCACTTCTGAACTCAAGACAACGGAAGAAGCGTCTGACTTGGGCTATGGAGAAGAAGCACTGGACAGTTGCAGAGTGGTCCAAAGTCCTCTTTTCAGACGAAAGCAAGTTTTGCATTTCATTTGGAAGTCAAGGCGCCAGAGTCTGGAGAAAGGCTGGAGAGGAGCAAAATCCAAGTTGCTTGAAATCCAGTGTGAAGTTCCCACAGTCAGCAATGGTTTGGGGAGCCATGTCAGCTGCTGGTGTTGGTCCACTGTGTTTCATCAAGTCCAGAGTAAATGCAACTGTGTACCAAGAGATTTTAGAGCACTACATGCTTCCATCTGCTGAAAAGCTCTATGGAGATGAGGATTTCATTTTCCAGCATGATCTGGCACCTGCCCACAGTGCCAAAACCACCAGTAACTGGTGCACTGACCATGGCATCACTGTCTTTGATTGGCCTGCTAATTCCCCTGACCTGAACCCCATCGAGAATTTGTGGGGTATAGTTAAGAAGAAGATGAAAGACACCAGACCTACAAATGCAAATGAGCTGAAGGCCGCTATCGAAGCATCCTGGGCATCAATAACACCTCAGCAATGCCACAGGCTGATTGCCTCCATGCCACGCCGGATTGATGCAGTAATCCGTGCAAAAGGATTCCCAACCAAGTACTGAGTGCATCAATGGACATTTTCAAATGTTTGATTTAGTTTTGCTGTTATAAAATTATTTTTTTTACTTGGTCTGAGGAAGTATTCTAATATTTTGAGATCGGATTTTTGAGTTTTCTTCAGCTGTAAGCCAAAATCAGCAATATTCAAATAATAAAAGGCTTGAAATAGTTCAGTTGATGTGTAATGAATCCAGAATGTATGACATTTTTTTTTTAAATTGCATTACAGAAAATTAAGAACTTTATCACAATATTCAAATTTTCTGAGACAGTCCTGTATGTTCACAGCGGTTTTAGAGAATAAGTCACGGGACTTAGATGGACCAATAACTAACATTTCAGTCTTTTCAGAGTTAAGACGCAGGAAATTGAGTGACATCCACTCTTTTATCTCAGTGAGGCAGGCCTCCAAATTTCCACAGTTTAGTGTGGCAGATTCCTCCATCGGGAGATAGAGTTGAGTGTCATCTGCGTAGCAATGGAAACTGATATTATACTTGCGAATAATATCACCTAGTGGAAGCATATAAATGCTGAAGAGAAGGGGGCCAAGCACTGAACCCTGCGGAACACCACAAGTAACACTAAATGGTTCAGATGTCAATTCGCCATATTTAACGCAGTGTGTCCTATCTGAGAGGTAGGATCTGAACCATAAGAGGACGTTTCCTGAGAGACCAATCCATTTTTCCAACCGTTCTAGCAAGATATTATGGTCCACTGTGTCAAATGCAGCACTAAGGTCCTGCAGCAGCAAAAGTGATGATGCGCCAGAGTCCATTGCCCGTAGGAGATCATTGGTTACCTTGATCGGAGCTGTCTCAGTAGAGTGGTTAGCCCTGAATCCTGATTGCATTGATTCAAAGAGATTGTTCTCGGACATTAAATAATTCAGCTGCTGTGCCACTACTTTTTCAAGTATTTTAGAAAGAAACGGTAGGTTTGACTCAGGTCTATAATTACATAGGTTTTCTGGATCAAGGTTGGGTCGTTTTCGTGTGGGTTTAATGACGGCGGACTTAAAAGCAGCTGGAACTACACCTGAGGAGAGTGATATGTTTAAAATATTTAGAACTGAAGGTGCAAGAACGCCAAAGAGACCTTTAATAAGTGAACCTGGAAGCGGGTCGAACTGGCAAGTCGTCGGTTTGGTCGTATTTACCATCTGTTTAAGATAATCGAGTGACAGTTCACTAAAACGGGACAAAAATCCTGGACAGCCACCTGTCGTGCATCTATAGATTTGAGTGCTTTAGTATGTGTTGTATTAATACTGTCTTTAGCAATTTCTTCCTGTATGCTTTGGATCTTCTTAGTAAAGAAGACCATTATGTCGTGGGCAGAATGAGTGGAGCTATCTGGGATAGTCGGTTGCCTTGTGAGCGATGCTACAGTGTCGAAAAGGACCTTGGGATTGTTCTTTTGTGACGCAATCACCTTCGAAAGGTAGGCTGATTTTGCAGAGGCCAGGGCCGCTTTATACTTCAACAAACTATCACACCAGATTTGATGGAAAACTTCAAGCTTGGTAGCGCGCCATTTTCTTTCAGATTTCCTGCATTCTCGTTTAAGGGATCTAGTTTCATTATTAAACCATGGTGTGCGTCTTTTAGGTCGTGATTTAAGCCGGATGGGCGCTACTGAATCCAGGGCACTAGCCAGGGTAGCATTGAATTCATTTAGGAGTGGTTCGATAGAGCCTATGTAGGAAGGAAAGGACGCAACTGCTCCTGGAAGAATATCGGAGAGCTCAGAAACTGTGCCCGTGCTTATATTGCGTCCAGTGAATCCTTCAGTTTTTTTTGGTACTACATTTATCTAGCACCTCAAATGTAACTAAATAATGATCCGAGATAACTGTAGTACACGATAGCACCGTCATGTTTGAGGTTGAAACTCCTCGAGTCAGAACCAAGTCGAGCGTGTTTCCATCTTTATGGGTTGGCAAATCAACCAGTTGATTAAAACCAAATGCATCAATTATAGACTGAAACGCAAACTTGGTTACGCCCGGATGAGTATTTAGCGCTGCATTATGCTTCTCCCCCAGACTACGAGAGTAGCCATATAGCACGCACGTTGAAAAAGGGTGGCGGTGTCGCGCTCATTTCTGAAAAAACGCTCAAATTTACTCCTCGTACCTCTAATAATCACAAGTCGTTCGAGGCTCTTGTTATGAGGTCCTCTCCATTGTCAATTTATGTGATAACTATCTATCGCGCACCAGGACCATACACAACTTTCTTAGACGAATTTGCTGAACTTTTGTCTGAACTAGTAACCTATGCAGACAAAATTATAATCATGGGGGACTTTAACATTCATATGAACTCCCCACTCAGTTCACTCACTGCGTCATGCAGAAGTGTACTTAAAGGGACAGTGTGTAATATTTAGTGTCTCGTATCATTCCTATAAACTATCATACCAATGTTCATTTTTTTAAAAAAAACATAGTTCGAGAAATTTATATTTCTTTTTAACTGTGGATTCCCTTCTTGGACCGGCGCCATGTTCTTCCAGCATCCTGCAGCCACACTTTGTCGTGCATCTCTTGGCCCCTCAGTGCCAACACAGTGACATCTATTGGTCAAATATTTACACATTCGACCTTCAAAACATTTTTATAGACACTTTTTACTCAAAGGGGGAAGCGAGAAAATAATTAAAAAGCACTGCTAAACAGACACCTGCTGTTAGGCAAAGTCAATCACTCTAAAGAAGGCAGTCGAGGAAATAAAGAGGATTATGCACTAAAGCTGAAACCTTTTTTTTTTTAAATCACGTTGCTATATGTGATAGCGCACGGTAAATAGTGTAACATTTCAGCAAGAAAAAGGCTTAATCAACTGCAGAATATGAATGTATCGCACTTGTCTTCCAAATAGGGGAACTTGTAAGGACTTCAGGCCGTAAAAATATTTTTAAAATTTGTATTTAGAAATAATTTATTGCGGTCAATAAAAATCACTGGTTCTATTATTATGATTATTAATCATTTCATGCAGAAAAATATATATTATGTACTAAAAATATTTCTAACTATTGTCTTTAACAAAGAAAAATGCTTTATTACAATATTACATTTGGAATTATTGTTTTATATACAGACGCTGACCTTCTTTTGAACAAGATAGGTTCCGGACGATCAATCGTAAATTTAATTTGTTCGTACGTTGCTTCAGTGCTATGTTTTGTATGTTTAAGGTTTATATAAGCATGTTTAAGGCTTGCATACGTAACCTGTATTGTTTTGTACTAAAAAATAAACATTTCATAAAATAATATAGTCTATAAAGATAAATAAAGTTAAGTTTAACTTACTTTTGGAAGATGAGCTTCAAGAGTGGTAAAAAGTGGCCAAAAAAAGGCGTTCTGACCATGTTCTCAACCGCATCAAGCTTTCTTATTCCACTTTCATTTCAAATGAAACGGCTCGCCTCTTCTTTACACTTTAAACCAACCATATCAAATGGATGCACAAGATATTAAACAATAAAAATGTCAAAGTTCTTAGCGCACTGGAGATACAGTATGGAATGTTTACACACGAACTAGGAAGAACAAGTGGATTTTTTTTCTTTCCGGGTGGATGCTGAGTGACTTTTCACAGTGCCACACCCCAGTAGCTCCGGAAAGAAGCACTACAGCACTGTCCTGTACTCGGAAAGGGTTGCACACAATACAAAATCTAACGTACAGCAATGTCTGGATATTTTTCGACATCTTGAAATAAATGTTTGTATCTACCGTTTTTGGTAAGTCGAATGGTAGTTAGTAGGGGAGCGTCTGTGTTGTGAAAAATAATAGAGCAAGGATTGGAATTTGTTAGAAAAAATTTGCACAGTTGGCTGGAGAAAAAAATAGCTGATTCGTGTATTTATTTTTTGGTATATGCAGATAAAGAGTCTTCCACCAATACTTCGGCAATACATGAGGAAAATAGATACCAAAAGCCAATCAATTTTTTCGTGTTCTCTTTAGACTGCTCTGTTTCATTGTCTATTCGCTTATATATTTGGTTATGTCCAATTGGTTTTGAAACACACAAAATATACAGATAGTAATATTCATTTACAAATAAAAAATTTAATTAAAAGTAGTAGCGAAGTAGTATCTCCCTGTTATAAGTACCGTATTTTCCGCACTATAAGGCGCACCTAAAAGCCTTTATTTTTTTTCAAAAGCTGACCATGCGCCTTATAATACAGTGCGCCTTATTTATGGATCAACATTAAGTCGCAAAGTCTTCTATTTAACTTGCAGGCGCCGACTAGATTTTCCCCCAAATGCCAAGTAGTCCGCGGTGTATGCTGGGATTCATTTACTGGTGTTTCATTGGCTAACCAATGTGTCAATCATCATTTGAATCGATCACTATTGGCTAAACTTATTCGGCGGTCAAGGGGCGGATCCTTTTTATCATTTACAGGCTGGCATTGGCTTGAACGGCAAAACAGGGCCTGCAATTGGCCGAAAAAGATGAATGTGTATAGCACGTGGTTGACGGCATACATAAAGCATTTTTTACTATACTGTATTTGTAAATATTTTATTCTCCTGGATTTACTACACTCACGGATATAAGAGAACATTGGCTGCACATTATTATGAACACACCGACTTCTGTGAGCTACTCCGGCTATATATTATCCCTGTATCTTGTTTCAGACTGAACGCGATGTTTCTGTGATAAGCGGTGCAGATAATGGATGGAATGGAGTGTCTATTTTTAAATTAAACTCAATTCCAAGTGTTTATTGTCATATGCACAGTGAAGTTGCAAGTGAAAAAGAAAATAGAAACTAAGGAATGGTTGGCATTTCTTGAATCCCAAGACTTTAACCTTCCGAATGATGGAACGATGCATTTGAGTGACATCGTACGGACACCGCATCCGCACGTGTTCTCGACGAATATTTGCGTCTTTGCAAGCTTTCGGAATGTTAAGGGGGTAATAAGTTGGACTGAACTATCTGACTGTTTTGTCGACGTTCCCATTGTAGCGCCTTATAATCCGGTGCGCCTTATGTATGTCAAAAATAGGACCAAAAACTATTATTTCGGGGTGCGCCCCATAACCCGGTGCGCCTTATAGTGCGGAAAATCTCATCTCATCTCATCTCATTAGCCGTACCGCTTATCCTCAGTAGGGTCGCGGGGGGGCTGGAGCCCATCCCAGCAATCATCGGGCAGTGGGCAGGGGACACCCTGAACTGGTTGCCAGCCAATCGCAGGGCACACAGGGACAGACAACTCATTCGCTCATTCACACCTAGGGACAATTTGGACCGGCCAATTCACCTGAAATGCATGTCTTTGGAATGTGGGAGGAAACCGGAGTGCCCGGAGGAAACCCACGCAAGCACGGGGAGAACATACAAACTCCGCACAGAAAGTCTGGAGCTGGATTTGAACCCACGACAGGTTCCCATGACATGAACTGTGTCGCACAAGCGCTAACCACTGCGCCGCCGTGCTGCCCTAGTGCGGAAAATACGTTACTAAATTTGATCATTTGCATTGAAAGACTCAATGCGTTAGGGCTACTTCAGAAGTGTTTTATTTTATGGTTTGGCGATATCAGGTTGGCATATTATAAACTGCAGGTCATTATTTGATTAGAAACGGCTCCTTTGTTTTCATATCTTGCGGACTGGATTAAATCTACTGGCAGGCCTAATACGGTTTGTGGGTGGTAGTTTGGTGACCCCTTAAATGGACATTGTATATTATTTAGCGCTCAAATGCTTTGATTAATTGAAAAAAAATACTGATTTAAATAATATGTAAAATACATTTTTAAACGTCTTTTTTTTAAAAATATTCTTAGATGGAGATATTTATATTTATTTTACATGGCATGAGGCTCACTTAAAGGGAGCTGACATGATTGTCTGCCATCTTGCTGCTATGAGTAACCCCAAAAACGCAAACCTTGTGAAAGGCTGTGCAAAAAAGCGAAGAATAATGATGCGGTTTGGTCACTTTTAAGTTTCCGTAGTTTGTATTCTTCCTTGTGCTTTATAGCATTTATTTTTGGTTGCACTATCAAATACAGTGACATCTGTTGGCCAAATATTACGCAGTGTTCCTTTAAAGCAATGTTTCTCAACTGGCGGGTCGCAACTAAGGATCGACCGATCTGGGTTTTTCAGGATAGATACCAATTATTAGTACTAAAAGGAGGCAGATAACCGATATTTGGAGCCAATAATAATTTTCTGTAAAAGCTTAAAAATGTGTGTTAGAAAATTTTAATAATGCAAAAACAAAGAATATTTGTCATGTATTCAAATAAAATCACGCAACTCTGACAAAAACTGTCGCAAGGCCCCCTGGTACTGTTGCCCCTTTGAAATGACTCACAAGAATCAAGTTCAGCCTTATTATAGGCAACTTTGTATTGAACATCCAGATCAGCTGTATCTGCATTTTTTCCCTTTTCTTCCCACCATACCTTTCTTGAGTCCCTTAAAGGTACAGCATTACCTAAAAAAACATACACAGGCAAACCAATCATATTAATGAATTCATTTTAAATTACAATGTGTCTTGAATGTAATAATAATTGCTCATTTTTGTTTCTAAATAAGTCAAAATAATTCAGGGTACCACACAAGGTTCCGATATATCCAAGCACAAATAAGCAGTTTGCAATCGCTGTTTATTTAAACACCTGTCTATTTCGGAGCTGGCCTCGCATGGTGTGCTAATGGGATTCACCATTTTGAATGGATTGTGTTCCCTCAATGATTACACTTTCTTTGGGTAAGTGTGAAACACATTGTAAAGCGCTTTGGGAAGTCTTCATTGACTTGAAAAGCGCTATATAAATGCAAACCACCACCACTATCTTTGCGTAAATGGAGAAAAAAACGGTTAGGAATATTTTTAAGCTTTGCATACTTTTATGGAAACATATTTCACAGGGGTGACACCTTTAAATAAAATATTGAGGATCATTGGTCTATAGAAAGTGTCACAATTGTACTCTTTAAAACAACATGCTCCTGGAGGGGTTCCATCCTCTATCTTGGGTTCCCACAAATTCACCCCTCCCCCCTTCCCACTCTCTAACAGTGTCCCAAATGGTGCCTGTGGAGCAGGAGTTATGGCACTCACTGTCCTTTGTGCTGCCTGTGCCTTTTTGTCCACACCACCGCACTTTGTGCACGTCCGTGGAGATTAATGTGCCTCTTTTCCTTGCACCCACGCACTATTCTACACACACACATGCACTAATACGCTCTGAATTCACAGAGCTGTGATTTGTTGAACTCAGTTCCGAGTCCAAACCTTTTGTTGAGTTGAAATTCCCCCTCTACAAACTCCCTCTTTAGGGTTTACTGTTGTTTTCTTCTTCACCGAGAATGGCGGAGTTAAAGGAATTACTTCAAAGCAAAGCCCACTTTCCTACATCTTTGCTCGTGGGAACATTCGATATACAGTGCAGTGAAACCGCATTTGCCCCCCTCCTTAATTCTATGTTTTTTTTGCATATTCCTCACTTACTTAAGTTTTAGGACAGTGAGCGCCATAACTCCTGCTCCACAGGCACTATTTGGGACACTGTTTGAAATTTTAAAAAGCTGCTAATGTTAGTTGCTACTGTAAGGCTTGTTGCAGCTAGCAACCTCTAAAGCAATGCAAGGCCAAAGCTAACAGCTCACCACTAAAGCTAATTATGTGCAGACGACAGCAAAAAAGTCCAACTAAAATACTTAAAATGAGATTTTTTTTTCAAATTTTCAATGTTTTAATGGAGCAATGCTAGATACCATTGCTAGTTTCTAATTCGTCTGGGATGTCAACTCTTTAAGCAAAGCTAATGTTGTCTGCTAATGTTGACACCTAAAGCAATGACAAGAAAGATACTAAATCTCACAGCTAACTGCTAAAGCTAATTATGTTCTCCCTACCTAAAATACTTAAATTACAATGTACGGACAGTATTTGCACATTTTCACCCTCAAATCAAGTCCTCAACTTATGCAACCAAATTCAAAGCAATGGAAGTTATCTATCAAATACACTACACCTCTCTTTCTGTGTCTTTGGCATCATGGTCAGCTCGCTGAAGTTTCCTGTAATCCTCGAGGAACGATGACAAGCAAATTTGGTCTGCCACCACGGCAATCACCAATGACACCAGGTCAAAGCTACGTAGGGGGTTGCCCTGGCTCACATTTTATGCAACGCAGTCCTCATTCACATTTTCTTTCGATGCAGTAGTAAATATATACTTGTCTGTGTAATCGGCACCTTGAATGGTCACATGATCCCGAAACACAGAATCTAGGCAAATTTAGGTTTGCGGGGGCGCAGTGCCGTTTGTGTTCTGCCGCCAAAGGTGACAATGCCAAATTCCCCACACTGTTTGTGCCTGCTGTGTGCTGGGCTAAAAGTTTAGAAAATGGGCGTGATGTACTTAATTTTTATTACTGTTTAAGCCTGCAGCTTAAAATCCAGTTTGGGTCGCACAAAGAGAAAATTGAGTTTCGTTTCAAAATGTGAACCTGTTGCTTTTTATCAAATGCATTTTGTAGTCAGAAATTTACAGTACTTAACTAAATTCAAGATGCGTGGATGCAGTTTCAAGTTCTGGTTTTTCAAATTCAAAACTCTCGTCCCCAATTTAACTCAATACTAGAGGTTGACCGACTATCGTGCCAGCTGATTATTGGCATCAATATTTTGGAACTTGACTGATATCAGTATCGGCATTTTTATTTACTCTGTAGGTTGATTAAATATATTTTAAACTTTGTTATTCAGGCTCCGATGCAGCCAAATTTTGCTTTGCGTCTCTCCTGCTTCTGTCGATCCTCAGAGGCCGATTTGATAAGCAGGAACAATAATGTTAGAGTGGCAGCTCTGCTAACTCGTCCCGATATGCCTGTGTCAGTGGTAGTAAAGTGTGTTTGGGATTCTGAGAAAAAAAGTGTAGTTTTTTTTTTAAGGACGCACGTTCAGGTGGAGACTGATGTTTTAGCTCTCATCATAACATTAGTTCGTCAATCAAGTTTGTGTGTTTGTAATTGAGAGAGCGCATAAAAATCTGGCTTAAGTGGAAAGCATAATGATGAGCTGTTACCATAACATTCGTTTGTCAATCTGGTTTTAAAACAGGAGTGCCCACACTTTTCAATTTGCAAGCTCCGTTTAATACCCTTTTTGTTTTAAAGTTTTCTAAGTCATTTTGGTTTTCTTGACATTTAAATTTATTTACAGTTAACATTTTGGGGAGCTTCTTAAGTTTTTATGTACCTTTATTCGGGTTGCTGCTAGGTTTGATTTATTTCCTACACAGATAGTTTTGGTTTAAGTGAAAGACTAGTCATGATATTTGTGTTGACATTCAACTCTATTTACTGTAAAAGGTTACAGAGAGCTATTAAAAGTTGTATTTGAATTTATAACAAATATTTGTTGTTTCTTTTTGCATTGTTACAATTTTTTTACGCCAATTTTTAGGCTTTTACAGCAAATGAATATCAACTTCAAGTGCCTGTTATCAGCCTCCTTTTAACGCTAATAATCGGTGGATCCATACTCCCTAGGTACCACTGTGTATGCACTTTCACAAGGATTTAAAACGCCACGTCACTCTTCTTGCCCGTGTCCCAGGCCGCACCGGCAGGTACGCCTTGATCGAGAAATGGAGGGATACGGAGCGCCACCTGGCCCCTCAAGAGAACCCTGTAATTTCGCTCAACAAGTGGGGCCAGTACGCCAGCGACGTGCAGCTCATCCTCCACAGGACGGGCTCATCCAACAGCGAGCGGCCCCCTTCGGAGGGGCTGGCCCGCGGCTCCGATCGCGTCTTCTACCGCCAGAGTTTGCCTCCACTGGCCAGGCTGTACCAGTCGGCGGCTGAGCGCTCGCTCAAGCGCAGAGAACCCAAACGCAAGTCTCTAACCTTCAGCGGAGGAGCACGAGGTCTACGGGAAATATTTGGAAAGAGCAGACCTCACCAAGGTATTGATTCGTGATTACAAGATAATGACATTTGAATTTCAAACCTGCATGCAGTTTTTTTCCCTTTTTTGTTTGCTGTTTCTCACAATCAGCGTCGGGCGCATTACTAGTAAATTGCTAAAGTTTGGTGATTCTCTGCTCAAAGCAACATTTCACTTCTGCGTCTTTCTCTTAATCTGATTTTTTTCTAAAATCTTCTAAATGTACATAAAAGACCTTAATCATTCACTTTTGGGCGTGCTTGCTATAATTTATCCCTGAATAAATTGCAAATCAAATATAATTTGTTATTTTAGATAATGTTTTGCTACACACATGCTTAACTTCCTCAACAGGTGTAGGACATAAAATTATGAAATCATTTTTTTTCCATAATAATTTGGTGAACAACACTCGACTTAATTTCATTATGCAATTAAATTTGACAAATGTATATTTTTACTTGCTATTCTGTTCAAATGCTACATGTCCCAGTAGTAATTTTCCACCCTGTTAGAATGAGCTCAATTGCTCCCCAATGACTACAATTCCATAAAAGCCATGTACAGGAAGTGACATTGTTTGATTTTGGCGGGGGTTCAACCGTGGAAAAAAAAAGCAACAGTGATAATAATAATACTCATAGTCAGAACATCTTATATTAATAATATTAATATCATTAACTTCATATAGTATAGATGTTGAAGTTTATGAACGGAACATTAAAAAAAAAGCTATGTTGGAAAAATTATTCCTTGTTTGTTAGGAAAGGGTAGAGTGAACAACATTCAGAGACACTGTTTAAGAAAAAAAGCTTAATTATAATTGTAACCATCCCTGAGCTTGACTACTATGTATTTCTTAGTAGTAAACATATTAGTGTAGTAACAAAATCATGAAAACATGAAACCTAGGATATTTTGACACCAGAATGTTTCTGCAAAGAGGCATCATGTCAGGACCCGAACGGAAACAGGACCCAATTGCGTTACGTTTCGCACAGTTTTATTAGAAGAAAGGAAAGGGTTGCACCCACGATCCGGTGATCGTTGTGCGCGGGAATCAGGTTGCTCTGAACGCGGAAGTGGGACCTCCGTGGCGAGCGATGGAGGTGTCGGGGACGGAAAAACAGGTTGATAGCCGGGACTGGAGAGCAAAAACGTGGTCAAGATAAAAAAAAAAAACGTGTCGAAGCTGGGGAACAGATGCGAGCAAACACAGGAGTGAATCAGGGTCAAAAAAGGCTTGCCTAGGGTAAACTGAGGCTCGCAGACGGACTGACAACAGGTGAGAAAAAGACGTGGATATAAATAGTGACAGGGAGCCAATCAGAGTCTGAGGCAGTTGGCGCCAAAGGAGCAGGCACAGGTACATCACATCGGTAATCATGACACATCACCTACTTTGTAGTTACTTCAATTAAAAAGTAATTGTGTTACCACCAAGATTACTATGTAGTGACGAATAAACATATATACTCACATTGAAGTTGACCCCTCTTAAACTGCTTAGATATAGTCACATGATAAAATGAATAGAAGAAAATGTCTACTCCTAGCTGTGGAAACAGTGAACTTATTATATTTCTAGACTTGCACAGCCTTGAGAGTTTGCACCTGAACATTTTGCCGAGACACTCCATATCCATTTTTGTCTTTTGTCTTCAAACCATTCAATATTTCTCGTCTTCATTTCTGGGTAATGTCCAAGAAGTTTTATTGTTTTTGCAGGCATGGTGTTTTGCAAAAAGACTGAACTTCAGCACTTTCTTACCGTCAGTTCTGTGCTCACGTTTGCCTCATTGATTGAGTTGGTTTGTTGTTCCTGTATATGCCACGCCCATTCCCAATGTGTTGCCTACCACCATTCGCTACTGAGTCATTCCTGATAGTCAGTGCCATTCGAGTTTAAGTGACATAAAATGGTATAATTTATGTAAAAATGGGCTAATACGTCATGTTTGATTGACTTACAAAAATAAGAGAAACTGAGAAAAAATATTTCAGTGACATGACTCTTTTATGTAACAATATATTTGGAGGAAAACATTTAAGGAGAAGAAGAGTAAGTAACAATCTTTGACAATCTTTTTTAAATGTTTTATTATAGTTATTGATGAGGAAAAAACACGTGCACCCCGATATGTTTATTTATAATGGGAACCAATATTTTTTTTGCAATCTATATTGAATGGTTTACAAACATCTTTAATTGTAATCATCATATACTAGTTCCTTTCTCATCAAATAAGTAGTAATAAGTAGTAATGGCTAACATAAGCATAAAATGTCCCCCTATCATTGTCCCCCTTGTTACTGCTTTGCATTGTAACAGGAAACACACAAAGCGACAGGGTCAAAATTTGAATTTTGTTTTTTTTCACATGTGTATTGACATTTACCATCAGACTATCATATATTATATACAATATATGTATATATAATATATTTATATATAATATATTTATATATTATTTATACATTAATATATATTTTTATATATATTATATTGAAATTGTATGCATACAATTGTCAGGAAATGGCGCCATTGTGTTCAGCTGAAAAGCAGCGGCTCTACAGGGCACCCCGTGATGCTGACAAGCTTTTGTTGATAAAGAGAGAAAGAGGTGGAGAAAGGATACATAGGAGGAAATAAAAAAAAAATAATGTGGCAGATCTCAGTGAAAGAGGACAGAAAGCACAGAGAAAGAAATGAACATTTGGCTTATGTGAAGTAATTGGTAATAAAGATGTTACAGAATTATATCCCGAGATGGACATTTTCTCTCATAGTTTGAAAGTCCCTCTTTCAGATGAAAACATTGAATATTTCACATTTTTTTTGAGTGAAAGTCACCATTCTGATATGGCACTGAATAGTAAGAATGACCCTACTGGTGACACCCAACCAAATTTGAGATGATACCATGATTTCAGTATTTTATTTCATAGTTTTAAATGGCGCATAGATGCAAGTATATATGATCATAAAAATATCAGTAGGGAGAATTGTCCACCCTGTGTTTGTAGGGCCACATAAACATGCCAACTCCACTTTAATAATGTGATTAACTGTGTGATATTGGCAGACTAAGAGTTCATGATGCCGTACTGAGTGACGAGGGAACAGGTACCGATAAAATGGTGTTGCAAATCGTGAACTGTTTTTAAACATATAGCGAAGTAACACACCATGTCGTGACTTGAGTTACACATTTTTTATTAATAACGTGTTAAAGTACTTGTTATCGAGAAAAGTAATTGTGTTCCAGGAATGTGTTACTGTGTAACGCATTACTCCCAACACTGTTCAAAACAACAGTAGTGTTTCCCAAGCCTTGTGTTGCTTACTGTGTTGTGAAGCCTTGCCTTGTGTGCTGTAGGAAATGGAACCATTTCATATGAAGGGTAAAAACAAATAGGTAATTATTGATAATTCAGAGCAACTGTGATATTCTTCCGTTATTCAGTAGAATTTTCTGATCTGGTGAGGAGGTAGTGCGAGCAAATTCGGTCACTTACAGTATTTTGTTAGATGTTGCTTGAGCTTTCACTCCATTTTCTGAGTTTACAATTTAGGCCAGGCTCTAAGCTCTACCTTTCAAATATTTTGTCCTATTTATCCTGACATCTTTTTATCTCATTTTTCCATTTCAAGTGTTTATCATACAGGAGTCGGGAACCTATAGCTCACAAGCCATGTACTGTATGGCCTTTTCATGAGTACATCAGGCTCGGAGATCAAAGTGAACTCATGTAAATATTTTGGTACCGTTTTGATTACAGTACAAGGGGAGCCGATATGGCGGCACCGTAATGTACCATTCGGTACAGTATATGTAGTGCAGATCGTAGATCATAGATAAGGAACAGCTCAAAATAATAGTATGTGCAAGTCATTAAAATCAACAAATTAAAAAAAGGTCTTTAGATTGGCGCTTGGATTTTTTCTTTTGAAGGGACTGGAAAACATGAAAAATTATCCTTGAAAGTGCTCGCTGACTGCTTGAATTTTGCCTTAAAAATGTCTACCAAGCCTTCAATTTGAATCCTTCTGTGTGTTTATGCAGCCAAGCATTCCCAGCAATGCGGCGTGAGGTTGAACCTGAGGCGGGTCGGCGATGAGAGCGGCAGGGGCTCGTCGGAGCCGAGGAGTCCGGCCAGAGAGCTGGGCCGCCTGGTCCACTTCCAGGGAGACAAGCTGCAGGTCCTAGAAAGTCGTCTACAGGGCTGCGAGGCCGAGCTGCAGGAATGGGAGGCCAGCGAGGTAAAGATTCGGCGGGTTCATCAACAATCTGTTGTGCAGCATCCAACTAAACCCGCAAAAGAGGTAGTACCACAGATATTTATAGAACAGTAGATTTGTCAGCCTGCTAACTAGCAGCCCGCTAACTAGCAGCCCGCTAACTAGCAGCCCGCTAACTAGCAGCCCGCTAACTAGCGTGCCTACTTGGAGGCCATTTTGGTGGGGTCAACTTCCCCATTAAGGCAATATATGTCCTTCGAAAATTTTACAACCCATTTTCATGCGGGTAAGTTTTCTGTCGACGTCAACATGTCCTGTTATTATGGAAAATTAATTAAAAAAAATTATAATAATATAAATAAATAAAAAAAAAAAAATACATATATATATATATATATATATATATATATATATATATATATATATATATAGGGCAGCACGGCGGCGCAGTGGTTAGCGCTTGTGCGGCACAGTTCATGTCATGGGAACCTGTCGTGGGTTCAAATCCAGCTCCAGACATTCTGTGCGGAGTTTGTATGTTCTCCCCGTGCTTGCGTGGGTTTCCTCCGGGCACTCCGGTTTCCTCCCACATTCCAAAAACATGCATTTCAGGTGAATTGGCTGATCCAAATTGTCCCTAGGTGTGAATGAGCGAATGAGTTGTCTGTCCCTGTGTGCCCTGCGATTGGCTGGCAACCAGTTCAGGGTGTCCCCTGCCCACTGCCCAAAGATGGCTGGGATGGGCTCCAGCCCCCCCGCGACCCTAATGAGGATAAGCGGTACGGCTAATGAGATAGATATATATATATATATATATATATATATATATATATATATATATATATATATATATATATACATATATATATATATATATATATATATATATATATATATATATATATATATATATATATATATATATATATACCGTATTTTTCGCACTATAAGGCGCACCGGGTTATAGGGCGCACCCCGAAAAAATAGTTTTTGGTCCTATATTTGACATACATAAGACGCAGCGGATTATAAGGCGCTGCAATGGGAACGTCGACAAAACAGTCAGATAGTTTAGTCAAACTTATTATCCCCTTAACATTCCCAAAGCTTGCAAAGACGCAAATACGTGTCGAGAACACGTGCGGATGCGGTGTCTGTACGATGTCACTCAAATGCATCGTTCCATCATTCGGAAGGTTAAAGTCTTAGGATTCAAGAAATGCCAACCATTCCTTAGTTTCTATTTTTGCTCGCAACTTTACTGTGCATATGACAATAAACACTTGGAATTGAGTTTAATTTAAAAATATTATTAAAATAATATTATATTATAATATTAGAAAATTATCTGCACCGTTTATCACAGAAACATCGAGTTCAGTCTGAAACAAGATACAGGGAAAATATATAGCCGAAGTAGCTCACCGAAGTCGTTGTGTTCAATAATAATGTGCAGCCATTGTCCTCTTATATCCGTGAGTTTAGTAAATCCAGGGGAATAAAATATTTACAAATACAGAATAGTAAAAAGATGCTTTCTGTATGCCGTCAACCATGTGCTATACGCATTCATCTTTTTCGGCCAATTGCAGGCTTTGTTTTGCCGCTTCAGCCAATGCCAGCCTGTAAATGATAAAAAGGATCCGCCCCTTGATCTCCGGATAACTTTAGCCAATAGTGATCGATTCAACTGATGATTGACACATCTTTTTCGGCCAATTGCAGGCTTTGTTTTACAGCTTAAGCCTATGCCAGCCTGGAAATGATAAAAAGGATCCGCCCCTTGACCTCCGAATAACTTTAGCCAATAGGGATCGATTCAAATGATTGACACGTTGGTTAGCCAATGAAACGCCAGTAAATAAATCCCAGCATACACCGTGGACTACTTCGGGGGAAAATCTAGTTGGCGGCTGCAAGTTAGTTGGAAGACTTTGCGATTTAATATTGATCCATAAATAAGGCGCACTGTATTATAAGGCGCATGGTCAGCTTTTGAAAAAAATTAAGACTTTTAGCTGCGCCTTATAGTGCGGAAAATATGGTGTGTGTATTAAGCACGTGTGCGGCACAGTTCTAAGGTCTTGGGAACCTCCTGTGTGGGTTCAAATCCAGCTCCAGACTTCCTGTGTGGAGTTAGTATGTTCTCCCTGTGCTTGCGTGGGTTTCCTCTGGGCACTCCGGTTTCCTCCCACTGAGCTGAGATATATATATATATATATATATATATATATATATATATATATATATATATATATATATATATATACTGGACTGTCTCAGAAAATTAGAATATTGTGATAAAGTTCTTTATTTTCTGTAATCCAATTAAAAAAACAAAAATGTCATACATTCTGGATTCATTACACATCAACTGAACTATTTCAAGCCTTTTATTATTTGAATATTGCTGATTTTGGCTTACAGCTGAAAAAAACTCAAAAATCCTATCTCAAAATATTAGAATACTTCCTCAGACCAAGTAAAAAAATAATTTTATAACAGCAAAACTAAATCAAACATTTGAAAATGTCCATTGATGCACTCAGTACTTGGTTGGGAATCCTTTTGCACGGATTACTGCATCAATCCGGCGTGGCATGGAGGCAATCAGCCTGTGGCATTGCTGAGGTGTTATTGATGCCCAGGATGCTTCGATAGCGGCCTTCAGCTCATTTGCATTTGCAGGTCTGGTGTCTTTCATCTTCTTCTTAACTATACCCCACAAATTCTCGATGGGGTTCAGGTCAGGGGAATTAGCAGGCCAATCAAGGACAGTGATGCCATGGTCAGTGCACCAGTTACTGGTGGTTTTGGCACTGTGGGCAGGTGCCAGATCATGCTGGAAAATGAAATCCTCATCTCCATAGAGCTCTTCAGCAGATGGGAGCACGTAGTGCTCTAAAATCTCTTGGTTGCTGTCATGCACTTTCTGGTCGAATTTCAACAAGATAGATAGATAGATAGATAGATAGATAGATAGATAGATACTTTATTCATCCCCGCAGGGAAATTCACATTTCCAGAAGCATCCCTTCGTTGAGAACAATACAATAATAAGGCAAAAGGAATACAATATACAAATACCCAACGTGACGTGCTAATACCCACTGTAGCGTGTTGTATTCAAATAGTGCTATATAAAATACACACTGCAATAAAAGTACGGTAATATGCAATGTAGGGGGTGTGGTTTAATGTGGGCCTTTACTCCGCCGGGTGGAGTTAAAGAGCCTCATGGCATGAGGATGGATTTTACCTGTTGTTCTCTTTTATTGATGTTCACTATGTTTGTGTTACCCAATGCTAAATCTATTGCACCCCAGTCATCCTGGAAGGGGGATTACCAATTGTGAGGCCCCTTCTCAAGGATTCTTTTTTCCTCACGCTGAGGTTTTGAGTTTTTCCTTGCCCGCATGTTGGTTTAAGATCAGGCAATGGTGTAATTGTAATCCTGTGCAGTCCTTTGAGACGTTTCTGTGACGTTGAAGTGTCCTTGGGCAAGACACCGAATCCCTAATGCCCCTTATAAGCAGGTCGGCGCCTTGCATGGCTGCATGGCCGCTATTGGTGTGTGTGTGTGAATGTGTAAGTGTGAAGCACATTGTAAAGTGCTTTGGGAGGTCTTAATTGACTTAAAAGCGCTATATAAATGCAGACCATTTACCTTTAAGGGCTATACAAATAAATGTGACTTGATTAATTAGCTGCTATTATTCAGGCAATTTGAGTAACCTATAGTTTCTATTTTAACAAATGTGGGCTAAATTAATTTTCAAGAAAAAAACTAGTAGCATTTTCTATCATTCACTCAACTGAAATATGTTTTTAGATATATAATTGATTAGAAACCAATCATGTAAACACAAATCTATTGACCAAAAGCAACACTTTCTTCAAGGAAAATTATCGTACAATGAAGAAAATACTCAGTGCATTCCTAGTGTATGATATAATATTGTTACAAGATAATTTCAAGGGCCGAAGAAAACCCTGGGGGCCTCGACTACAGTGTATTGATATCATTAGAAGTGGCAGGCACGTGGAAGTGGCACGCAAGCACACGCTAAATGCGGCGGGTCCTAAATGCGGTATTTTGAAGTCGAGTCGAAGTTTTTGTTTTGTTTTGCTCAATAATTGAACTGAGTTTTTGATTTATTGAATATGGCGCCTCGAAAGGCAGTCTCTAAGCCATGTTTTTGCGGTGCCGTGGACCATGGAGCGATGATTCAATGTAGCCACTGCAAGCACTACATTCATTACGAGTGCTCTGGGTTGTCAGTTCAGGACCTAAGCCTCGCGATTCAAGATAAACAAGCTACTTACATCTGCAAGTCCTGCGTCCCCGGCTTATCCGCTGATGATAAGGATTCTTACGCCTCTCTGAGTAGCTCTGAAACGGTGTTCACCTACGTGGATAGCACTCCAGTACCTGTATCCGGGTCGTCTGGGCCGTGCGGTGCCCTGAACTCTGCTGATTTGGTCTCCACTGTCTGTGAAACCATGAAGGCCATGGTACCAACTCTGGTACGAAAGATTATGACGCAGATGATGCCAGAAGTTGCCAAAATGTCGACTAGCCTAATAGAGGAAATGCTAGCAAAGGAGGCTGCTAGGAAGCATAATCTCGTGGTGGTTGGAGCAAAGACACATCGAGAAAATGGTGAAGCTGTTCAGGATACCCAGCTCTTTCAGGAAGTCGCCGAAGCAGTTCAGGGAGTAGAGAAACAAGACATTCTGCAAGTTTTTCGTGATGGAAGGCCGAGGAATGATGGTAAACCCAGGATTGTGAAGATCCAATTCCGGAATACAAGGTCAAGGCTGGCGTTTCTCCGTGGATTCAATCGGGTGAAAAGTACCTTTCCGACGTTGTCTTCTGGATTTGTTCGTCCATATATGACACCAAAAGAAAGGGAACGCGACAGGGAACTACAGGACGAACTTAAGCGCCGTCTGGACGAAGGTGAAGTAAACATTATTATACGGGACGGGAAAATTATTGTCAAGCCGGGAAATGCCTATGGTCGCCTTCGCCTTTATTGAACAGCCCCTTGATTCATCTCATTAATGCCCAATGTTTGAGTTCTAAGGCAGATGACTTGGTCTCGTACATCAATTTCTACACCCCTGATATTTTGGCAATTACAGAAACTTGGTACTCCGCTGGTGACACAGGGCCAACTATAGCGAAATATCATACCATTAGAACTGATCGAAAAAATGCTCAACATGGAGGAGTTTTGCTCATGATTTCTCATGGTATATCTGTGTTTTCTGTCGCTAATTATCAATTCGATAGAATTGAGTTATTGAGTTGTGATATTCTTATTTCTGGGGTGAAGCTGAGAATAGTGCTTGTATATCGCTCTGGTCTGAGCTCTTTTCAGGCCAACGTCGCTATGTTCGAACATCTGAATTCTATTTTGGATACTAAATTGCAAATTATACTTATGAGTGATTTTAACTTTCCTTCACCACCTTCACCACAGTTTTCTTCAAAATTCTGATACTAATCTAACTTCAATGTTCAAAAACTTGGTTTCAAATGCAGGTTTCTTTCAGCATGTCGATAAACCAACCAGGGGGTCCAACGTATTAGACCTTGTGTTTTCTACTGACAGATATCTGATTAAAAACATTGACGTTGGGCCGAGTTTCTCTACCAGTGATCACGATTCTGTTACTTTCCAACTTAACCACTGCTCAGAATTACATAAATTTTAAAGACTGTGATCTACATGGCATGAGATACTTTCTGTCCAGTGTCAACTGGTATCTCTTATTTGATAATTGTGGGAATATTGAAGAAATGTGGGCAATATTTAAATCTGTTGTTTACACTTTGATATCTGTATACGTACCTTTAGTTGCTGTTACACCTCACGTCAACCGGGATATAGCTGAATTGCATAGGCGAAAGCAGTTTATTCACAAGCTTTATAAACGTGATCAGTTGGCATACTTGGAAAGTTATCAAGATGCTCCAAGGGAACTGCGGAGGGCCATCAGGCGGGTAAGGGTGGCTGAGGAAAATAAAGTTTTAGAGGCTATTAATACTCGTAAATTATTTTCATACATCAACCGTAAACTAATTTCTAGGGCATCTATTCCCAACCTGAAGGCATCTGACGGTACCGTTGCTACTGATAATGCTGATAATGTCCGTATATTAAATGATCAGTATGCCAGTGTTTTTGGTCGTGACAATGGGGTTTCACCCGACTTTCCCAGCAGAACTTCAGCTGTTCTGAATTCTGTGGAACTTTCAAAGGAGTTAATTCATAAATACTTGATAAAACTTCCCAGCAAATTTTCAGCCGGCCCTGACAAAATTCCAAATTTCTTTCTTAAAAAGCTAGCTGACTTTTTATGTGAACCATTATTTTGCTGCCAAGAGCGGCTGCCTTTTCCAGCTGCCCAATTGTTTTATTGTCTGCTCCTATCTTCGGTGTTTTTTCTTCCCGTTTTGACAACTACACTATGGATTACTTCTATCCTATGGACATGGGTTTTAACGCACAAGAAATGCGTGTATTTCAACTCCTTGCCCTGAGGAATTCTCGTGCCGGCGTGATGAAGGGGCCCATGGTGGAAGAAAAGCCGAAGCTAGCGAAGCGGCTAGCGGCGTTATAAGTCTTCGGTACCATCCGTAATCATGGTAAATGCGAACTCACGACCAAATAAGATCATCGAGTGCTTTTTGAAAACATCGAAGCGCACAGGGAGCGCAGTTGCTGTGTTTTGCGGAAACGTGGCTCACGTTTAGCATTCCGGACGCTAACGTGTAGCCACCCGGAGCCACCTGGAGAAATCCGGCTTCAACGTCGCTAAACAGAGACATGAAAGCCGGGGGGAATCGGAGAGGAGGCGGACTTGCTAACACGAGGTGGTGTATCCCAGGATTTTCACAAAGAAAAGATTTCCATCTGCCGCAGGAATGTCGAACTTTTGGACTGGCGTGACGTCATCCACTCCGCTACAAGCACCCTCGGGCATCATGTTAATCTGTTAATAAACAACGGGGTAGACTGCTGGAAGTGTGAATTTCCCTACGGGGATGAATAAAGTATATATCTATCTATCTATCTATCTATCTATTTTACCTGTTTTCTAGATCTTTTGAGGATTCACAGCTGCCTGAGGACTGGCTCAGTGCTATTGTCATACCCATTTTTAAAGGGGGGAGCACAACAAGTGCAGCCAACTATAGACCAGTTAACTTGACTAGCTGCGTCTGTAAAGTGTTTGAGAAAATTACCTCAGATGCCATATGGAAATTTATACAGGAGCACAATCTTTTAACGTTTAAGCAACATGGGTTTAGGTCCGGACATTCTACCATGACTAACTTGATAGCTCATTTGAATAATATTACCAGTATGTTTTTTGTTCAGAATATGGAATATGGCTGGTCATGTTGTTTACTTAGACTTTTGCAAGGCTTTTGATAAAGTGTCTCATGACAAGCTTTTACAAAAACTGAAATGCTATGGTATTAGTGGAAAACTGCTTGAATGGATAACTGCATATTTGTCAAATCGTAAACAATGCGTAAAAATTGATGATGTTCTTTCAGCGTGGTCGGAAGTTTGTAGCGGGGTACCGCAGGGCTCAGTACGAGGACCATTATTATTTCTGTTTTTTGTGAACGACCTACCTGAGGCCATTCAAAGTAGTGACATCTCAATTTTTGCCGATGATGCTAAACTGTCGGCTTTCTTACCAAAAACCCAGGTTGCAGGAACAATTGATTCTCTCCAAAATGACATTAAATCAGTTTTTCTTTGGTCCGAATAGTGGCAACCGCAACTGTCATCTCATAAATGCTTAGCACAGTCGTTTTTTCATTTTTCTGTTCAGCTGTATAACATTAATGATCATGATTTGCATGTTGTTACTGAACATAAGGATCTGGGTGTCACTCTTACTTCAAACCTAAAGTTTATCACGCATATCGCCAAAATTACCAACAAAGCCAATAACATAGCATCAAACATTTACAGACACTTTTACAACAAGAACCCAGCATTCTTAGTTCGAATGTTTTGTGTTTATCTTAGACCCGGGTTAGAATATAATAGCATTGTGTGGAACCCTTACTTACTCAAGGACATTAACCTACTGGAAGGAGTTCAACGTCGGTATACGAAGCGGATACCTGGGATGCATAACTTGTCATATACGGAAAGACTACAAAGACTGAACTTGGACTTTTTGGAGCTTCGCAGAATTTGATTTGATTTAATTTTTGTGTTGCAAGTACTGCATGGAATGATCAATGTGCCTTTTGATCAATTTTTTGAGTTCTGTCGTGTTGATGGTTTACGTGATCACAGATATAAGTTACGGGTGCCTAGACCTACCAGCAACTTGCATGGAATCTTTATTTCTTTCAGGATACCAAAAATGTGGAATTTTTTGCCTGACCGGGTTATTAGTGCAAATACGGTGCAAACCTTTAAGCAAAGGTTGGCAGAAATAGATTTGTCAAATTTTTTAGGGGAGGGGGCGTAAGGTGACCATATTTGGCCATGCTCACTCTCAGCATTAGTTTTTTTTTGTGTCATGTTTTGATTAATGTATCAAACAATACCTTCGATAAACATTTCATTTCTTTCTTCTTAGCGCCACCTAGTGTTGATTTTACAAACGTACGTGTCAATTTGTCAACTGTGTTCAAATTTTGCGACTGTTGTTAATGACCTAACTTTAAACACTTAAGCCACGTGTTTATTCATACCTGTATATGTACAGTATATGTATTTCCATATAGTATTTTTAATACGGGGGTGGGCAAACTACTGCCCGCAGGCTGCATCAGGCCTGCCAAAAGATTTAATACAAGACAAAGCTGAAAGATAAAGGAGCCGAATCTATTCAAACAATTACCTGCAGTTGTAAGTATGTCCACTGGATGCCGCCAAAGCCAAATACCACTCTCAAAGCTGTGTTTGCTGACCAATAGCACTTTGGTGTAATGGTAAAGGAATGGTAAATGGTCTGCATTTAGTCTTTGCAGAAGTTTTGATTAAGCTTTAATTCCTTTCTCTAATATATATTAAATCTAATAAGGAAATTCCCAGATTCAGGTTAAAATTTTCTTATAATAATACAAATGAAAAGCAATGAAAAAACATGTATTATGATGCTAATGTGTGTCTTGAAAAGTACTATAATGTACTTGTGTGTCCCTTTGTGTGCCCCCATAAAAACTATACTTTTCATTGCACTCATTGCCAACATTTAAATAGCTGGTTACTGTTGTATGATACCGCCTCAAGTTTAACTTTCTTACGATATTAATGAAGTACTGAACTTTTTTTTGATAAAATTAAAGAAATGCAAATAAGAAATCCAACTTTTATTTTGAGGTTTGGAAAAAAAAACAGCAAAGGTGGAGAATGTGCCCCTTATCTGGGCAACAAAAAATTGTGCAATAAAACTCAGCGTGCAATTATAAAAACAAATTAGCAACCTTTTGAAAAAGTAAAAGAAATAAAATCACACTAATCGAGCTCAAGTTTGATTTCTGTGCTGTTATTTTTCTCCTTTTACCTTTGGGGTCAATGGCGTATAACACACACACAGTTTACTACCTCCGCGGCTCCTTTAAAAGGGATGGGGCTTGGGCCACACAGCCTGGCTCTCATTGAGAGCCTCTAACTCAGGGGACACAGTAGAAGTGATAAAAACAACAGAAAGAGGAATGTGCGTACTCACTTAAGCAACAGGTTCAATGTAGCCTAATATAGCGGAGTAAGAGTACAGTTTCATCTTCACAAATCTACTCAACTAAAATTAAAAAGTGTAGTAACTCAAAAATACTCTCAGAAGTACAAAATGTCCCAAAACTTAAATGTACTGGAGTTGCTACCCACCTCTGATTTCCTGTCATGTTTTTTTTTTTCAAGTGGATTTTCTGCCCATCAGGATGGGAGCCTGGAAGAAGAGATGCTGCTTTGGGAGCAGCAGGCGAGGAGAAACGATGCCGAGATAGATGAGGAGGAGTTCTGGCAAAACGAGTTACGCATCGAGCAGGAGAGCGAGCGGCAACTTCGGCAGCAGCTGGCCGAGCTGCAGGCCCGCGTCCGTGACTGCGAGGCCAAGCTTTCCGAATATCTAGCGCACATCCAGGTGCTTTTATAGAGAGTCTGCAGTGGGAAAAACATGCCACCCTTTTAACGAGTGTTGTTAAAGAAACAAAAACTAATTTGTGTTTTTAGAGCATGGAGAGCAGCCTGGAGCAGGAATGTTTACTGGAGGAGGATGAGCTGAGTCATGTGATCAATGAGGACGAGGTAACATGAGGTCAATTTTGACAGCAGAGCACTTTAAACTAGGGCTGCAACAATAAATGAAAAACCGCTTAAAATCGGTTAATAAAAACATTGGCATCCAAAGAACTCATTGATTCGTCGCGTTGCTCGATTTATGAGCTACTTAACATTTTAAATCAATGCATTGGATCTGGTTGTGAAGATATATGGTTGTGATACCACTTTAATCCAGCAGAGAGCGCCTTGAGACTATTTTCATAATAGTATATTACATTTTTTTAAGGAACATTGCATCATTACAAACAAAATTGGCACGAAACACGAAGCATTTAACAAGTTTCAAGGGAACAGAATGTGCCACAGAAATATAGAAAGAAAATAACATGTGTTAAACTATATAGTGCAGTGGTTAGCACATTTGACTAACATGATAAAGTTCCCAAGTTCAAGACCAAGTGGAAACGTTTCTTGGCCTGTCGATGGGTATTTGCTGTCAGGCTACATTTGCTTAAGACACACCACAGGAAATAGTGCCCTACGAACTTAGTGATTAACTAAATTGTAAAAAGGAAAATAATAATGATGACAAGTTCATCTCAACACAAGGGACAGATTCTTAAGCGTATGTATCATTTTTACATTGAAAATGTTGACCATATTTAAAGATTTAACCAAAAATACAAATTTGTTAAACGTTTTGGTTGGTCAGCTGGTAAACTGCCTGATAACTGCATGCAGGGGTTGTGGGTTTGATCCCCAGTCAACCCAGTATAAATTTAAGGTTTACTACTTTAGTGTTGGACCAGATTTAGGGTTTTGGTTGGAGCTAGGGTTTGGATTTTTGTTCGAGCTTGTGTTAGGCTTTTATAAATTCTATTTTACTGGTACGTCAATTGGTAAGCTTCCTGATTACAGTAGCCTGGTTTGTGGGTTTGATCCGCAGTCAACCCAGTACATATTTTAGGTTTACTGGGTGACTGATTGAGGTGGGGTGAATGTTTTGGTTGGACCTATTAATAGGGTTTTGGTTGGAGCTAGGGTTAAGGTTTTGGTTGGAGCTTGGGTTAAGGTTTTGGTTGTAGCAATGGTGAGAGTTTTGGTTCGGGCCTGGTATTAGGATATTCCACATCTCTGGTAGGTCACCTGACAAGCTGCCTGATTTCTATACACATCTTTTCGGGTTCGATCCTTAGTACAAATCTTAGGGTAAGTGGCCTGGTGTTGGAGCTTTGCTTACTTGGTTTTTGAAGGAGCTGGGGTTAGGGTTTGACTTTTGGTCAGATTTTAAAGAGGTTTTTGTAGCTCAATTGGTATGATGTCTCTTCTATATTGTCACATGTGTTTGTTCAATCCCCAGTCAATGCAGCTGAAACTTTGGAGTTTTGGTTTTGGCTAGGTGTATGTTTTTGGTTGGAGTTAGGGTTTGGGTTTTAGTGGGAGTAAGAATTGTGATTTTTGCTGTAACTTGGGTTGGAGCCATGGTTATCCGGTTAGTGTTGGAGCTAGTTTTGGTTGGAGCGAGGGTTAGGGTTTTTGCAAAACTTTGCTTAAAACATTCGTTACCTCTTTGACTGATTAACACGTAAAACAACAGGCTGGTTAGGGTACTGGTGTTCGTCAGATGACATCACAGCTCAGATGACGAAGACTAGACATGCTGTCTTCAAAATGCATTATCTCCCCCAAAAAAATGGAATATACAAATGAAATATTTATAGGTTTAATGCAAAAAACATGGAACTATTTCCTCACATTTGGCGTGTTTAAGAATTTGGGGTTACCTGAAAAAGAGGTTTGCAACAATTTAACAAAATTATACCAAAAATGTAAACATCAATGAGTAGATCTGATTCTATCTTAAGTGATCCAAATCTGAGACTTCATCTCTCCAAGTATTCATGTTTTTTAAAGCAATGAATTGTAAACATGGAAGAAAGCAGAATGATTTTAAAATGTTCTTGTCGGCAATTTGGTTTTAAATCCAGATCTACTCCTTGTCCCTTTTTTTGGTTACACATGAGTAAGAAATAGCAGTCCACATTGTGGACGATTAACTTCTCTGCTGCATACGTGCTCATTTTCAGTTGGAGGCCCAATTGGAGAAAGTGACAATGGAGCTGGACGTGCAGAGACAACATACGGGTCACCTGGAGAACGGCAGCAAGGCTTTGGAATGCTCGCTGAGCCATTCCAGCAAAAGACTCCAGGTTGGTGCCCTGAACAAAACCTTTTCCCAGCTGTAGCAAAGATGATTGTATTAGGAAGATGCTGGCGGGAGGGAGTAGGGTTTTCCTTTACCAGAGTGGAACCGTGCAAGTCTAAGCTCATTAGGTTGTGGACAGGGACACCGAGTTCAAGCTTCTTTTTGCAGAAAGCCTCCAAAGGATACTTGATTCAAAGAGTTCCATGTATACACGATTTCCCTCTGGAGTCTGATGTCATAATGAGAAAAGGGACAGAGGGAAGTGGGGACTTTATAGCATGATTTGCCTTATTGGAGCCTGGAATAAGTCTGCAATCCCTTGCCCAACTTGCACAACTAACTTTTAACTAGGTTTCTCCCACTGTGAGATCACCGACTTATTTATATTATTAACTGTAGGAAAAGGAGCAAGAGCTGGAACAGCTGACAAAAGAGCTTCGCCAGGTCAACCTGCAACAGTTCATTCAGCAGACCGGCACCAAGGTCACCGTGCTGCCAGCTCAGCAACCAGTAGGGGGCAGCAATAATGGTACGTCAACTCATCTGAGGGGAGAAACTAAAATAGTTATTGAAGTCAAGTCAAGTTATGGGCAGGGGAACACAGTTACATAAAACTTTCCCAGAACCACAAGTGCCTTAAAACAAATAATATTTACAAACATTTTGGCGTTTTTATGTAACTTTCTGTTCTCCAGGCCCCCCTAGCATGTTTTATTGTACTTATCTTGTTATATGTGTGTATCCATCCACCCATCCGTTATCTGCACCGCTTATTCTCAGTAGGGTTGCGGGGGTAATGGAGTTCATCCCAGCCGTCTTCGGGCAGTGGGGAGGGGACACCCTGAACTGGTTGCCAGCCAGTCGCAGGGCACACGGAGAAAAACAAATCTCTTGCTCATTCACACCTAGGGACAATTTGGAACAGCCAATTCACCTGACATGCATGTTTTTGTAACGTGGGAGGAAACCCATGCAAGCATGGGCATAACATGCAAACTCCACACAGAAAGGTTTGATCTCATGACCTCAGAACTGTGCCGCGGATGCGCTAACCCCTGCGCCACCGTGCCGCCCTATATGTTTCTTTTTTTTGTTGCGATTTTTGAATGGATCTATGTACAACTTTTTTTTTTTTTTTACCAATTTTAATATAATTTACAGATAATAATTTTTTTTAATGAAAACAAAAATATATATATTTTTCTAATGTTCCAATGAAAATAGATGATTTGCATCTTTAGTCATTGAAAATATTGTTATATTATATAAAATGCATTTTTAGGAGCCAATATTATTTGTGAATAGAATGTTGTGAAAAATGGTCAGTGGCTTGCAATTGGCCCCAGCTCCTATTCAAATTTCTTCTGACATGGGTAGCCATATATTTTGTGTTCTTTATAATCAGTGCTTTGGTAATCTGTAACACAGTTCTTCAAGTTTGTTAGAACAAGAACTTGGCTACTTTATATAATCGATGCTGCCATGATTGGAGCTACAAATCCATATTTTGAGGAGGCTTTACACCAACAACAACGGCGACTGTATGATGAATGTTCTGTACCTAAGTAAGATCAGGAGGCTTCCCTTTGCTACTGATAACCATGGAAACAGCAAACCCCTACCCGAAGAGGCATGGGCGCTGCCAGGCTGTATTTTCTGTCATGCCCCCTCCTCGGAAGAATTAATACCCCCCGTGGCCCCCAAGTTTCATCTTTTTTTGGAAGTGATCACATAAAATTGGTGGGGACAAAACAAAGATTGCTCGATTTTGATGGTAACACATCACCTTCGTCCATGGCAAATCCAAAGCCTTTTGACACATTTTTGCAAAAAACAAACTTAGCGTCTTATCAGGGTGATTGGGTTGTAATGTCTTTAAATGACAGCTTTATATTTTTGGCTTTGTGCTGTCCGCTGCCAACATTTTTAACATAGCAAGCATACCGGTCTTTGATCGTCTCCCTCCAAGGTCACAGTGAAGTGCCACAGAAGACTTTTGTTTGGCTCTTTACCCCATTTCTGTTAGCCTGTCTGCCAACCATTTTTTTAAGGGGTCACTTGAGTGCCAGCTACCCTTCGTGCCTACACCTTATACTCAATGCTTTTACTCTGTGCCGTATGCTACATGGAGGCAAAATATAAACAAAACACGCCAATGCCCCCTGGTGTAGTAGAGGTGCAATTATACTTTATTCTGTGGAAGTTAAAAAAAACGGTCTCTTAGGTCAAACGTGCCTGCCTCGATTTTACATGACACTCTAGGGTAAACACATAAAGAAGACTATAAAGAGAAAATAAGTTAAAAGACTGTCAGAATAAATAGTCCAAAATAATTTCAACAGGTGCTTGGAGATTGGCCCAAGTTGTAATAATAGTGCAAAAAAATAGTGCATTTTAACAATAGTGCAGTGGAAAAGTAGTGCAATAACATTTAGCAGCAAAGACAAAAACAAAAAACAAACACCTCACAAGATTTATATTAATATTTTCTCACAGTTTTAGGGTGTAGAAACTCTTTGAGCCTGCTTGTCCTTGTTTTAAGGGACCTGTAGCTCCAACGGAGGACAGAAGGTCAAAGAGGTGGTGGCCAGGGTGAGAAGAGTCTTTTAAAATGTTGATGGTTCTGCTCTGGTAATAAAACTAATAATAAAAAAAATGTAGTAACATTGCACAAATTAGTAAAAATGGGCTCTATTATTTAAAAAAAAAACACAATTCAAGGTCGCAAATAACTGTGCTAGGGTGTGACAAAATTATATCAGTTTGAAATATGTCCTAACATTCATAAGCACTTTGTTGAATAGGGTAGAATTACTATCATTTTGACAGCTAAGGCTCCCCAGTCAAGGCCACATAACTTGTTCCTTCTCTAATAAGGGCCAGGGTCAGTTTTTAACAGAAAAAGTGGGACGACTGCAGTAGTGCTTACTTGTTAAAAATAAGTATTTTGTGACATTTTTGCAAAAGTACTCTGCTTGCACGTTGTTTTAAACCATTATTTATGAAAAAAATAAAGGTCAAAATGAGCCTCAGCAATCTTAAGTAAATTGGTATATTTGTTGATAATGGACACAGGCCCTGGCATTATTTTTTAATTCATAAATGTTATTAAATCATCTAACGTCTCACGATAAAATAAAATTAGTTTAAATATTACATTTTGTCTCGCGGTTTTGCTGAATTTTGTCTTCAAATATGTGGTAAGGGCGGCACGGTGGATAGGTGGTTAGCGCGCGGACCCACAGCGGGAGGTTCAGGGTTCAAGGAGTTTTCATGTTCTCTCCGTGCTTGCGTGGGTTTCCCCCGGTCTCCTGCCCACTGCCCGAAGATAGCTGGGATGGGCTCCTGCACCACCGCGACCCTACTGAGGATAAGCGGTGCAGGTAATTCAGATTCAGATCTACTTTATTGTCATTCTAGTACACGTGTATACAGAACGAAATGTCGATACATCTGACCCGCACAGTTTCCTTGAATGTACAGATATAAGTAAAAGTTGTATTGTATTATGGCTACGTATAGTATTTTACCATAGTGCCGATAGTGCAAGAGGAGTAGCTAACCAGATGTGCAAAATGGGCAGTCAGGTTAACAAGTCAGGTAAACAGTAACATTAACACTGTAACATTAACGCTGTAAGTACAATAGTGCAGAGAGCAAATGTGCAAGGAGTGGCAAGCTATAAAGAACTGCCAGTAGTGCAAAAAGTCAGATTAGCAGCCGTTTAGATTTAGGTTAACTATATGTTAGATTGACCATTTAACAGTCTAATGGCCAGGGGCGGGATGGATGGATGGATATATGGTAAGGCTCTTTAAAAAAGATAATTAAAAAAAAAAATAATAATATCAAAATATTTTGCTATTATGGTTCTTTGAGTGAAAAGCATCCTGCCCCCTGCTTTATTAGAATGTTTCTAAAAAGATTCATGAATGAAATGTGTGTTGACCTTAAACAGAGAAATACTCCACATCGTGTATTTTGGCTTTTGCAGAGGATGAAAGTGGCTCTTTGATGAAACGTCTTTTGCCCAGCGACCTGCGCTCCCTGCAGCGTGATACATCCTCCGGACTCAACCCTGAAGGCATCTATGTTTGAAGATCAGCATTGTCCTGACAATAATTCAGTCCGATGTCCACGGAGTGACACTTACATTCATTTTTTCTTGGGCTACCTTTAGGACTTAAAGTGATGTCAATACGCGGTGCATTTGCAACTTTTCATACTTAATCTGTTCCACTACTGTATATAAAAAGTAAGGCCAGCAAATGTATTTTTGTTGACTAATAGGAATGTTTGTTATCTATTGGAATGTTAAAAATCATCAATCGCGGAGAATGTTACAGGATGTCAGCACCTCGGCACAAGCATGCACTCCATAGTCATATATTTGATTGCCTTACTGTGATTTGATGAAAGCGCACATCAAGTCAACTCCAGGTAGCTAGAGCCACGTGGTTATGGAAAAATAATGCATCTGCACCAATTCAGGGTAATCCTTAAAGGGAGGGTATGTAAATTCAAAATATTCTACTTGTTGACTCCATCTTCTGCCTGAAATCATTATTGGAGCATCTGTCAAGCTGCTCCTGTTGCTCGAAAAATAGTCTTCCTTTTTCTTCTTTTTGGGGGTTTGGGTTGGCATTTGGACTGTATTTTGAAACGGTCCTTTTCTTAATTTCCCCATTTTCATGCTACATTAACAGAAAACCGCGACCATGAGCATGAAATATCTCGGCAACCTCTCACCCTCACCTGCCTCCTTATCTCAAGCCTAATGCACTTCGTGGCCTGAGCATTGATAAAAAAATAAAAAATAAAAGCAGATAGGCTACAAAGGCTCTTTGAGCTCCTTTGGCCATTGTTAACTGATACTGAATAGAGAAAATATTTAATTGTAAACTTTTTAAGGACACCTCAAACTACGCACCATACCTGAGGCAATTTTTTTTTTTTAATTGGAATATTGGAGGAAAGTACAGGCATAACGGCAGAACAGATTTTGCTTTGCTCCATTTTGGGTTTGCAAAGCTTAAAGCCTTTAGTATGTGTTTCTTTTTTTAACGTTATCCTCGAGTTTAGAAACGAGTAATGAAGAAATACATCACTCGCCTATAGACCTGAACATCTCAGATAAGCCACTAGATGGTAGCAAATATAGAATTATGCAGACTAAAGATTTTGAACACTAACTTTACTCACTTTTAAATAACACATTCAAGTGCATCCTAAAGTGTATCTTGTTATGACTAAAGCAGGGACTATGTGGTGTTTTTATCTTAGCAAAAGATGTCGTCTATGAACCAAAGCTAGTTTCAACATGGTGAGAAAGTTAGTTGAATGTATTTTTATACACATGGGAGGGCAAATTATTGTAAGGATAGTTCTAGTAGTTGTAGTAGTGACCGACCTGGACACTGTAACTTATCTATAGGAGAATAACGGCATGCCTTACTGCGAGGGACGTGTAAAGATTTTAATTGGACCAATTTCAAAGTGTGCATTAAATAGAACCTATCATATGCAAAAAATAAAAATTGCTTTGGAAGATGATAAAACAATGGCAAAGCTGAGTGTTTTTCTACATGCACTAATGATGAAATGAAATGAATGGTTTTTATTGTCATTAAACAACAGTATAGCAAAATTAGTAGGGTTTTTTTTCAGTGCAAGTCAAGTCATATTTATTTGTATAGCTCTTAATCACAAGGACTCTCAAAGGGCTGCACAGAACAAACCTTGCCTGCTTCCGACAGCCATAATCATTACTGCTTGGACACACCTAAAGAGCTTTTTAATTCATTTTTAACATTATGCAAAAATAAAGCTCAGTTCTAACAGTATATTTGTGTTAAGAGGTTTAAAACAAACTATTTTTGCATGAGTTGCAGAAGGCGTTTCCCTCGACATTCCATTGGCCTATTGGTTTCACACAGCATTTTAAAGAAAACTGTTACGTTATAAGACACCACCTGAAAAGTCAAAGGAGGTCATCTTACTATGATTTTTTCCTTAAAGAGAGTATTACTAGAACAGCTTTTTTACCATCTTCGCAACATTGCTAAAATTTGCCTTATGCTGTCTCAGTCGGATGTGGAGATTATAATTCATGCGTTTGTTACCTCCTGTCTCGATTACTGTAATGCACTACTCTCCGGTCTCCGGAAGTCCAGCCTTCAGCTGGTACAATATTACTAAGACAAGAAAGTTTGATCACATTACCCCAATTTTAGCTAACTTGCATTGGCTCCCTGTTAGTTTAAGATGTGGTTTTAAGGTTCTGCTGGTAGTATACAAAATCATGCATGGCTCCCTCATATCTTTCAGATTTAATTTCCTCTTATGTTCTGGTCCGGAGCCTTTGCTCTGAAAACGCTAGTCTACTAGTGATCCCAAGAGCCAAGAAGAGATCCGCAGGTTCGAGAGCTTTCTCCATTCGAGCCCTTGTGCTGTGGAATACTCTTCCCCCTGAGATTCGATCTGCAACCTCAGTGGAAATGTTTAAATCTAAGCTTAAAACACACTTCTATTCTATAGCATATAAATAACCTATATTTTATGTTGACAATATCTGTGTATTATTTGCCCTCATGTAGGTTTTAGATCAGGGGATGGTGTCATAATAGTCTGTGGTTTGCAATAATCTGTGGTCTGTGCAGACTTTTGAGACTTTGTGATTAAGGGCTATACAAATAAACATGACTTGACTTAAAAGGCACTTAAATTTGTAATACTCATCGGCTAGGACAGATTTCGAAAATATTATTTGGTAGCCTTTTTTGCGTAAAGTAAACTGTTCTTAACATTATGCTGTTGCAATCATTTAATACGGTGTATGTACTTTTTGCTATTTACATCTATACACAGCGTCGTAAATTTGACGTTAGCATTAAGTTAACTTATGTCTGGTTTTCTGTTTAAATACTCTAAGTACAGTATTTTTACTGGACAAAGAGCAGGTTTATCGTGTATTCTTGAAAAGTCTTGAAAGGCATTGAATTCATTGTTCTAACACTAAGGCCTTAATTGGCATTAAAATGTCATGAATCCAAATTTCGAAAGGCAGGCTGTACTTCCCCAAGACACACCACAGGAAGTGGTTCCCCTACAAACCTGGGGATTAAATGGTAAATGGTCTGCATTTATATATTGCTTTTCAAGTCACAGACCTCCCAAAGTGCTTTACAATGTGCTTCACACTTACCTATTTACACTCACACCGGTAGTGGAGTCTGATTATCGAGGCATTAAGGGATGTGTTATAGAAGTACCAAAAGTGTATCTGACACGAAAGGCTTAACATTTTTGTTGAACGCACTAGGCAGGGTAGAAGCAGCAATCTGGTGAAAACAACTTTATTTTTCAGTGTGTCTTCGAACGCACTCCAGTTTTTGGCCAGGAACGCAAACCAAAATAAGTCTCAATTTGAGACTTACGCCACAAAACTTTGCCCATCACAACAGCCTAGCTTACTTTATTACATACTTTCATCCCGGGGTCAAAGGGCCTCAGATTGCATCCGTCACCTCTTTCACCCCTGAAAACATGATTTGTGTCCCAAAATAAAAGCTAAGGACATTTTCCTCCATATGAATCTAAGCAGTGTTGTGAATGTGAGCTATGTGATCTTTGATGTTCTCTTAAGTATGATGAATGTGCCGCCAAATTGCTTTTTAGGGTGTCCATACTCAGAAAGACATAAAGTCAATTAGTGATAGCAAATATTGCTTCACGAGATAGATTACATTACCGTGTTTACGATGAAGATGGATAACTTTGGAGAGTGTGTGTGTATGAGACTGACTGCATGTGCATGGCCTGGCTGTCACTGCCTGGCATTAAATCGCCCCTGGCCCCCCTCCTGAATGTGTTTATTCCACACCCGGCAGGCGTGGAAGTGGCAAACAGATGGGCATCCATGAATTATCAAAATCAGGTCTTTGATTAACCAGCACACACTAACTCCCCCCTCGACCTGACAAAAGTAATTCTAGCTCTGCCAAGCTGGGCACACAGGCCTTGCTGTCACTCACCCGAGCAGCAACAAGAACTTTGTTTTATATTTCTTGTTTATTTCATCTTTTCAATCATTGACAAACACCACATCACAAAATGAACAGATAACATGAAAAGAAAAAAGTGATGACAGGTTGATCCCGATGAGCGTAACCAGCCCGTTTTGGGCGTGCTCAGATTCAACCCAAGAACCCCCCAAAATTATAGCATTCATAAAACTCTCTTTGCCTTAAAATATGACAGGATAGACATAGATACGATGAAAAGCGTATGTTTAAAAAAGAAAACAAAAGATGAACATAGCAGCGCCGGAAATACTCCACTGCCTTGAAATGGTTCTGTCCATTTCATTCCTCGCAACACTCTTGCCCCCTCCTCCTATTTCATCCGGCTAGTGTCACTTGCGGCATAGTGGCAGAGTCTGTGGAGGCTCCGGTGTATTAGGTGAGAGTATGGTATACAGTGGTGCTGAACAACAATTTTACCACTCATTACCATGACTTTTTTATCGATAAAAAAAACTTTTTCAGGTGAGAGTCTTTTACCTACATTGACTACGGTAAAAACAAACACACAAAACCTTTGTGTTGAATGATCTTAAATCACTGTAGGTGAAACGGGAAAAAAAAAAAAACAACCAGCCAGACACTTTGGGTGCCCAGCACTCCCAAAGCCCTGAACCTAAAATCACCCCTGTTGAAGCCAAAGGCTTATAAGACACCCGTCTTCTAAATAACTTTGGATGCTTCTTGGATCAGTCATATAAACAAATGAGCATATCGCTTTACAATCATTAGTTAATTAATTTAAAATTATCACATTGTTTGATTCACAATTTATACAGTATTTTACAATTTCTGAGATTTTTTTCTTTCCCATCCTTCTTCTTATTCTCTTAAAACAATATAATATGTGTAACCCTGGACCAATTGGTTTGGACGTGTACCTATTCACTCGGCATCAGGTTCCGATCCCCCACTTTAGGAATAATACCAAATCAAGCTCCTTCACATTTGTCTTCAATTTTGGTTGCATACTTCTGTACCGCTTTTGTTCCTGTTTAGAAAGAAGCTATCATGTTTGCCAAACGGGGGGGGGGGGGGGGGGGGTTGTGGGGGGGTTATCAATAGTCCTTGGATCAGTTAAGCAAAAGTGAAATCCATTAGTACTTGAAATATTCATCAACCTGATCAGCGTGCCCACTGCCCACTGCCCGAAGATAGCTTGGGCAAACCAGCGATCCCACTGAGGAACAACAGTGCACATAATAGATGGATGAAATATTCACACAGCTTAATAGTTAATTATATATTTACATCAATTACATTTCATCATTTGATATGTGTTTGGTTGTTTATGTAATGGGGTTGGAAGTGGAAGTCATAGGTGAATATAAAAGCTTTTAAAGCTTCTTGAACCCGGTTAACCAACCTTTTTGAAGCTAAAGTGCTACTTTTTTGTTACTAATTACCAATAAGGGCTAACAGTTTTATGTGCTTTTCTAATATAACGTTACTACAATGCTGTTACTATGTTACTACTAAGTTATTTCCAGGTTGTAATGATTAGGCAATAGGCTCAATCAACCACCAACTACCCAGTTAAAAATCAAATTTCCTAAGAAATCACGTTGACCCATAATGTATTTTCAGAACCAGTCTGTGGGCTACTCAGGTGGTCTTAGGGGAATACCTGGTGCCCCCAGGCACCACGTTGGAGACCTTTGTTCTAGAACAATAAGTGTGGATAGTGATAAAATAAGATGGTGAGATAGCAAAACGTGCTTAATAATAATAATAATAATAATACATTTGATTTCTAACACCTGTCAGGACACCCAACAACACAAGGAAGGAAATAATATATACCAAATAAAAAAGGAGTACAGTTAAAAAGGGGGCGGTATGTGAGACAATTTATTATGGACAGACAAGTCTGATGAGGTGGGCTTTGAGTCTGGTTTTGAAAATGGACAGAGGTCCGGAGGTCATTTTGTAATGAGTTCCAGAGCTGGGGGGCAGAGCGGCTGAAAGCTCTGCTCCCATTGGAGCTGAGACAAGCAGCAGGTACTGTGAGATGGAGAAAGGAGGAAGATCTGAGAGGGATGGCGTAGCAATGTGAGGAGGTCGGAGAGGTAGGAAGGGGCAAGTTTATGGATGGCCATGTAGGTGTACTAGGGGATTTTGTAGGTGATTCTTCGGTCGATTGGGAGCCAGTGGAGTTGTTGCAGGACAGGGGTGATGTGATGGCAAGAGTGATAATGCGGCAGCAGAGTTCTGGACCAGCTTAAGTTTACAGAGGAGCTTTTGAGATAGACCACAGAGGAGGGAATTTCAGGAGTCAAGGCTTGAGGTGACAAAGCTATGGACGAAGATGGCGGTGCCGTGGGGGGAGAGGGACGGTTGAAGACGGTTGGATGAAGCCCAGGTGAAAGTAAGAAGACCAGGTGATCGTATTTATATGAGAGTTGAAGGAGAGTGTGATGTCGAGGATGACACCCAGATTCTTGACCTGAGAAGGAAAAACTGATGCATTGTCGATGGAAAAAGAGACGGTATCAACTTTGGCCATGGTGGATTTGGTGCTTAAGTATTTCAAATTACTTGTAATGTTGCAGTTTTTTCATGGTTACCTTTCTTTTTAAAGTTTTAACTAAATCAGAATATTTAAGTGCTTCTCTGCCTCTAAAATGCTCAATTGATCACCCACCAAGTTACTCCTTAAAGAAAACGAGGCACTGTTTTGCAATTAAATGATCTTTAATTATGCACCTCGTCCCAATCACTGTTTAATTCTTTAATTACTGCCATCAAATAGAGTCGGCTGTCCAAAATTGTTTCGTCAGAGCTTTTTCTATAAAGTGTTTGGTTGGGTCTGAAACAAATACCAATTATCTTTGCATTGGCACCACAATTTGGAAGCGTCTCCATTTAGCGGATGAGTCCCCCCACACCACCAGACCCCCAAAACACACACGCGTATACAAGCACACACACGCGCACCGTGTCCCCAACCCCTCACTCTCATAAATGAAGAGAGACAGCCTTATTCAGCGACTAGCACCGGAAAGCAATTAAAAGGGAATTAAGGGTGCGCAGGGAGAAATTGGATATGATACCCGAAGCCTATTTTAAATGTCAACGTTATTACAGTGTTGTTGTTTGCCGTCCCTTTGGCCGCCTTGCCCCTTTGCCAGGAGTGACAGCCCATAGTGTCCTGTGCTTAATGAAGCCATTTCGCCACCCTTGGGGTGATTTTTTTTTTCTTCTTTTTTTGTCGCACGGCATCTATTAAGGGCACTGCAAATAGGGAGACTTCGCTCTCGGTGACATACAAATACTTGCGTTGAAATGTGATACATTTTCAATCTAAATCTCATTTCTCACGCTTTGCAGCGACATAGCCTCAACGTTGTGACGCAGTCAAGAAAAACGGGGTGCATGTGGGATTCTGATGAGCTCCTGAATGGGGGTTGCGTATTTCCCATGATGCATCTTTCTCTACGATATACATTTGACTAATTTGTGTCTCCTCCCTGCGTTACACACTCAATTTTGTATTTGTTCTTTTGAATGATAAATGTCCATGACTGGCACAGTTGCCCATGGCGCCCAATGGGCCCCGCCCGTTTGGCGCCAGCTGCGGCTCTTTGCTTGCCTCCTATTTAAGCTCAGGGCTCTCACTCACCCTTTGTCAGTCCGTCAACGAACTTCTGCACCGGCGAGACGTGGGTTTTGACTTTGTCCGGTTTCCTGCTTGTGATTCCTGTCCGGTATCGTTCCCATCTATTTTGTCCTGTTTAATATCGATCTCCAGTTTGTTCCCGGCTATTTTGTTCTGTTTGCTATCAATCTCCAGTGTCTGGTAGTGTTCCCGTCTAGTTTGTCCTGTGTAATTTCGATCTCCAGTGCCTGGTATCGTTTTCGTCCATATCGTCCTGCTTGTTATCGGACTCCAGTCTCTAGTGCCTGATATCAATCCTGTCTGTCCCGTCCTGTCCGGTATCGACCCCATCTGTCCGATATCTGCTCTTGCAATTGGTATTGATCTCATTGGCCTCTGACTGGTGCCTTACGTCTTCCGCCCAACAATCGCTGAATCACTGGCGTTTGGGTGAACGTGCATGACTGCCCTATTTCCCGTAAAATTAAACTAGTGTGAGAAACGTCACGCATCTGGGTCCTCCTCCTGTTTCGGTTCTTGACAATTACCACTGCTTTTTACAACGAAACCGTTATATGCAAAGTGCACGGTAAATTCTGAACTACATAACTCACCTTATCAAAAGCTTGCTTAAATTTAAGAACAAAACTCAATTTTGGCATTTTTCAAGTCACCCTGGATTTTACTCTCCTGACGCCAACCGTCTGGGGAATTTAGCATTGTTGCTTTGGGCTGCAGAACTCCAAAAGTCCGTGCCCCCTGATACCATTTTCAGCTACGTCTTTTTCAGTTCTCCTCAGAGTTGTTTTTATATGTTTTTTGGGGTTGTTCTCATTAGTGGTTTCTGCAGTAATGAGCCATATTGCATTCACTTGTCCAGCAACCTTACAATAACACCGATTATACTGAGAGAATAGTGTAGTGTTTTTTATGGATAACTTCCACTGCTGTTCAATTCAGATCTATAAATTAAGGACTTGAATTTTGGGCGAAAAAGTTGAAATATTTTGAATACATTATAAATAATAATAATAAAGTACTATATTGTAAACCTGTTATGTATTATATGAATAATATTGGCAAAAAGACTAATTTCTCTCTGAGGGCATCATAAATGTTTCCAGACGTCACTAAAGTGTTTTGTTTTTAGAGCGAAGGCGCTGCGGCAAAGAGCTGCTCACAGTTTTTCTCGGTTCCCGCACGAAAAAGAAATAGTACAAGCTGCTCCGTATTAAAAGAGGCAGTGTTTAATATATAGCAAAAAAGTAGCTGCTTGTCGTCCTGAATTTACAGTAATTGGAAAGATTGCTGAGGTTCAGGGTCCAGATGCCACAGCCTCCCCGTGTGGAGTTTGCATGTTCCCCCATGCCTGCGTGGGTTTCCTCCGGACACTCCGGTTTCCACCCATGTTCCCAAAAACATGAATGTCAGGTTAATTGGCGGGTCCAAATTGTTCCCTAGGTGTGAATGACCGAGTGAGTTGTCAGTCTTTGTGTGCCCTGTGGCTGGCAAACCAGATCAGGGTCAAGTCAAGTCATGTTTATTTGTATAGCCCTTAATCACAAAGAGTCTCACAGACCATGGATTATTGCAAACCACTGACTATTATGATACCATCCCCTGATCTAAAACCTACATGAGGGCAAATAATGCATCGATATTGTCAACCTAAAATATAGGTTATTCATATGCTATAGAATAGAAGTGTGTTTTAAGCCTAGATTTAAACAGTTCCACTGAGGTTGCTGATCGAATCTCAGGGGGAAGAGCATTCCACAGGACTGGGACCCGAATGGAGAACGCTCTTGAACCTGCAGATCTCTTCTTGGCTCTTGGGATCACTAGTAGACCAGCATTTTCAGAGTGAAGGCTCCGGACCGGAACATAGGGGGAAATTAAATCTGAACGATATGAGGGAGCAAGTCCATGCATGGTTTTGTATAATACCAACAGAACCTTAAAATCACATCTTAAGCTAACAGGGAGCCAATGCAGGTTAGCTAAAATGGGGGTAATGTGATCAAACTTGTCTCCAGCCCACTGCCCAATGTCTGCTGGGATGGGCTCCAGCACCCCCGCGACCCTACTGAAGATAAGAGGTGCAGATAATTGATGGATTGATTGAAAGATTGCTGCTGTCATCGCGTGATGTGATGATCTGGGATAACCATATTATTGTGCATATCCACTTTGAATGAATGAATGAATGAAAACTTTATTCGAACATCAAAATAAAAAACAGAACAAAAACAATAACTCAACAACAAAATAACGTTACATAATATGTTTGAAAAAGGGTAGTAAGAAGCAAATACTTAAATTACCTACCCCTTCGTCTTCCCCACCAAATATACCAATGATATAACAACAAATGTAATGATATTAATAATAACAGTTTGATATAAGAATAGCAACAATAACACAAAGTTAACTAGACGCACTATTCCCAATCTCCCGCACCACTCATACCCCACCCTCCTCATCTCTGTATTCCGCCAGGAATGTTCCTTTGTATCTGAACCTGAACAAGTGAATAGTTGGACACTGTTTGATCTCGTCTTACAATCCGTTCCAAAGCTTGACTCCACACACAGACACGCACATACTTTTCCTAGTGGTTCTCACCTTTTGGATTATGAATTCACTACAGCCCCTCAAGTTATAATTTCCCTTTCCGTATGAATAACTTACGGATGTTTTCTGGCACTATGTTTTTGCTGACCTTAAATAGCAGTTGTGCAGTGAAAAATTTTACTAAATCATCTAATTTTAATAATTTGGACTGCAGGAATAAAATATTAGTATGATCTTGATATCCCAACCTGTGTATGGTTCTAATTGCACG
Organism: Urocampus carinirostris; assembly: GCF_059441175.1. Taxonomy (NCBI): domain Eukaryota; kingdom Metazoa; phylum Chordata; class Actinopteri; order Syngnathiformes; family Syngnathidae; genus Urocampus; species Urocampus carinirostris. The sequence goes on from NC_142359.1 coordinate 33,761,941, forward strand.
TTTTTGGAGGATAAAAAGGAGCTGCAGTGAACTGACATTTGATCCCACACTCTTTTAATTTTCCCCAAAAATTGTATAACTTTAAAATGTTTTTCATTAATTTTGAGTACTCCCCACCCTGCTCTCAGACTGGTTTCCGAATAGAAAAATATCCTTATCCACTGTCTATTGCTTTTGGCCAGGGAGCAGTAAGCGGCTCTGCTGGGTCTATTTGAAGGCCTTGAAGGCATCGCGACAGATGTGCTGCCACTTTCTAATTTTTTTTCCCCCACAACTTAACACCCTTTGTGTCCTTATTCTTCACTTTCAGAAGAGGTCGCAGCACAACTGTGATTCCGTTATCGCTTTCTGTTGTCTGGATCATTTTGTGTGTGTATGTGTGTGTCTGTGGGTGAATACTTGTCCTTTGTTCTCAACACAATCTGCCTTACGTGTCACACTTCATCCTGCCAGATAATGGAAGAAGGTAAGGCAGCATCTGAAGCCGGGAGATGAAAGGCATCATTTGGGAGCACCGAGCGCGTACACAAGCACAGGCGAGCAAGCACAAAATGCAAAACTGGCTGAAAATACCCAAGTAACAATAAAGAATCCCCTTACCACCATTACAATTCACGTTTGCTCTGCTAATGGTTCCTTCATCCTTGAATTCCAAGCACTGACCGAAATTCAGAGATGTTGTTGCAAAGAGAAGTCATTTGCATGTTTAGAAATGGGCTACTTTATCCATTTTGAATGATTGCCTCAATATGCAGATTCAAGGGTCAATATTATGACATACGATGCAGAGCGAAAGTATTGCCCCCACCAAGAACATTTTGTCGTTTTGCCACATTCTGGCTTCAAACTTGAAGCTAAAAAACGAAAATTATTTTCTGAAAATCAACAACGTGTAACACAAAGAGGAACCAAATTTTCAACATGACGAAAAAAGCTTAAGTAGGTGTTGCAAAAATATTGTCCCTACTGTTCTCTTAGATCTGACCCTAGAAGTTTCCTGGTAAATTTGAATTGTTTACAGTGATTACATTATCTGGTAGCTACTGGGTGTAAGGTTTGATATCTTTCATTTGAGAAACAAAGGGTTGGCGTGACAAACTGCTGCCCACCGCGACATTCAATGTTTTGAGGCCAGCGAGCTTGCAAGTAGGTCTCACTTAACTTCAGAAGCGCAAGGGAAAAATCCATGAGCAAGAACGCCTCTCTAGGCCAACGTCCAAATCCTTATAGAGCTAGCGGCCAAGCCTGTTGGATTCAACCAGCAGAGAAACTCCAACCAATTATTCTGGTCCTGACAGGGCCCAAGTCTTGGAGATTCCTCACTGCCAACCCGCTGAACTGGCCTCAATCATCCAACACCATCATCGCACTGAAACCAAAGTTCTTGTAATGGTTCAAGGTAGTGGTTAGACAAGATAAGATAAAATATGAGCGGCTTGACTAGAACTTCCCCGAAGATGACGAGGCAGTCATTAATTAAAAAAATGCTTGTAATTGATTTTCAATCAGCTTATGGACTGCTCTTTTTGGATAAAAATTATGATAAAACACATCATCCTTTGCACAAATGATTTGCCACAGCCATTCTCTGTTTGTTTATTTACCGCAAAATATCTTCTGCAATAAAACCAAAGAACCTACTCACCTGTTTTCCGGCTCTATTTTAAAAACCTGCCTTCTTCACATCTGAAAACAACAAACACACAGGGAAAAAGCCATTACTCCACATTACGCTTAATTAAACCGGTCTGTTTGTATTTATGGCCTGATAAAGAAATGCTCCAGAAAAATATGCTGACAGTGCTTTTTGGTAATTCCCTGACCTTTGCTGGTTTATTCCCTCCTCTACGCTAACGACTTTTTGACTCCAATTACGTTGGAACAGAACACGCTTGTGCAGATAGAGTTCCTGTAATCTCTTCCGTCCTGCACCCCTTGGTGCGAACACGCCAGGGGCCTGGGTTCGGCACAACCCCATGCTCCTTGTTTCCGTGCCCTTCAGCAGTAATTGGTCCAATCCCTCCCCGATCTGACTGGAGGGCAGAGTTATCCGTGGCGCCCCAATCAGCCAACTGTCAGTCACTCCACCAGCTAAGCTAAAGCCGGGGATGGCTAACAGGCTGAGATTGGGATTCGGAGTTGGACAGACATAAATCTGAGAGACAAGTTTGTGCTGGGCCACGTAGTTGGGCTATTACTGCAGTGGATGACAGCTGTGCTCTTGGTTTAGGTGAGAGGACCAACATCCAATTCTCCTTCTCGTGAGAAGACGAGTTTAGGCAATTTTCCTGAAAATATACATAAGTGACAACATCCACAGCCTAAAGGGATGTTTTGCCCCGGACCAATAAGAAAATGAAATTGCCTATGTCATGTATGTCTCTTTTGACAGATGGTCTAATAAATCAAACTGAAATATTTTATTTTATATTTAACCTGGCATATTCCATACAACGTTTTCAGATATCTTAAACTAGGGATTAGTCAATGATACCTTGTACCACTATGAGCACAGTAAACCCTTGTTTTATCAGTTGACTCTTTGTGGTTTTATCTACATCACGGATTTTCATCGTGCATTGTCTTCTTATTCTGATTGGCTACACAGTTGCCACGCCGCTTTTATGACTGTACGCTATTAACACTGTGATATAATTGTACACCTACGTCAAACAGCTTGAGTTATGTACACAATGTACGCGCAAATCTTTTTGCGATTTTGAATTTTTCTGAAAGCCATTATGTCAACAAAACCTTTGGACCAACAAAAGCAAAAGATGCTTTCTATCGTCGACAGAGTTATACTTTTGGAAATGCTAAAGCAGGGGTCGGCAACCCGCAGCTCAGGAGCCTCATGCTGCTCGTTAGAACCACCGAGCCAATATATTTTTCTTTTATTGTGTTTTTTGTAGGAGGACAAACATGACACAAGAACTTTACAAGTTTTCCAATGCTGTAAAAATTTGTGGAATAAATATTGCATTTCAACTACTTTGACACATTTCTCCTCTGCTTGTATTCTTCTCTCCCTTGTTTCCGATGTTGGAGTTTTCAACTTGGAGCCTTGCGTAGGGCAAGCTCCACCCCTTTTTAAAGGGACAGCAGCACAATTCTACTCAACCTATCGCTACAGCTCTAAAACAACACAGAAGTCAGATTAAACGGGTACGAATTCAGTTCTGACACGGGCGTTTTTATTAAGTGATTTTTGATGTTTTTCAGTATATATTTTATGCTTTACAAGGCTACAAAAAATATTAAAAATTACCTAAACTTAACAATACAAGAGTCCTATACCTTGTTTACTTTTGGTGAATATAACTTTGGCAAGGAGGATTTGATGTGAACAGGTGGTGCCAAGATAATCAAGTGTTTCGACCCTGAACTACAACACCCTCCCATTGGCAGCCTGCAGTGGTGGCCAAATCACTGCTCATCTCCTCCTCCTGGTTTCCAGCTAAGCTCCACCCTCCTGCTGCGTAACCATCAAGAGGCTTTCTCTGCTGTCTCCCCGGTCCTGCGAGCAGCTATTTTCCTCTCGCTCTCTGTCATTCCCATGGCTGTGAGCATCCTCCACAATGACTGGGCCAGCAATCCTCTACAACCTACCTCTGCTGGGAACAACCATGCCTGAAATCCTTTCCCCCTGCAGTCATGCAAGAGGTCCTGATATTTGGCTCTCTTTCTTTCAGATGCCTCTCAGCATCCTAACTACCATGGGACTCTCATTTCTATGAGGCTGATCTTCTTTGCCTCTTCGGACCACATTACCACATGTGACCTAAGGGTTTTCTGGACAACTGGAGGAAATTGCAGTCTTCCCCCAAGGTCTACTTTAATTTGCAATGAACAGGCATTTTATAGTAGGTTGCTTCTTGTTGTAATGGTGGTTGTTCGCTTTTGTTCTTCTTGAACAAATTTGATGGATGGCGTTTTCCCATGTGGTAGCGGTTTCTCGCATCACTCCTGCCCTAAGGTGTAAGCATAGGTCCTGAGCACCTTTTGTGTCACCACCTGTATCTTGCTTGGGTGTGAGCTACTTTATACCCTGACAGAATGATGATGGTGCCATTTTCTCCAAAAAGCTTGCCAAATGGGCTCTCCTGTAAGCCCCACTTGTGCAAGTTAGAAAGTGTCGGCATTATGTCATAAACCAATCTTAGCAGGAAAGAGATGCGAAACGGTTCAAATAGCCATAGCTCTCCCCATGTGATCTTTCTCTTGGGTAGGTCCCATTTGGTACGTGCTCCCTTGGCTGCGAGCTCGAAGTGTTTATGGATACACATACACCACTATCGGATGTAAGCCCTGGTAGTCGCAGCAGACCTTTGAATTGAATATAGTATTTCTTAGTCACCAACCATAAAACACTATATCCCGGGTTTTCCATTTTACTTTAATTGCTGGGTGTCAAAAGTACCTAGGCCCAGTGTTCCTGTGCATGGTGTTACGAAGATGTCATGGAGCTTCAGCATACTTTCACATATCCTTTCTTCTCTCTGAATGCTTTCTGCTCTTCAGAGTCTGCAGCGATGCTCCCGAAGTTGATTAATCAGATCCCTGTTGCTGTCTCTTTTGAAATGTTTATTTAACATTTCGATTTCTCCCCTCGGGGTATAAATTTCTCTCTCTTTTCTGCTAGTTTGGTGTACAGTTTTGATGTTAACCTTCATTTCCCCTGTTCCAAAAAGCTCCCTTGTCAGATTGTATCTTATTGTTGAGAGATTACTGACTTTTTGCTCAGCTGTCCCTGCTCGGGTAGCTTCCAGCATTGGTCAAGATCTTGTTTTAGTTGGTACTGCTCCTTGATTTCACCCATCTTCGGCCACTTAATCCCTTCCTTCACAGGGTGGGTTTGGCTCTCTTGGGAGGCATTGGGTGGGTCCCTCCTGAGGTTTTGAGGTGAGACAGGCACTAAGAGATCTCCAGAATTGTGGTGCTTCCTGCCTGGAGCGCTCCTGCATATCACCAGGTGCTACGAATGTGCGCTGCACCTGGGATCTCTTCTTTCCACATTTGGTCATAGTCTGGTTTATTTTGAGGGCTGTAGTTGTCATGATTACTGATGTGATGCACCTGCGCCCGCTCCTTTGGCGCCAACTGCCTCGGACTCTGATTGGCTTCCTGTCACTATTCATATCCACGTCTTTCTCTCACCTGTTGTCAGTCCGTCTGTGAACCTCAGTTCAGGCTAGGCAAGCTTTTTGACCCTGAATCACTCCTGTTTTGGCTCCTGTCTGTTTCCCGGCTTCGACCCATTTTCTGATCTCGACCACGTTATTTGCTCCCCTGTTTTTTTCCGGTCCCGACACCACCGTCGCTCGCCACGGAAAAACCACTTCCGCGTTCAGAGCAACCTGCTCCCCGTGACCACCGGATCGTGTGTGCAATCTTTTCCCTTCTTACCAATAAAACTGAGAGAAACGTACGCAAGTGGGTCCTGTCTCTGTTCTGGTCCTGACAGTAGTGTCCTTTCAGGTTTTGCAGCAATTATACTTTTCTTCCAATGCCTACCCAGTTAGAGTTGTCTGGGTTAGCCTTCTCGTTAATCTCGAGTCTGTTATCCTTGCCGTTACGGTGTGTCTGTCCTTTTTGCTTATCCTCCCCCATCTTGGGTGACTCTGGGGGTATTGCTCTATGTGTCTTTCTCTACTATCCGCTAAATAAAACACTTTTGCTTTTTTTTTTATCACAACAGTTCTTATTATACAGATTAAACAAAAAACACTATGTAATATTATTATTATTATTAAAATCTGTTTGAATTTAAATGAACGAATCAAAATGGTATAACCCAAACACACAAAAAACCTTAATTATTAACTTGATAGTGATTATCATACATATTTTGTTTGGTTTCAGGTGTAAACACAACCACTTGTTATGCAAATCCAATTGTTTTGCGAGTGCCTCAAAGGTAGAAGAAAAATGCAAATTTTGTTTAATGGAGAAGAAAACATTTCCCCGGTAATATCCTCTCCATGGAGATTTTTTTTCCATGCCAGTTTGTTTGGGCAACTAGACCCCAAAAATGGTTTGGTTGGAGGAATTTTTTTCGCCTCCTTTTTTGATGAATAATACATAATTTTAACGACTACAATTTTTCTTATGATGAAGGTAGCGTTGAGGAATGGCTTTTTCCTCAGCGTGTTTATTGCTTTTGGACACAGAGAAGGAAGGTTTCAAAATAAAGGCTGAAATTAGAGAGCTGTTGCTTTGAAGGTATTATTTACAGAATATGCTCTGGTTATAAATTAGCTAACAAACAAGGACTGTGGCGATTCACTTGTCCGAAGACTGACATGCTTTACCGTTGTTCTTATACAAAATGGCAGTCCATAAGATGACTGAAAATAAATTACAAGGTAAAGATACAGGTGAATGGAACACCATTCTATTCACCATTTTTGGGGAAATCCTACTCAACCCTTAATGAGGAAATTAGTTGTATATTGTTAAAATGGATGAAAGCTGGACTAAACTTAATGTGATCTTTTCTGGAATGTTTATGTTTAGACATATCATGAAATGAAAATTTACATTTTCTGTTTTTAATTGCGCATTCCACTCAAAGAACTAAGGTGGTATTATAGAATAAAACACAACCAAAGTTACATGATTTTGAAGTCATGAATGAAGACATTATAGATCATGAGTAAATATGGGCAGTGGCATATTTCATTATTATGACAGTGGCTACAGTAAGAAAAAAAAGTATTTGTCCTCCTTCTGAATACAGTGTTTTTTATCATCAAACCAATTTTTACATTACACACATCTCAAAGAAATACAAAATGCAGTTTTGAAAAAAAAATCATAACATATAACCTGGCTATATGTGAAAAAGTAATTGCCCCCTGAACCTGCCTTATTGTCATGCCCATAGGGCCCACCCTGTTAAAGGGTGCAGTCCCCGTAGTTGGTTGTATTTTAAAATTTAACCCTGCTGGAGGCGCACTGCCCAGGAGGGTGCGGATGCCCTCTGCTTGCATGAAATGTTTGCCCTCTATATACAAGATGCAAAAGCTCCATGCTTTACTTTCCTATTAAATTCCCCCAAAATTCGATACAAAGACGTTTTAGTAATGTTTGCTCAATGTGAAAAAAATCATGCATGAGTGGGTGGTTGAGTCATTTTTCTGCACAACACAGAAAGGCATAGAAGTGTATGTATTTAATAATACAGCGGTAGCTAAACTGAGTTTGGTTGTGGTTTATGTAAGTATTGATTACAAAGTAAAACGCACGGATAAAATACAGTCGGACTTTGTATTTTTAGCTTACTCCACTCTCAAACCTTCCATTCATTAATCTTCATTTGGGGGGGACCATCCTCTTCAGTCTCTGGTAGCACAATAAAGTCTCAAATTGCTAGATACGCTACAGCGTTACCATCCATGAGCTCTTCCGCTAACAATGCTTTGCTTTGGCAATCAAAGAAGTGATGCGTAAAAGTCTCAGGAAGTCGAATTGAGTTTGAAATGTGAACAATCTGACAAATACATTGGTTTTCACTCAAAAATGTATTAAGACTTCACTCAGCCAAGGCTCGAATCTGCGACCTTCCGCTCTCGGGAGCAGGCGCCCAACCCTAAGGCCAAAAGCTGATCTCCATCCACTGTTCTGCACGAGAAACAGGAAGCACTACCAGATAGGTCGCGCCGACAATTTAAAAAAAAATCCAGACTTTTACACGCGCCTTATGGCCGTGAGATACAGTAATAACAAGTTGGTGTTGCATTTTTAGAGGATGATAAACCCATGCGGATGAATCGGGAACTTGTCACAGCAGTGCTCAAAATAGAGGTATTTATTACCAAAACCAGGTACCAAGTGGCAATGGACAAAGAAGTGTCCAAACCAGAAACAAAGACCATAACTGGAACAGGAAAATACACAGAGCAAAAACCAACAGACAAAAGCAGAAACAAATACAGTACTAACAAACCTAGTGTGGTGGTCGGTTTGAAAGAGACTATGACTGAAACACAGTGTAATGTTCAAAATGTCCTTTGGGAGTGTCCTGGATAAAAGTTTAAACCCTGGTTGTGGCCCTCTGGTGGTAGGAGGTATGTCAGACCAGAACAGTTGAGCCACCTTTGACAGCAATAACAGAAAACAAATGTTTACGATAATTGGTCATGAATCTTTTCACAACCCTATGGATTTGGCTTCTCTCAATACTCTTTCACTACACTCTATCTTGTTTGGTTCACAGATTCATTCTGATCTAAAGCATATTTTCTTATCCAATCTACGACCATGTGAGATTTATTGCTGCACCAAGGGTTTTTAAGATATTGCCTCATGATTGTAAAGGTGCAGTTGGTCAATGTTGAAGAATGAGGTGAAAGAATAAAAGAATGGAGTGTCCCAATGGAAACTGTGGAATCCCAGTGGACAAGCCCTGGCATCCACGCTGCACAAATTCCATTTTAATCGCAGCTCTCAATCTGCATCTGCAGGCCTACGCGTGCCCACGCTGACTTTGCCAGCAAGGGCAAGTACGTACACACTCACGCATGCAAGTTCGCATCGATCGACGGTGAAAAAGTTCACGCACGGTATCGTTAATCACGCCGGCAAAGCCGGTGCCTGACAATAATCCTTTCCAACGGTGATTAATTTGGCCAAATAATGATCTGTGCCGACATAATCATTCCCTTTTCTCCTGGAGACGCATTTAAAAGGGGAACAGTGGTAGCTAAAGTAGATGAATGGCCTCCCATGGTGGTAAATAATGGAGCCTTTAGCAGGGAAGAGGTGGCCTGTATTGAACGGTCTATATAAATGTGTATTGAATTTCAGAACGTAGGAAATATTGTCGAGCAGATAAAGCAAAACGTGTTTATAAGTTTACTAAAGCAGAAAACCACATTTTCTTCTTCGGATGTTTTCTTACCAGAGCACCCTTTCATCACCACCTGGAGCGCCCATCCATCTATTGTCTGCACTGCTTATCCTCAGTAGGGTCACAGGGGTGCTGGAGACCATCCCAGCTATCTTCAGGCAGTGGGCAGGGGACACCCTGAACCGTTTGCCAAAACAAACAATTCCCTCGCTCATTCACACCTTTGGACACCTTGGACCTGCCAATTAACCAGACAAGCATGTTTTTGGAATGTGGGGAGAAACCCAGAGCGCCAAGAGAGACCCACGCAAGCATGGGGAGAACATGCAAACTTCGCACAGGCAGGCTGGTAGCTGGATTTCAACCCATGACATCAGAACTGTGTCGCAGACGCACTAACCACTCAGCTGCCATACCGCCCCTGGAGTTCCCAGTTAAATTTGAATACGGTTGAACAGAATGAAAACGTTCATGAACCCCGGATCATTTTCATGATTGCCCTTTAGAAATCATTGGTTGTTTAGATAAGCAATTCCAGTTAAATATATCGTATCACAGACAAAAACGGTGTATAGATGATGACCAAGGCCAACTTTCCCTACACAGCGGTCCTTACAGGAAATGATTGAACTCCCCAATGGACTTGTCTTACTGCATGTCTGAAATGGGTTGGCCTTTTGGTCAACCAATCATTTTTAAGGGCATCCCTCAGTACTTGAAAGGTGGTGACTAAGACCGGCCCTCTTGACCGGGGCTTCCCACACTTATAAAAGTAAGGCGCAAAGCTCCAAACTCTCTATTTTTCCTGCACACGACAGACGAGCATCTTTGCACAACCCCTTTGGGGTTCAGGGCCTACGAGGTGAGATCCCATGAGCCCATAAATGCTTCCTGCCGTGTGCCAAGACGTGACTCACAAACCCGGCCTCATTCATCAATTTAACTTGGGCACAAGATTGACAATATACTGGCTGATTTTTGGGTAGCCATTAAGCTTAGTATGCATTTGTTAGGAACATTTCTCAAATAAGGCACTTATATAGAATCCTGTATTTCTCTAAGAAATTGCAACATTGCCTTCTTTACTTAACTATTTTTTTTTCCCAGACGGTTTCTCCTTTGTTAACTATAAATGCGAGTTTCTCTTGTCAACAATGTCCTTTTTTCTTTTGTTTGACTCAATTTTCCTTGTCATGTCAATAAACATAGTTTGTCGGTATCAAACTACTTGCATATTTATGTCTGTGTCTCTACTATTTTTCTTCTGGACTCATCAATCATTATACATAGCAATGAACTGGAAATTTGATAATTTAAAGCTAAATTTAAGATATGTTTAGAGTATTGCTTCCTTCATGATAAATGCTCGACACAATATGAGGCTATGGATCTGCTGATACTGACTGGAATACATGCAACCTTTAAGATTGCCAGTACCTGCACTGGCCAAACAACCGCACAGAATAATGAAACCACCAACACATTTTACTGTGGGTAGCAAGTGTTTGTCTAAAAAATGCTACATTCTTCTTCAGTCATGCATACAGCACATAGATATGGAAAAAAACAAACTCAATTTAGTTTCATGAGTCTGCTTGAAGTATTCTATTTGGACAAACCAGTTTCATTTTGGAGTAAGGTGCAGTGGAATGATGAAACTAAAACTGAGTTATTTGGACATAACAAGGTGCAGTATGCAAAGTACCTTCAACCAATATCACAGACCCTCATTGAACGCCATAAGAGAGGAGGATCTACTAAACAATGATGGGATTTTTCTTTTGGGCTGCCTAAATGTATACACCTGCCTACATTTATCGAATAATTATTGCACACTTAATGAAAATGCTATACATTTTATTTCACTTCTCAAATATAATTGTGTTTGTATGCTATTTTATATATTTAACTGAAATTCCTGATCCAAACAACCAATGATTTATAAAGGGAAATTATTTATAAAGGCCAATTTGTCCATACAACTATTTGTAGCAAATATTGCTGAACACTTAAAACAAAAACCTGATTTTTTAAAAGGAATATTTTCAAACTACATTTTCTTTTTGGGCTATAGTAAAATGTATCTGCTCATAAGTGCACCCTTTCATCACCACCTTGAGCTTTTAACACTTATTATTCAAAAGACTCTTGTGGTCAGCACCAGAACGGAGAGAGGACCCACTTGTGTTGCGTTTCTCACAAGTTTTATTGGAAGAAAGAGAAAGGGTTGCGCCCACGATCTGGTGATTGCTGGACACAGGAAGCAGGTCGCTCTGAACGCGGAAGAGGATCGTCCGTGGCGAACGATGGCGGTGTCGGGAACGAAACAGGAGAGCAAAAACATGGTCGGGTCGTAAGCGAGTCGTAAGCCAGGAAAGGAGAGTAGACGTGGTCGGGGACAAAAAGAGGTCGAAAGCCGGGACGGAAGAGTAAAAAAATGGGTCAGACAGGAGCAAAAAACAGGTGGGAGTCAGGGTCGAAAAAGGCTTGCCTAGTGTTAACTGAGGTTCGCAGACGGACTGAACAAAGGGTACAGATAGGAGTGGGTTCAAATAGGGACAGGGAGCCAATCAGAGTCCGAGGCAGTTGGCGCAAAAGGAGGTGATTCACATCGGTAATTTTGACACTTATACATTTTGTAAAAATGATAAATAAGAATGTAAGTTCTTCAGTAAAGGCCTATTTGGCATTAGGTCTTTAAAACATTTTAAAATAATGATTAATGCATGGTTAATGTAGGGGTCTTGCTAGCATGTTAAAATAGCATGCCCGCCATAGTAGCCCTGTGATTATAAGATTTTGCCCCCAGTTAAATCTAAATATATACGGAGGTAGCATACTGTAGATATCAAACTCTTGCGGGCAGCACGAACATTAAACCTTCATATCGAATGAATAAAAAACAAAAAAAAGAATGAATGAATGATTTTTTTTCTTTCAAACATGAGAGGAAAAACAAAACAAGGACACTAAAAACGTTTACATAAACTGTAGGGAAAGGAGTAGGTATAAGCATATGCCTATCTAATCCTAATCCTTTGACATTCTTATTAATAGTGTCCCACATCTCCTAAGTATTTACATATACGAAACCATCTCATGAATATACATATTTACATTCTTTCATATTACCAGACAAACGGAAGAGAAAATGATAATAATAATAAAAATAATAATGATACGAATAGTGATAATGATAACACATAAAATGATAATGATGACACAAAAAAATAATCAACGATCTGTGAAAAACACCTAGTGATCCTCAAAAACCTTCATTTTCTCTATATCCTGTGAGTACCACGCTTTTGCAACATCTTTGGAACTGTCATGCTTGGATATTGTTTGAGCTCCGCGTCCAAACCGTTCCACAGCTTTACTCCACAAATAGAATTGAAACCTTTTTTCAATGTTGCGCATACGGGAATATGCTTTCGATTATTTGTTCCCCGAAAAATATACTCCCCAACTCTGATAACAGTTTTTGGATGTTTCCGGGAAGCAGATTGTCTATTGCTTTGTACGTATTTGTGTCGTTTTAAAGTGAACCAGATAAGTGAATTTAAATTTAAATACGTTTGATTTTCAGAAAAGTGCAAACTACTACGAATCTAACTTGGGTATATCTGTATCAATTTTGCTTAAGCCTATCATGTGAATGTTTATATTTCCATGAACATTTCACCCCGGTGATTGGGGTCACATTTCATGGAAAGTCATTGGGTTAAATCATCTTAAAATGGTGAACATCAAAACTAGACATTGGTGGTAACGATTTACATTTATGCCGTTATTTCTACTTGAGTAAGTTTTAGGAAATTTAGTATTTCTAGGAGTATTTTTACATAAAAAAAATTTTACTTTTACTTGAGTAGATTTGTGAAGCGTGCATTGACGTTGGTGACTTTTTCATCCGCGTTAACAAACGAATTTTGTAGAATATGATCGCACTTTATTGTTTAAATAAACGCGTTATATAGACTAGGATCTCCCAATTGTTATAATTAGCTCGCTTTATTGTTTTAATAAGCGTTTTATATAGAATACGATCGCTTTTGTTGGAAGCGCAGCAGAATGCGCGTTCACGCGAGGGGGGGAGGGATTTTATATACGGTGTGCATTACCGTTCGATTACGTTCACAACAAAAACAAAGACGGAATGGTTTAAGTTGTATTACATTCCCAACAAATGCAAGACGAAGTGGTTTTGGTTATATGTTCGCCATTACATTCCCTAAAAGTGATATAAAAGTGAGATAAAACAAGGTAAAAGTTGTTGTAGTAGCGAGGGGATGCAAATCTCGGCAGGGATGCATTTCTCGGCATAACACCGGGCTGTAGAAATCATAACCGCTCAAGACACAGTCCTGTGAAGATCAAGATTTCAAGCTATGGCACCGAAGAAGCCGATATGTTATTATTGTAATAGTTTTTCATTTTGATTTTATTATCTTGTTATGAAATGAAAATAAATGTCAAGAAATAAAAATGGATTAAGACGAGGTCACTACGGTGACGGGGATCCATGTTCACCCCTTGACGTCTCGAGCACAACTGACGTGTGCTCGGCAAATCGCGCTGTATATACGCGGAAAAAGGCGTTTGACCGTCACACGCGTAACACGCTAATTTCACGTAATAACACCGCGATACAGGCGCAGAACATGCTATGACCATGCTCCACCCACGATTACCCGCTGAAATTTCCCGTCCTACCTATGTGTAACCACGCCCTGGCCGCGGCCAGAGCACGCCGTTCCGCGTCAATTCCGCGTCATTACCTCGTGTGCCGCCCGCGGTTAACACGTGCTCAAAGTTTGGAGCAGCTCAAAACTTTTTCGCGCGGCCAACCGTGTGTGAATTTCCGACCGCGAGTAAAGCACTGCTGTATCTCGTCTATATGGCGGTCTCAAAGCGTCCAACGGCGCCCAACAGCGACTGCTTCACGGTCAGAAATTTCTGGCCGTGATTCAGCCTTAATACGCCCGTGAAAGGCTGTGAACCCGAGCTCTAAAGTATTGAGCAGCGCAAAACTTTTTCGCCCTGCCAACCGCGCGTGAATTTCCGACCGCGTGTTAAGCACTGCTGTATCTCGTCTGCATGGCGATCTCAAAGCGTCCAATACCGTCCGCCTCACAGGCAGAAATTTCTGGCCGTGATTCAGCCGCAAATGGCTGTGTGACCGGGCCCTTACTTCTCAAGATTAAGTCAAGTCAAGTCAAGTCATTTTTTTTGTATAGCCCTAAATCACGAAGTGTCTCAAAGGGCTTCACAGATTATTACACTATATTACACAGACTATTTTTCAGCCGACAAGAAGAGTAGGTTATTCATATGCTATGGAGTAGAAGTGAGTTTTAAGCTTAGATTTAAACATTCCCACTGAGGTTGCAGATCGGATTTCAGGGGGAAAAGCATTCCACAGCACCGGTGCCCGGATGGAGAACGCTCTCGAACCAGCAGAACACTTCTTTGCTCTTGGGATCACCAGAAGACCGGCACTCTCAGATCGTAGGCTTCGGACCGGGACATAGGGGCAAATCAGTTCTGAAAGATAAGAGGGAGCAAGTCCATGTATGATTTTGTATAATACTAAGAGAAACTTGAAATCACATCTAAGGCTAACTGGGAGCCAATGCAGGTTAGCCAAAATCGGTGTTATGTTTTTTGTCCTAGTTAAAAGCCTCTACAGGCTCTAGGTTTAGGCTCTAAGGCTCTACAAGCCTCTACTATTAGGCTACAGTGTATATACTGGACTGTCTCAGAAAATTAGAATATTGTGATAAAGTTCTTTATTTTCTGTAATGCAATTAAAAAAACAAAAATGTCATACATTCTGGATTCATTACACATCAACTGAACTATTTCAAGCCTTTTATTATTTTAATATTGCTGAATTTGGCTTACAGCTTAAGAAAACTCAAAAATCCTATCTCAAAATATTAGAATATCATGAAAAAGTATACAAGTAGGCTATTCAACTAATCACCTGAATCATCTAATTAACTCGAAACACCTTGCGAGGGTTTCCTGAGCCTTAAAAACACTCAGCTTGGTTCAGTAAACTAAATCACTGCTGATCTGACTGCTGTCCAGAGGACCATCATTGATACCCTCCATCAGGAGGGTAAGACACAAAAAGAAATTTCTCAAAGAGCAGGCTGTTCACAGAGTGCAGTTTCAAAGCATATCCACAAAAAGTCTGTTGGAAGGATAAAAAGGGGCCGGAAACGCTGCACAACCAAGAGAGGTGACCGCAGCCTTAACAAAATTGTGTAGAAGAGCCGCTTCCAGAATTTGGGGGAGCTTCAAAGACAGTGGGCTGAAGCTGGAGTCCAGGTATCAAAAGCCACAGTTCACAGACGTGTCCGGGAAATGGGCTACAATAGCTGTATTCCCATGGTCTAGCCACTTCTGAACTCAAGACAACGGAAGAAGCGTCTGACTTGGGCTATGGAGAAGAAGCACTGGACAGTTGCAGAGTGGTCCAAAGTCCTCTTTTCAGACGAAAGCAAGTTTTGCATTTCATTTGGAAGTCAAGGCGCCAGAGTCTGGAGAAAGGCTGGAGAGGAGCAAAATCCAAGTTGCTTGAAATCCAGTGTGAAGTTCCCACAGTCAGCAATGGTTTGGGGAGCCATGTCAGCTGCTGGTGTTGGTCGACTGTGTTTCATCAAGTCCAGAGTAAATGCAACTGTGTACCAAGAGATTTTAGAGCACTACATGCTTCCATCTGCTGAAAAGCTCTATGGAGATGAAGATTTCATTTTCCAGCATGATCTGGCACCTGCCCACAGTGCCAAAACCACCAGTAACTGGTGCACTGACCATGGCATCACTGTTCTTGATTGGCCTTCTAATTCCCCTGACCTGAACCCCATCGAGAATTTGTGGGGTATAGTTAAGAAGAAGATGAAAGACACCAGACCTACAAATGCAAATGAGCTGAAGGCCGCTATCGAAGCATCCTGGGCATCAATAACACCTCAGCAATGCCACAGGCTGATTGCCTCCATGCCACGCCGGATTGATGCAGTAATCCGTGCAAAAGGATTCCCAACCAAGTACTGAGTGCATCAATGGACATTTTCAAATGTTTGATTTAGTTTTGCTGTTATAAAATTATTTTTTTTACTTGGTCTGAGGAAGTATTCTAATATTTTGAGATAGGATTTTTGAGTTTTTTTCAGCTGTAAGACAAAATCAGCAATATTCAAATAATAAAAGGCTTGAAATAGTTCAGTTGATGTGTAATGAATCCAGAATGTATGACATTTTTGTTTTTTTTAATTGCATTACAGAAAATAAAGAACTTTATCACAATATTCTAATTTTCTGAGACAGTCCAGTATATATATATATATGCCCTGTGATTGGCTGGCAACCAGTTCAGGGTGTCCCCTGCCCATATATATATATATATATATATATATATATATATATATATATATATATATATTATTATTATTATTATTATTATTATTATTATTATATATGGGCAGCACGGCGGCGCAGTGTTTAGCGCGTGTGCGGCACAGTTCTAAGGTCTCGGAAACCTCCTGTGTGGGTTCAAATCCAGCTACCGGACTTCCTGTGCGGAGTTTGTATGTTCTCCCCGTGCTTGCGTGGGTTTTCCTCTGGGCACTCCGGTTTCCTCCCACACTCCAAAGACATGCATTTCAGGTGGATTGGCCAGTCCAAATTGTCCCTAGGTGTGAATGAGCTGTCTGTCTGTCCCTCTGTGCCCTGCGATTGGCTGGCAACCAGTTCAGGGTGTCCCCTGCCCCACTGCCCGATGGGCTCCAGCACCCCCGCGACCCTACTGAGGATAAGCGGTGCAGCTAATGAGATGAGATATATATATATATATATATATATATATATATATACATATATATATACATATATACACCGTAAATTCCGGACTATAGAGCGCACCTGATTATAAGCCGCACCCACCACATTTTAAGAAGAAACCCGATTTTGTACTTACACAAGCCACACCAGTATATAAGCCGCATACGCCCACATTAAAAATGTAACACAAACACAAAATTAACCCTAACCCGACTTTAAGTACAGAGTCCAAAAATCACAGCCGGCAAAATAAACAGAAAATGATACCGGTATTTAAGGTTTGATGCAAACCGGCAGAGTCTAGGTCCCGTTGAAAGTAATCCAAAGAAACAACTGTATATTTCCAAAGGTAAGGGTGGGAAAAATATATATCCACTATTGTCCGCCATGTCCACAAACACTCACTTTTACCGGTCCCACTTCCCGTCAGCCCGCGTTTGTTACGCCCCCTTCTTTTTAATTCGCCTGTCCAAAACATATCAGAATAAGTGTCCAAAATAAACACAAATAAAGATATTACATAAATATACAGTTGCAAATACATATTATATATCGTTACACATATTTACAAAGAAAGACGGTACACCGAGAGAGTTTTCAAAGCTTTGATAATAATAATATAACTTTCATCCGGGCAGTTAATGGTAGCAACACGCTAGCAACACGCTAGCAACACGCTCGCAACACAGTAAACGGGTCTGTTAAAAAAAAACATACCGTACTTGTAAAAATCACGGTAAACCGTCCTCATCATCCTCCTTAGAACTGAAGCCATCAAAGTAGTCTTCCTCAGTGTCGGAAAGAAACTTTGTCGTATAGACGTCGTCCCACGCTCCCGCAGCCGGTGTTATGCTGAGAAATGCATCCCTGCCGAGAATTGTATTCCCTGTCGCGGGAGCGCACACACGTCACTCCCGCTACTACAACCACTTTTACGTACCTCGTTTTATCTCACTTTTATATCTGTTGATGATTTGACAGAGTGCATAACAGTTTAAATACGAGCGATTTGAGTCAAAAAAGGCAAAATAAACACGTAACCTGCTCAAAAGTGGTTTATATACGGTGTGCATTACCGTTCCATTACATTCACAACAAATACAAAACAGAATGGTTTAAGTTTTATTACATTCCCAACAAAAGCAAGACGAAGTGGTCTTGGATATATGTTCGCCATTACATTCCCGAAAAGTGATATAAAAGTGAGATAAAACGAGGTAAAAGTGGTTGTAGTTCTGCAATTCTCAGCAGGGATGCATTTCTCGGCATAACACCGGCTTTTCGGAACCCGTTGGTGATGGTGGATTTTTTTATGCTGCCCCACGCTGTCAGGATCCACTGGCAGACTTGCAAAAAAGTTACTTTTTGCGAAAAAGTACTTTTTGATTTTTACTTTAGTTATTATTTGGATGACTACTTCTTATTTCTACTTGAGTCCTACTATTCTGAATTAACAGTACTTTTTCTTGAGTGAATTGTTTGGCTATTCTCCCAACGTCTGATAAAAACCTGTCTTCAATACAATCCAACCAAAAGCCGCATGAACAATATCATCATGAGACATGAGGAGTTCTAAACCATGTTTAAGCCCTCAGAATGGTGAGGCAACGCAATTAAATTCTGCCCCCGTGTACTGCAGGACTTTTTTCCGCTTCTGGAGGTTTCTATCTTCTCCACCTGGCGCTGAGCTGGCATGTGGAGCGTCATTCCCATTAAGATTCAGATTGATCGCATCTAGGGTTGCCAACTCTCTGAAAAAGAAATAAAGAACACTTGCTGTGAACCTTTCCCAGCGTGAATTTTATTTATTTATCTTTTTAGAGAGAGGCATTAGAGTTGCCAAGGCAGACTATGCAAGGAGGATTGAGGATCACTTCGCCGGAAAAGACGCAAAGCAGATGTGGCAGGTACTCCAAAAGATGGTAAACTTCAGGGGCAACATACTGGTGACGGTTCGAGCTGACAGGCAGAGCATTTAAATAACTTTTGCCTGCTTTCAAGATGGCAGGCTGCCAGCATCCGCACAACACCCCCTAAAATTCAGCAGCAGCACACTGACACTTCAAAATCATGAAGTGTTTCCCACCCCAGACACTGTAATTGACCTATAGCTAAGCCTCACCCTCAAACGCAATGAGCCAATCAAAGTGCACAGAGCCAAGACAATACACAGACATTCTCTGCTTGTATGTCCATTTAAATGCAATGCAGTTTGTCATCGACGTGCCATCGACACTGTGTATACTGCCGGTTGGGCGCTGCTAACCTCGACCCGGGACGTTGTGAATCGGTGGGCGGAATACTTCGAAGACCTCCTCAATCCCACCGACACGTTTTCCTCCTTGGAAGCAGAGTCGGAGGACTCTGAGTTGGACCCTCGCATATCTGGGGTTGAAGTCACCGAGGTGGTCAAAGAGCTCGGGAGTATGGCGTACCGCACAGTCTTATCCGGGATGTGCAGTCCCTGTATGCCCGGTGCCAGAGTCTGGTCCGCATTAGTCGGCAGTAAGTCGGATTCGTTCCCGGTGAGGGTTGGACTCCGCCAGGGCTGCCCTTTGTCACCGATTCTGTTCATAACTTTTATGGACAGAATTTTTAGGCGCAGCCTTGGTGGGGATGGAGTCCGGTTTGGGGGCCTCAGCATTGCGCCACTGCTTTTTGCATATGACATGGTGCTGTTGGCTTCCTCAGGCCGTGATCTTCAGTTCTCGCTGGAGCGATTCGGAGCCGAGTGTGAAGCGGCCGGGATGAGGATCAGCACCTCTAAGTCCGAGACCATGGTACTCAGTCGGAAAAGGGTGGCATGCTCCCTCCGGGTTGGGGATGAGATCGTGCCCCAAGTGGAGGAGTTCAAGTATCTTGGGGTCTTGTTCACAAGTGAGGGTAGGATGGAACGGGAGATCGACAGACAGGTCGGTGCAGCGTCTGCCGTCATTCGGAACCAGTACCGGTCCATCGTAGTGAAGAGGGAGCTGAGCCGAAAGGCAAAGCTCTCGATCTACTGGTCGATCTATGTTCCTATTCTCACCTACGGTCATTAACTTAGAGGTAAGATGAGAAGCTCAGTCATCCGGGAGGGACTCTGTGTGGAGCCACTGCTCCTCCGCATTGAGAGGAGCCAGTTGAGGTGGCTCGGGCATCTGATAAGGATGCCTCATGGACGCCTCCCTCGGGAAGTGTTTCGGGCATGTCCCACCGGCAGGAGGCCCCGAGGGCGACCCAGGACACGCTGGAGAGACTATTTCTTTCGGCTGGCTTGGTAACGCCTCAGGATCCTGTCGGATGAGCTTGAGGAGTTGGGTGGGGATAGGGACATCTGGGCTTCCCTTTTAAGGCTGCTGCCCCCGCGACCCGACCTCGGATAAGCGGAAGATAATGGATGGAGGGATGGATCTCTAACGTTAGGCTGACGTTAACGAACGTTAGCAGTTGGCTGCGTTGTACTTCTTTGTTTACTGGGAGTTCAGTGGTCTGTTATGTGCTAATTCTTTGTACTCTGCTAATCATACACAAGTGAAAAAAAATCTAGCAAGGCTAACACGGAACCTTAAGCTAGGTTTAGATGAATAATAGCTAGTAGCAATAACAAAGCCTATTCAACTAGTCACGTCAAGTTAGGTTATTATTTGAAGGTGAATCGTGGATAGTTCAACAATGCCGATCTTCTATCTTGTTTAATATTGTGGTGACAACAAGATGAGGTTGATCTTGTTTATATTGTGACTTGCATATTTTTCCTGAAGCATAAGCTTTTTATCGACCTTCCCCACAAGTGAATAAGTAATATAATCCTCCAGTGAATAGTTCAGACCCTTTTGGTGACTTTGAGATTATATGTGAGCTTTGTAGGCCCATAAAGCATCAATTGCCTCCTGCCAAATGTCTCTTACTGTAAGACTTGCCATTGCGCTCTTCACAGAATATAGGAAAGGGGGCGAGGCTTAGCCATCGGCCAACCAATACCCTCATAATTGAGTTGGATATCTTTTTTTTTCTTGTTGAGGTCAGCAGTTCATTCTGAAAGTATTGAATGTTATTTTATGTATCCACTTTCATGCTTGTTAACCAAAGAGTTACAGTACTGCTGCTGTGCGTTGTTACGAGGATTGAAACCTCTGTGAGGGACCTGTTCACCAGCGTGCTTCACAGTTTTAGTCATTTCAGCCCAAATCAGAACGGTGAAGGGAGACAACAGCAGTTCATGCAGCCTCATTTCAGGGCACAATTTCTCTGTTTCAAGTCAAGTCAATTCATGTTTATTTGTATAGCCCTTAATCACAAGGAGTCTCAAAGGGCTGCACAGACCATAGCTTATTGCAAACTACAGGTTAGTCTGTTGTGAAAACACTTATGATCTGCACCATATGTATAAGCAAGTATGTAGCGATATTTCTAAATATTTGAATGTTGAGGTTAAATCAAGATTCAAGAGATTCAAGTCTTAATTGCAATTAACATAAAATGATAATGAAATATTTATTGCGACACCTGTGCACAGCGATTACAAAATACATTTAAAACAGGATATGAAATCAAATAAGATACATACATTAGGGCGGAGCTTATGTGACCAATTTCTTTTTTTCATGCATTCTTTTATCTTACCCTGCAAAAATGTTCCACTTCCACCAAAAACTACACAGCAGAAGTTTCATTAATGTAAGTTAATATTTACAAGTAGCTCAATCACTGTATAAATTTGAATTAGCGCCCATTAAGCCGGTTACTCACACAGAAAAATGATGGCTTAGGTAGATAATACAAGCAAGAAGAAAAACTTTATAAGAGTCTCTTTATGGCTGTCAGGAATAGTTTTTCAGTGTTTTTCAGCAATTTGCAGCAGATGCTGCAGATCAGTTTCATCTTTTGTGATATGACCACAGTATTCCTGAATCAGCGCCACACCTCGTTCTGCAAGATCATTAACCACACTGATTGCCTGAAGTTTCCAAAGCTTGTTCTAAGTCATCCCGTGATTCCCATTCCTGTGGTTCAACATCAAGATAGCCAACAGGAAGGTCTATGATTTTGAAGAAAGTGCTAGATATAGAGGACACAAAGTTTTCTAGACATTTGCTAGTAACTGTCTAAATCTACAAATATCCTCTTTTGAAAATCCTGTTCAGCGGTTTCATCTATGTTGTCCTTATTTTTCATTGCAGCCACCATGAGTTGTTTCGTTGCTGTACTGACTTGATTGTCAAACAAAGCGAGTGTAACCGTTTCTGGTGTTGGAATTGGAAAATTTCTGAAGCGCAGCCTTAGATATAGCAGCATTTATGTTTGAATATTCCACCTAAGACTTTAAAAGCTGCAAATCAGTGCGAGGGGTACTTGCAGCAAGAGGTGCCATGATCCAGACCTTCACGTAGATCATTACTGTGAAGACACACACGCCAAGGAGTGCTTGATCTTCCCTTCTATTCAAACGGAACTGGGATCGAAACATACATATTTATAAAGAATAAATCTGATATGTCATGTCTTGTTCCTGGTTTATCATCTTCCGAACTACTACTGCTTCATGATTATTGAACTGACTCATTCGCAATTCTTTGCTCAGCTTGAGATTCTAGGCGTCGTTTAAGTCTTTTTCTTTCTCTGCTAATTTTTTGTCAACACCTGTCATTGACCCCTTTCTTCTCTTTGCTCTTTGAGCCAACAAAAACTCTTTGTCTTCTGAAATTGTCATTGCACGAGCAATGTCAAATAAGTCATCAAGTTCTTCTTCGAACTCACTTTACTTGGCTTTTTGTGTTGCTGTTTGTTGTCCTTTGTTCTTTTTTAGCAAACGCCATGCTTGAAAATGTTTTTAAAGTTTAGTTTGACAATTTTGTGGATCTCAAATTGGAATTGTTTGAATATACTGAATTTTTACCTGATGCTGATCTTTGAATGTCAATCGCTTCTTGGAGGACAAAGAAGGTCTGCTGGCCTTCCTTGTCTTCAAAAGTAGGTCAAGGGAAATTATGCTAGCTGAATTAGACTGATCTTGCTGAGCAATGACTTGTGGTTAATAATTGCTTGAGATATAAACTTACACTAATGTGGCTTATCCCCGCCTCTCTAGTACTCCCATTTAGGAAAACTGATAGAAAACGCCAAACTTCTCAGCAATTGAGCTACCTCTAAAATTTATTTTATTTAGACCAAACTGCCCGGTGATTGTTCTTTTGTGTAATGGAACACAATTAGGGGGTAAGACAGTGACTTTTTGCAACTTTGAAAATAAGCTCCACCCTAACGTACATATAAAAAAGGGGAAGAGTTTTCTATTTTGAGTTTTGAAAGAGTTCTAAGGAAAACGTTTTTCTGCCTTGTTTCCCGGTCCGGCTAACAGCTTTGTGCAACGGTAAGGATGGCGTTCATTTCAAGAGTCAAATCTTAATAATAATAATAATAATTTCCTTTGTATTGTCATTCTGTGTAACAATGTACACAGAACGAAATGTCGATTGCACCTGACCCGTTGTAGCGAGCCGATGCAGCCGCAGCCAACAGAGGGCGCCGCCGACCACTTTTTAAGTCTTAGGAATGACTCGGCCGGGGCGCGAACCACCGACCTCCCAGTCTCAAACACCCTAATATGACGTGTTTACAGTTAGCCTTAACATTTGTATTGGTTGTCAAGTCAAGTCATGTCTATTTGTATAGCCCTTAATCACAAGGGCTGCACAGACCACAGATTATTGCAAACCACAGACTATTATTAGACAATTCCATGATCTAAAACTTACATGGGGCCAAGGAAAAATTAAAAAGCGTCAACATGAGGAAAATGAAAAAACCTTAAGAAGGGACCTCACATGATGTAATCCCCCTTCCAGGATGAACAGGCTGCAATGTCTCATCTCTCATTAGCTACACCGCTTATCCTCAGTAGGGTCGCGGGGGTGCTGGAGCCCATCCCAGCAATCTTCGGGCAGTGGGCAGGGGACACCCTGAACTGGTTGCCAGCCAATCGCAGGGCCAGGCTGCAATGGATTTTGCAATAATAAACAATACACAGATATTGTCAACATGAAATCTAGGTCATTCATAAGCTATACAGTAGAAGTGTGTTTTAAGCCTGGATTGAAACTGTTCCACTGTGGTTGCGGATCAAATCTCAGGGGGAAGAGCATTCCACAACACCGAGGCCCGAATGGAGAACGCTCTTGCGGTTCTCTTCTTGGCTCTTGGGATAACTAGAGGACCGGAATTATCAGAGCGAAGGCTCAGGACTCGAACATAGGGGGAAATTAAATCTGAAAGATATGAGGGAGCAAAGTCCATTCGTGATTTTATATACTACCAACAAAACTTTAAAATCACATCTTAAGCTAACAGCGAGCCAATGCAGGTTAGCTAAAATGGGGGTAATGTGATCAAACTTTCTAGTCTTACTTAAAAGCTTCATTGCAGCATTTTGTACCAGCTGCAGGCTCTTGATTTTGGACTTCGGGAGACCGGAGAGTAGTACATTACAGTAATAGAGACTGGAGGAAACAAACGCATAAATTATAATCCCTGCATCGGACTGGGACAACATAGTGCGAATTTTAACAATGTTGCGAAGATGGAAAAAAGCTGTTCTACTAATATTCTTAACGTGTGTTCTGAAGGACAGACTGGGGTCAAATATGACATCTAAATTTTTGACTGAGTCACTCTGGGTGATATTACATTTGTCAATATTCAGAGCAGGCCCTCAAATTTCCACAGTTTAGTGGGACAGATTCCTCCATTGGAAGATATTGTTGAGTGTCATCTTCGGAGCAATGGAAACTTATATTATACTTGTGAAAAATATCAACTAATGGAAGTATGTAACTGCTGAAAAGAAGGGGGCCAAGTACTGAACCCTGCGGAACACCAGAGGTAACACTAAAGAGCTCATATCTCATTTCACCATTTTTAACACAATGCGTCCTATCTGACAGGTAGGATCTAATCCATAAGAGGACGGTTTCTGAGAGACCAGTCCATTTTTCCAACCGTTCTAGTAAGATATTATGGTCCACAGTGTCCAAGGCAGCACTAAGGTGCAGCAGCAGCAACAGTGATGAAGCGCCAGAGTCCATTGCCAGTAGAAGATTGGTTACCATTGGTTACCTTAACCAGGGCTTTCTCAGTAGAATGATTAGCCCTGAATCCTGATTGCATAGATTCAAAAAGATTATTCTCAGATATAAAGTAATTCAGTACTTTCAAGTACTTTAGAAAGAAACAGTAGGTTTGACACAGGTCTGTAATTACATTCTGGATCAAGGTTGGGTCGTTTAAGTGTAGGTTTAATAACAACGGACTTAAAAGCTGCTGGAACAACAACTTGGGAGTGTTTATAATATTTAGAACTGAAGGTCCAAGAACACCAAAATGACCTTTAGCGAACCCAAAAGCTGGTCAAACAAGCAAGTAGTCGGTCTGGCCGCATTTACCACCTGTGTAAGATCATCAAGTGACAGATCACTGTATCGGGAAAAAATCCAGAGACAGCCACTTTGTCGCGCATCTATAATTTTCAGACCCTTGACATGTGACGTATTTTCATGGTCTTTAGAAATCGCTTCCCATACACGTTAAAGCTTCTTATCAAAGAAGACCATAAGGTGAGTACTTTATGGGGATCAATGGAGGAGGACTGTATTGAATAGAGTTCATGAAGTAATCAGTTCAGTTTCACTTCATTCACGTGTGTGACATTGGACAACACAAATTTTCATTTATATTTTTTTATACAGATTCTGTCCTTGCATTCTTATTCTGGTCAGTTGTGGGTTAAAAGAGTTCTGTGACTTATTAGTGTGCACTTATTGTTAACTTTATATTTCCCCCAAGTAATAGTACAGTATGTTAGTATGTTTGGAGGAAAGACCAGTTTTAGGCACGTTATTTAAAAAAAGTAATACGTTTTAATTACTCACTACTTTTTCCAAAAAGAAACCGAGTTAGCAACTAAATTACTCTATCGTAAAAGTAACTACTTTCTAGGTAACTGGTAACTATTTCCGTTACCTTAAAAAAAAAGTTGTACATCAAATAATTTGAAATTATCTGAGCAGCATCATGTTGAATAGAAAAAAAAAGACAGGTAGTTGTGTTATAAAACCTTGAAATATTTATAACACCTCACAAGATTTATTGTACACTTGAAATGCACCAAAAATAAATCATCAGTAAACTACATAAAGTGAGTTTAACAAATTATAAGTCTCACAACCTGAGACAACTGGTCAAGTACAGGGAGTGCAGAATTATTAGGCAAATGAGTATTTTGACCACATCATCCTCTTTATGCATGTTGTCTTACTCCAAGCTGTATAGGCTTGAAAGCCTACCACCAATTAAGCATATCAGGTGATGTGCATCTCTGTAATGAGAAGGGGTGTGGTCTAATGACATCAACACCCTATATCAGGTGTGCATAATTATTAGGCAACTTCCTTTCCTTTGGCAAAATGGGTCAGAAGAGGGACTTGACAGGCTCTGAAAAGTCAAAAATAGTGAGATATCTTGCAGAGGGATGCAGCACTCTTAAAATTGCCAAGCTTCTGAAGCGTGATCATCGAACAATCAAGCGTTACATTCAAAATTGTCAACAGGGTCGCAAGAAGCGTGTAGAAAAACCAAGGCGCAAAATAACTGCCCGTGAACTGAGAAAAGTCAAGCGTACAGCTGCCAAGATGCCACTTGCCACCAGTTTTGCCATATTTCAGAGCTGCAACATCACTGGAGTGCCCAAAAGCACAAGGTGTGCAATACTCAGAGACATGGCCAAGGTAAGAAAGGCTGAAAAACGACCACCGCTGAACAAGACACACAAGCTGAAACGTCAAGACTGGGCCAAGAAAAATCTCAAGACGGATTTTTCTAAGGTTTTATGGACTGATGAAATGAGAGTGAGTCTTGATGGGCCAGATGGATGGGCCCGTGGCTGGATCGGTAAAGGGCAGAGAGCTCCAGTCCCCCTCAGACGCCAGCAAGGTGGAGGTGGGGTACTGGTATGGGCTGGTATCATCAAAGATGAGCTTGTGGGGCCTTTTCGGGTTGAGGATGGACTCAAGCTCAACTCCCAGTCCTACTGCCAGTTTCTGGAAGACACCTTCTTCAAGCAGTGGTACAGGAAGAAGTCCGCATCCTTCAAGAAAAACATGATTTTCATGCAGGACAACGCTCCATCACACGCATCCAAGTCCTCCACAGCGTGGCTGGCAAGAAAGGGTCTAAAAGAAGAAAAACTAATGACATGGCCTCCTTGTTCACCTGATCTGAACCCCATAGAGAACCTGTGGTCCCTCATCAAATGTGAGATTTACAAGGAGGGAAAACAGTACACTTCTCTGAACAGTGTCTGGGAGGCTGTGGTTGCTGCTGCACGCAATGTTGATCGTGAACAGATCAAAGCACTGACAGAATCCATGGATGGCAGGCTTTTGAGTGTCCTTGCAAAGAAAGGTGGCTATATTGGTCACTGATTTGTTTTTGTTTTGTTTTTGAATGTCAGAAATGTATACTTGTGAATGTTGAGCTGTTATATTGGTTTCCCTGATGAAAATAAATAATTGAAATGGGTATACATTTGTTTTTTGTTAAGTTGCCTAATAATTATGCACAGTAATAGTCACCTGCACACACAGATATCCTCCTAAAATAGCTAAAACTAAAAAAGCCCCACTCCAACTTCCAAAATATTCAGCTTTGATATTAATGAGACTTTTGGGTTCATTAAGAACATGCTTGTTGTTCAATAATAAAATTCATCCTCAAAAATACAACTTGCCTAATAATTTTGCACTCCCTGTATACATAGCTTACTGTACTATTTTGTTCACAAGAAAAATCAATTGTAAAACAATATCAATGAGTTTTACTCTATATAATAAATTACAATCATTAGTCAGACAACTGCTCAAGTAGACTTATACTTATGTACTTTAAGTATTTTCACAAATAAAAAAAAAACAGTTCAACAAAATAAAGTGTGTTTAATACTGCGGTTTAACACAAATAAATCACACTCTCGACCTGAAACGAATGGTCAAGTAGAAATAGGCAATTGCACTTCAAATATTTTGTTCACAACAAAAGTCAACTGCATAATAATATAAAGTGACTATCGAATCCCTATCTCTACATCTCTAACTCCATCTCATCCCTCCCTTCGTCTCTATCCTACCCCTCTCTCTATCCCTATGAAAGAGATTACAATTAGTGTTTAAAGACGCAGGAACCACCGAGAAAATCCTGCACTAGTTTCCCCAATTGAGATGTTGTTTTAATAGCCCTCTTACTACTGATATTATGTTAGGACGTTGTCCATTGTGTGACGTCATCAGCCATGGTTTTGTGCTATTGTATTGTCGAATTAGGTTGAATGAGAGCCGTGTTCACGTTCCCGTGTTGTTTGTAAAAAAATATGGCAAAAGGCTGACCGAGGATGTCCTGCTTACCTACTTAACGCACAAGGAGACTGCACACTCTGACATAGCCTTAACATGAGACAACAAGCTGATTTGTACTAGACAAAGTAACACACCGTTTTTGACCATCAGTAACGGAGGGAAAACTAATGCCTTTACGTGTTATTCCCACCACAGAGTGACCTTAAACTAATGTTGATAAAATAAATAACACATTCACACGAAAACCCTGAAATGTCAGCTAAATGAAAACAGTACTCATTTTGGGGTCCTTGAGAACAGCATGCAGACTGAGTGTTTTTCTTTGGAATATATTTAAATTTGTTTATGACGTAAGGTCAACACTGAATTTGATAAAAGCTATTTGGAACTAAAGAAGATTGTTATTTTCGCAATTTTATTGAATTGGAAATGAGGGAGTGTGATTGTACATTTAAAGGGACATTAATGTAACATCTATTCACATTACTCACCTGTGGAGTTGTATACTCATCTGACATACTCATACATACGAACCCATTCCTAGTTTGGGATAACATGCACTAAATGAACATATCTGGAACTTTAGAGGGAAAATTATTTGTTTTATTATAGTTGCTATGTTTGAATTTTTAACTTGTTGAAGGAGAATGTTGGTCATTGATATTTATGAAAAAACAAACAAAAAAAACGGTGAATGAAGACAACAGTGGTTCATGCAGGCTCATTTCAGCAAACAATTTTTCCGTTTGACACAAACCCTGTTGGTGAGGCCGAGACCACTTTTACACCAATATTGTGTGGTACTCAGTGTAGTCTGGACCTGTAACACCACAACCTTTTGATGTGCTGCTCCCTGGTAAGCTTTATGGGTGCCTTAAAACTAGCACTAGCAGGCTCAGAGAAAGTTTCTTCCTCAGGGCCATCACCACCCTAAACAAGCACACAAGAATGTGAAAAAAAGACATAAGATATATTTTGCATGTGTAGAACAATGGGTGTTCATATCTTATATTAACTTATATTGGAATTTGCATCTTATTTTTCTCTTTTACATCCTTAATAAGTGTTTCTTCTGGAGTGTCATATTTAATCTCAATGTAAATGTTTAATACGTTGTTATCAATGAAAATATAGACTATTCTATTGGAATTTTTTAAGCATGTTTTTGAAGGGCTCATTCATCTAACAAAATTTGAGTAAAATGCGTATTTTTAAATGAGGATGTCAAATGACAATTTAACAATAGATAGGAATTTAGAAAGTAGCTTTTGTCAAAAGGTTCATAAACCTGTGAATATTTGACCCCACTTGACTCCCACTCAACATTCCGATGACGTCATTGCATTCATAACATTCCAGGCATTAGCGTTACAGCATTCCTGACATTCTTTTATGAATTACGATTGATTAATGACCCGTCATATTTATGAAATATAACAAGATACGATGCACTTGCCTTTAATACCTACTGCAACATGTTTGAGTCAGCCCAGAACGCTCTGGAACTCCAAAAATGCATATAATTAAAGTAATAAATTAATCATCATGTATAAATATGATGGGTCATATTTATATTCATAATTCATAAATCCCAGCCGACCCACATAGCACCCCACCAGCTCAAACCCCATCTCACCCCACCTTGTCCATGCCCCTTCATCCACTTTTATAACTGATGGCAGAACCAACTAAAAGATTAAACCACTATAATGAGTTACACTCTTGTTTACGTATATAATGTTAGCTCTTTAGAGCTAGCTTATTATTTTTCTTGCTTCTCAGATAAAATATGTTTAAAACATAAACAGATGTACTGATATTTTGCCATATCTTGTCTTTGTTTAGTATGGAGGAAAAACTGTAACCCCGATTACAAAGCAAGTCAGAAATAAGTAAATACAAGGATGATTCAACATTTAAATTGAATGATAAAATTTCATAGGAAACAGATTGTAGTACATATTTGAGCATACAACTAAATTGTCAAATGAAATAAATTATTCAACTTGCAAACAATAGTTCGTTATTCCCTGTTTCAATAGTTTTGAATTAATTTTACCTTTCATCAGTCCTAGAACTAGTCCAGTAGCTACTCTTCCCTCTGTCTAACAGGTGATACTCAAGGATAAGAAAACTGCAAATTAGTCTTTTTGTTAGGGTCTGACATATCTCCTTTACTAGAGGGCCCCGCCTAGGGTTGGAACTGGGCACAGGTGTGGCCCATTATTACACACCTGTGCCCTATTATCCTGGACCCTTTAAAACAGTGGTTTGGGAACCTATGGCTCGTGAGCCATATATGGCTCTTTTCATTGGTACATATGGCTTCGAGATGAAATTATAATCACACAAATTTAATCTCCAACGCTCCAATTCTGTAAAGCGGGGAGTCAAAGCTAGCGCGCACATAGCCAACTTAACACATATAGGATGGAAGGTTCGGTCCAGTATATATGTAGCAGTTTCCACCACAGTTAACACTCAAGGTTTTACACAAACAGACCCTGGTTTGGCTGGACGTCGCTAAGGAATCCTTTATATGGAAGGTCAATAAACAATTAAACAATTAAGGTTATTGTTGACACTTTATGTAAACACATAGAAAGGCCTGACAAGCACACCGAGCAATTTGATTGGGTGAGCGGTAGGGTTGGACGAAGCTATGCACAATGCGCACTTGTCTTTGCCCAGCGCCGTCTGCACCAGAGGTAAATACGTCAGTATCCGTGTTTGCAGTATTTTGTGAAATTTTTACAAAAGAACTTTTGAAACCATTATTTGTGAAAAACATGAAGGTAGAAGTGATATAATATATTGTCATATTACATACTCCTTATAACGCCACTGTTCACATTCCATGATTTATCTCCTCGGTGCTCGGAGCATTGACACTGCGTGATAAAGCGGCCGCCCTGTTGTTTGATGAACCTGATAATTACGTGAGCCATATGCCGCAACTTCTCAAGCACCTGAGCCAAACCGTACACCATCAGGACGAAAGTAGCAGCAACGGCAAACTTGCAAATGGCAACTCCATGACAAACCATCACTTGGCATTCTCTGTGTTCATCATTCAGTGCTGTTTGCATAAACTACTTCCCTTCATCTTCCTCATCTTTGTCATTCCTTTACCTCCCCTCCCCTGATTCCCCCTACGGTCTCCTACTACCCCCACCATAGCTGGCTTGATTATGTGGAGCCAGAGTCGGGGAAAGTGTCACTATGGAAACAGGGGCAGAGGCAGCGAATGGCTCTCGGGAGCACACAAAAGAGGATGGGCTGTGGAATTCACCAGTGGTCATCTGGTCTGAAAATTCGAGAAGTAACAACTGAATTTTATTCTTTGCTCGTATAGGAGAGAAGAGGCACAGCTGTGAGGTTTATTTTTACCAAAAGCACTTTGCAGCTAAACCTCAAGTGCCTTACCCCGCCCCATTATTTTTGTATCAAACCCAAACGCCATTTCTCAGCACATTTAACAAAAAAATCCCAGCCTCCATATATACAATTCTTGTATGACTAGCAAAATTTTGAAGAGCACAAAAATTATTTATCTATTGTCCTCGCCACCAGAATCAGTTTTTTCCTTTTTAATCTTAAACAGTATAGCATGTACAAACTACTTAAATATTTGTTAATATTAATAAAATACGAGTGTCGTTGACAAAAAATGTTTTTCTGAGAATTTTCCTAATGCAGAAATTATAATAACTATGATAATCGGTTAATGATCTTTGTCGTTGAACCTTACATCCAGAGAGGGATTGCAAAAAAAAAAAAAAAAAAAGGTGAAAGTGACGTCTTGGCTTATCTTGAATGCAAATTTAGAGTACTTTTGTGGGTGGACCCAAGAGAGGGAGAAGCAGGAACTGAGAAAGGGGTGGTCAAAATAAAGATCGTACAAAGTGAGAAACAAACAACGAGGCACAACATCAATTACATGTTCAAACAAAATCAAACCTGATAAAGTCCAAACCAGAAATAAAGATTGATGTAGAGTAACACTGCGTGTTTTGTCTGTTTCCATTGGAACAACGTAAAGAATACGACGTGGGTCTCATTCACTAATGATTGGGATGTTGTAAACACAATCTGAAAGCCGACAATGACTTTATTCAGTCATTTTGTTGTTAACTATTTGGACTTAATTGAGAGATATTTGAAAATTCATATTTTATGTTTCACAGTCAAACTGGATTTCTTTTTAATATGTATAAAAGTCTGTGACTGGCTGGCAACCAGTTCAGGGTGTCCCCTGCCCACTGTCCGAGGATAGCTGAGATGGGCTCCAGCACCCCCGCGAGACCCTGCTGAGGATAAGCGGTGCAGTTAATGGATGGAATGGATGTGTAAAAGTTAACTATTAGCTTGATTGTGAATTCAGCTTGAAGCTACAGAAAAATGTTGAAACAGCTTCGAGTGTCTTCACCTTTTCACAGAGTTTGTTTCTTGTTAGCTTTTTGTAGTCAGAATTGTTTGTTTGGCAGTGCCTCTTGATATTATATTATTTGAAAACAGCCACAGTGTCTTGGCAAATTAAGCAGACGCAGTTGTTTCCCATTTCAGAGGAAAAATAGTCAATTTTTCATTTGGCAGCGACATCCCTCAAAGTCACCTTTCCTTGTTTTCATTTACAGTCGTCATTTTGGAAATGGGGCCGGCTAAAATGTTCACAGGAACCCAAGGGAAAGGTGGCCAAAGGGCTACTGCCATCATCTGGTGAAACGATGAAATTGTTTGTTTTTGTACATTTGTAATTTATACTGCTGTGCACATTAATGACCGGCCTCATATTCTTTATTTTATGACAGAGGCAGCGGTACAGCAAAAACTTTATCCTGGGCTGTAGCTGGCCCCTGGGCCAGACTTTGCACATGCCTGGTCCAAAGCACCATAATGCACACAATGAAATATATACATGCACTTACAGGGCAAATTAATTTATTAAAAAAATTACACATTTTTGTATTATGTGGGGATTTTGTAAAATCACAGTACCACAAAACAAGGCTTCTGTAAGTAATTGTCATTTGATGCAGGTTTTGTGGAGCAGTGCGGTGTCTTGGAGGAAAAAGAGAAAGGGGTGGTGCGCGTGTTAGACAAGGGGAGGCATAGAAACAAGGAGGGGGTGTATTGGTTGTGGGTGGGGGTATCCGAGGTTTGATACTGAGACGCGAAGCGAGCTAGAGGCAAAGAGGAGGCAGGGACGAAGAAGAAGCATCTCCTCCTCAGTCTCCATCCACAAGCTGCCGACAAGTTGCCCGTCATCCCTGTCCTCTGATGTGGCAGCCAAGACAGCCGCTCTAAGGTACGAACCACTTCAATCAATGCTTGACAATTGCTTAGTCTAACCAGAGTGTTTTGAGTTCCATTGTATTGTGTTAAATGGGTCCCTGTATCACTATATCGCTGTATTGTCATCCATGCAGAGAACTTTGCATTGTTGCTGCTGCCTATAAACTGAGAATACATGAAGTCAGAACTCATTTGCAATAGCTTATGACACTCCACAGTTAAAATTGATTAAACGTGTGCCATTCCCTTCTTAAGTCTTTTCTTACGTTGGTGCTTTCTTCAAATGTGTTAATCCTCCCACGGGCAAAAGATCTTTTGTGCAGTCTCATTATCTGTCCACAACTCTCTTCATTAGTGCTCTTAAAGTCGCCCTAATTTTATGGATAGCATGTACAGAACCTTCTCTGGTATAAAGTCCGACCTCGGCAGCCCACTAGAACAGTTGTTCTCAACTAGTCTGACTTCAGGAACCAGCATCACAACCTCATTGCAAGACGTGACCTAAATCGAGAAAAACATTTTCACTTCTCAAATGTATTAAATGAAAATTGGAATAATGGACTATATTCACACTTTTAAAAAACAAAACAAAATGACCAGCAAAACCAAAACGACTTCAAGTAATTACATTACATTACAATGCTCAATCAGCTGGTATTCAAGGGGACGGTGTGTGATATTTGACTAACTAAATTCCGCTGTATTGTGTAGCGCAGCCACAAACGGGCACTACAAAGCGCAGAAGGAATGCAAACCACGGAGAATCGAAACTACTAAACCGCACCATTTTTCCTCTCGTTTTTTGCCTTTCACTAGGTTTGGGGTTTTTTGGGGTAACCTTAGAAGCAAGATGGCGAACATTCATGTCAGCTCCTCCTAGGTGAGCAACATGTATATCAAATAAACACAAATTTCTAGACCTATGCATGTTTCAAAAATGCATAGTTCATGTATTTTGCAAAATATTCAAACCATAATTGTTTTGTTTTTTTAATAGAGGAAGTGTTTTTTTTCCACTTGGGCGCGGTAAATAATACACAATGTCCATATAGAAAAATCCAAAACCCTTCACTTCAAGCTCAACATCTATAAACCAACTTTATCAGTCTTTTTCTGCTGAGTGTAATGGGGAATGTCGACTCCTCTCAGCAAATTATCGCTATATAGTGTTAAGGACTTTCAATGATCATCATTATTTTTTTTCCTATCTTAGCATTATTTTACCAAGGCAAATGCCCGTGACCCACTGCACCGGTTGAGAAAGACTGCACTAGAACACTGTGTAATTATTGGGTGGACTCGAATCATTAGTCTACCAGCTTTTTTTTTTTGCTTAAGTATTTAAGGCATCTTAAATATCGATATTTTCATTAATGTAGCTCTGTTAATCTTTGTATAAATAGCAGCCAATGAGGTGTGAAATAGGAGAAAAGTCATATCGGAATGACTAATGCTCCTAATTCGGCATGTTCCCTCGCAAACGAGTGTGCTGATTGACACGTTGAGGCGAACACGCAGAAAAATAGTGGAATTGTAGGTCGAGAATTATATTGATTGCAGCTCATCTAATGTAGACCAAATTTTGCAAAAAGTCGACCTCTCTTGACATTGTCTACATTTTAACCCCGAAAGTTGTTTTTTCAATGTCTTAAAAACTTTTACTTTTCAACCAAATAAGGATATTCTGTTTAATGTATTTTCAATCTATTTCCAAGCTGTTTCACTATCTTGGTATTGCCTGGCAGCTCTTAAGGCTGGTCCGGCTCACCGTGGCCAAGCGACCCACGTATTCATCACTGTCCGCGGGGAGCATCTGCGCGCTAGCCGACCGGGACGTGCAAAAGAAAGTGGCTGGAGATCAATGCGAGCAGCTGTTCCGCTCACTTCAAACGTAGCTGACAGGCGCTTGCGCCGGGGAATCAAAGGCTAATGAGACAGTCATCACACAAATGCACCCGGCAGACCTATGCATATTGATAAGCATCAGGAGAAGGGCGGGAGGCAGGGAATCTTGGTGCTCCCAGGGTGTGGGGTGCTTGTATCAAGTATGATGGAAGGACTTGAAAGGACGTCTGTGGTATGCACTAGCGCTTATTGATCACTTCTATCTGTTGCTCATACGTTACAGTAAGCCTCTGCAACTGTATTTATCGACTGAGAATGAACGAAAAGGTTTGTAGTTGATACTTTTTTAGAAATTGACCTTAAATTCCAGACTACAGAGCGCACCTGATAAAAAGCCGCATGCTCAAATTTAAGAACAAAGCTCGATTGTCTTTGTGCAAGCCACATTCGATTTTAAGCCGCAGGCTTAAACAGCCATAAAAACTAACTTAAGTCTATTTCTTACATTTAAGCCCAGCACACACCTGCCGCCAACTGCATCGGACATTTGGCCAAAGGCGTCGTGCCCCAATGCAACCGTTTTCAGCTGCAAATCAGATCCGTGTTGTTAACGTCATGTATCTTTGGCTCATGTGACCTTTCAAGATAGAAATCTCAAAAACGAGCACATCTTTACTACTGTGCCAAAAGAAACACGAAAGAGGGCTGCAAATGTGGCGTAAAATGTGAGCCCTAGACTTCGAGACAACAACACCAGGATCTATATTGGCAACAGGGCTAGATTGCAACACATTGTTATTTTTATGCTGTTGTCATTGGTGGTTTCCCCGTTAATAGACCGAATTGCATTTGTTTGTTATCATTCTATGATGAGTAACGGAAACTTCAACCCGACATTGATGCTGATTATACAAAAAAGAAGTGGTGCATTTTGGTTACATAACTTCCACTGCTGTTTTATACGGAGGTGTAAATTGAGCACATGATTTGTGGGTGAAAACGTTCAAATATCCTTGAGTGTGTTGTAAATATTGAACAAAGAACTGTCAAACCTCCCATTTTGCTCCTGTTATGTATTATACGAATGATGTTGGCAAAGACATGAACTAATTTCTCTGTAAGGGTGTTATACATGTTTCCAGACCTCACCGCAGTGTTTTGTATTTAGAGCGCATGCCTTGTAGAAAAAAAAGCAGCTCACCGTTTTCATCAGTGCCTCGACACACACACAAAAAAGAATATGCCGCACCATGTTTAAAGCCACAGTGTTTAAAGAAGCAGTATTTAAAATGCAGCATTCAAGTAGTCCGGAATTAATAGTAATTGGCCAATAAATTCAATCAGTCAATCTGTAGGAATCTGTAGATTTTAACTGTTTCCAATCCTAAAACTTCTTACAGTCTGAAGTGGTTCACTAATCTTGGGGTTGGGGACAACCAACAAAGCAGTGAGACGGTCCCCCATACCTGGGTACCTGCACCTCCATTTTGACCCGGGCTTATAAATCAAGCCTTCCCCCTCCGAGGCCTATCTTCCACTTGCAGACCTCAGCAGCACCGTGTTCACTGGCCCGTGACTTGAATTGGCGTTGTCTCGGCAGACATCGATCATGCGTGATGAGTTTGTCAGGAAGGGCAATTCACCTAGCTGAGCGGAGTCACTGGAGAGTCTCGCCATGTCTTCCAGGCTGTGTTTGTCTCTGGGCTACGTGTTAATGTCAATTCAATACAGCTGTCAACATTGGCGCACATTGCATCATTCAGAGCCGCCCCAAGGCATAAGCGAGCTAATCGGCTGCTTAGGGCACTGCGACGAGTAGGTCCCCAAGAGCGGTTAACTTTTTTGGTGCCAACTTTGTCCCCGTTGTCACTTTGTGTGTCAACAAAAAAAAAAGACAAAATAACCACAAATTTCAGGTCGGGCCCTAAATGTCAATCATTAATTCAGGCTCGGGCTGGGCCAGGCTTCTCTCTCTCCGTTTTTTTTTTTAAATTAGTGACGTATCCTCTTGCGATAAATAAACAGCTTCTCCCACAGTTTAGGTCGGTAATATGCTCAGCTAGCTGTTCTTTAATGATCTTGTCTTCCAAACCTCCGAACCCGCAGAGAATGCCTAACCCCCGAGGTCGGAAACGTAATGGTGACCAAATCACCGGGCCGCTGTTGGCGCTGCCTGAAGACAATCGGCCGCATACTAACACTCTGTGGAGTGGCGAAGTGTCCTGACACTGCAAAGTCCTTGGCATGTCCGAGGGTCCGGAAGATGCGTTGGCCCTCACTGCCCAGCCTATGGAGTAGCATTGACTGCCTTCACGCGTCACTAGCGTCAAATAGCCTGATGCCGTCAATAAAAGTTTCAAAAGATTCTATCCGGCGGGGCCATGGGACTGGCATATAGCCAGGCAGCGCAGGGACCAGAGTAAGAGGCAAGAGTGGAAACTCTATCCTTGTCACCAGTGTTATGTTCAATAAGGCACTTGGAAACCAGCTCTGTGCTCATTGTTCTTATCACATCACTTTTCGGTAAGCGCACTCTTTTTGTCCGTGACATCATGTGTGTACATGCCACACACGTCACGTCCGACAGTGCCAGCATGCTAATCAGGGCACGGACACGTAATTGTCAGCCATAATCACCCTTTCTTCCTCCCCAATAAAAAAAGGCAAATTTGGGTTTTCTTGGTGTTTGGTTTCTTAAATCAAGTTATTTTTGGGGGGTTAGGGTTTTAATATCCGCAGACCATGTAGGGCTGAATTTTATTAATACCTCTAATTCCCGTGTTCCCCATGCGAGCTGCACAAGCCGCCAGCCAATTATGACCGCTTGTACGAGCTAAATTGATTTAAATTCAAGCGCTTTGCCCCAAAGTAAAATCAAGTCATTGTAATGTATTGTAAAATTTTCATTGGGGAGAAAAAAACTGAACTAAGTTTATCTGGCTTAAGGAAATTGAGTTCATCCATTCACTTTGGATAAACATTGTAACATCAGGTTTTCCCAAAGGTATTTCATTAATATGGATCAACCCTTCTCAACTTTTGTAGAGTTAGGCTTAAAACCATAATGTGAACTACGTTAGTTTAGCTTAGCAATACGAGAAATCAATAACTTGACTTAAAGAAGCAATTCAAGCCTTTCAAGCATTAGCTGTGGAGTCTCTCAAGGGTCTGTGTTAGGACCTTTATTGTTTTTAATTGTATATAAACGACTTTTTTTAAAAAAGCCTCAAAGAAGGAAATGTTAAACATTTCACCTGTATAGTCATGCCACCTTTTTCTGTTCTCCATTCTATTGAATAAAAATAATAACTCCCCTTATTTGTTTCTCTCTCCGTCAGTGGGTGCCATATTCCTCATCTGTGTCCCCAGGAGTGTCGGCGATTTTGTGACTCTGGTAAGTGTCGATAATGTAGTGCAATGCAGTATCAAGGTTCTCAGGCTTTTGCAGGGACTATATGTGTATTCACAAGCACAGAAATGTACTAGTAAATCTTCAATTTTATGCAGATTAATGGCCCAGAAGCACCTGTTAGTCACGGTCCATTATCTTGCCGGCCTTTATGGGATGATATTTAAATCAAATGCACTTTTGTGTAATTATTTAAAAGCAGCTGTAAAAACCACGACCGGCACAGTAATGGATTTACAATCACATTCAAATACTTTAGGGCAGCTTGTGATAAAAAAGGTGGTTGATATATTCACTGGCGCTCCGCGCTTTTAGAATCCAATTGAGTGAACGTTTCCGTAAAAGTGAGAAATGGTTGATATGCCTCTGTCATTTTAAATTCAAGGAAGAATAACTTAAAGCAGTGTTCTTCAACCTTTTTGAGCCAAGGCACACTTTTATGGATGAAAAAATCTTGAGGCACACTCACTGTTGAATGTGTTTGAAAATTAATTCCAAGCACCAGTTTCCTGTTTTTATTTTAAAGCTTAAATTATTATGTTGTCTAAATGGACAGTGTAAAGTCTTTATCATTGTTTGTGCTCACCATGGATCTGGTGGTATTTATTTTGGTTAATAATTTTACTGTTATTTTGGATTTTAATATATTTTTAACCTGTTATTTCAAGTTTCACTCCATTTTTATATCCCTTTTCTAGAATTTTAAACTAAATTTTTTAACTTAAAATGTGCAAAATGATCTGCTGGTAGAACTTTTTTTTTTACTCTATCAACATTTTCAGTTTTTTAAATAATAATAATAATAATAATTTCCTTTGTATTGTCATTCTTTGTAACAATGTACACAGAACGAAATGTCGATACAGAACACATTAATCAAAATTTGTAAAATTGTCAGCAAGCTTTTACATGAATTGATTAATTTTAATATTTATTTTGCATTACAATCTTAAACCGCTTTATCAAAAATAAAAATGTGCAGATAACTAATATAAAAAAGGCAAAATAAATAGGAATCTGCTACCACGTAATTATATCAATGAATGTCACAGTTATTTGACTGGAAGAAGAGGAAAGATAGTGAGCAATGGCATGCTTTTTTTGCAAAAGTAATTTCGGGAAATGTCCCACAGCACACTAGACAAGGTCTCACAGCACACTGGTATCTCCATGCACACTGGTTGAAAAAGTCTGCCCTATTGTGAGTATCCTTCAACTCTTGCCATTGCTGTCAGGACATGGGATCTGTCTCTTAAATACAGGGTTGCGTTAGTTACTAAAAGAGTAGCAAGTTCTAGTTACTCACTACTTCTTCCAAAAAGTATCTGAGTTGGTAACTGAATTACTCTACGGTAGAAGTAACTATTTAGAATAGAATAGAATAGAATAGAATATACCTTTATTGTCATTGTTACAACATGGGTTGAATATATTGTGACAACGAAATTGGACGTAGCACTCCAGGCCCACATTTTACAGTGAGGATGAAGAAAAACAAAGAAGATAAAGGAACAAAGAAGATGTCTGTACTGTCCTTGTTGCAGGCTTTGTTTTCCTCCGGAAGGGGGTGTATGAAGGAGGTGAGGGACAGACAGAGATGGCCGGATCCAACTTGATATTATCCTACACAAGGTCCAGTGTTTTTCCCCTGGTTGCTCAGTCCACATGTTGAATGAATTTGGGAAGTACCTTCCTTAAGCATGCCTGATTAAAGTCGCCAGCAACGGTAAAAGCTACGTCAGGGTGTGCAAGCTGTTGTTTATTAATAGCAGCAGGCAGGAGATTTAGCACTATGCTAACGTTAGCATCCGGTGGAACGTTAGCATCCGGTGAAAAGTTAGCATCCGGTGGAATGTAAACAGCAACCACAATGACCACAGTTAGCTTTCTCGGTAGATAGAAGGGTCTACACGATACTGCCAGAAACTCTATATCGAGTGAGTAGTGTGTG